>NC_133340.1:13225168-13558501 GCF_030506205.2 Paramisgurnus dabryanus
CAACTACGGTAGCCGTTATGTAATCACTGATCTCTGCAGCTGGTTCATGACGCGCTGTGGAAACGCATTCGTAGGCTAGTGCTTTTTGTCCCTCTCTTCTATTATAGTTTATCAATAATACGGCCGAATGACATGGAAGCCTCCGTTCAATGTAAGTAAATAGAAGAAATTCTAAGCTTACAAAGAAAAGTCAGATCACTGGCAGAGGTCATTTGACACCAACGAGGACATATTTATGAATAAAGACATTGATTTTGATTAATAAAATACTTAAAATCCTACTTACAGTCCCTTTAAGAATTTCAATCATTCGTTAACAGGCCGCATGCATGCATCATTCACAATTAGCATAATCCATACCTATGCTCTACAGCTACGCAAATTACATATCTAGGAATGCTTCAGTCCTGTGGACTCCATTCTCTGTTTTGGCTACATTATATTGCATAAATGCATAAGAGACTAATAGGCTACATGCCTACCAACAGATGAATAAATTAAACTGTGTCCATCAAAGCATGCACTGAGTGTGACTGAGCACATTCAATTCAATTCAATTCAGTTTAATTTATATAGCGCTTTTCACAAAAGTCAATTGTTTCAAAGCAGCTTTACATAAATAGAAGCAGTGAAAAGCACAGAAAACGACAGATAGCACAACAAAATACATGATAGCATGAGCAGTTAAATTTGCTGCGGCTATGACTCAATATTATAATTGCACGTATTACTAAAGCAACGTATAGAAGAGGAAGCTAGGTAAAGCCCAAAAAGGCTGCCTCCCCGGGGTGAAAAACCCCCTAGGAGAAAAAAAAACCCCGGGCTTTTATCCGAGGAAAAATAAGTCCTAGGAGGGAAAAACCCTTGGGAGAACGGAAATGGAGATTTAGCGGAGATTAAGCGGTTCTGCCGGTGATCGTTGGTCAGGTATCAGCTGGGCATAACGTTGAAGGACAGCCAGTAGATCAGAGGTGTGCCAACTTTCACATCTACCGGGACTGGGAGAGAAAAACAAAATCGTATTAGCGTAGCGGCCGTTCATATGTATTGAATTGTCAGACAGTGATGTGGTTTAACTCAGCTTAGTTCCAGACAGACTAAATATTGCGGCATAATTATGTTATCCACAGTTGAGGATTTAGCAAATTGGGGGCCCAATGCGAGGGTATATATGGTAAATAAGGGTCACCTTCCGATCTTTAAGAGAAAATGAAACATAATAACAAAATGTATCATTTAACTATTGCGTTAATGTGACCTATTTTTCCATAATGAGAAACTAGTTTGCTTCGTTGATTGTCTAGAGAGCGACATATTTAGCCGATCTGAGCAGTTTATTTGTGTGTGCCCTTTTTGAATCCCTGCCATGCTGTGTGTCCTCTGCAGATATGGCAGTGTGGTGGGCAGCTTCTGTTTGTGCCATGTTCACGGGTGGGGCACATCTACCGTCTGCAGGGCTGGCAGGGAAACCCACCTCCTGCTCATGTAGGCTCTTCCCCCACACTCAAGGTCAGTTTTAACCCTTTTTATTCCATGACCAAAGCTCATCTTCTCTGTAAAGATGAATCGAGTGTCTAACCTGTTTTCTTTCTGTTGGCTGTATATAGAACTATGTGCGGGTGGTGGAGGTGTGGTGGGATGAATACAAGGACTATTTCTACGCCAGTAGGCCGGAGACCCTCACGCTGGCGTACGGAGACATCAGCCCCTTGAGAAAGTTCAGGGAGGAACATCGTTGCAAAAGCTTCAAGTGGTTCATGGAAGAGATCGCTTATGACATCCCGCTACACTACCCGCTGCCTCCAAAGAATGTCGAATGGGGAGAGGTGCATACATTTGTACTGTCTTAAAATGCAATTGAGTGAATAGTTTAAAGGTGGCTTTCATCATCCTTCATTTGCTTTATCTTCCAACAGATCCGTGGGTTTGAGACCAGCTATTGCATAGACAGCATGGGCCATACCAATGGTGGCAATGTGGAGATCGGTCCTTGCCATAGAATGGGTGGGAATCAGGTATGGGGACATAATTATGTCGTTTTTATATTATCAGCATTATTTTTCCTTCTCATTTCATGTGGCCTATGTTTTCTGTGGTAATTTCAGCTCTTTAGAATTAATGACGCTAACCAGCTCATGCAGTACGACCAGTGCCTGACAAAGGGCGGAGACGGATCTGCTGTCATCATAACACACTGCAATTTAAATGAGCATACAGAGTGGAAATATTTTAAGGTATGTCAGCCTTTTTCGAAATGCAGCCTCAGCCGATTTTCAACAAAACATGGTGCATAAATAATGTACACAAATCTCTTCTGTACTTTGCTGTTTTGTGTCTTCGATTAACATTTCCAACCCGTCTGAACTCTTACAGGATCTACATCGTTTCACACACATACCCACGGGAAAATGCTTGGATCGCTCTGATGTCTTGCACAAGGTTTATTTAGCTGACTGTGACAGCGGCAAGAGCTCCCAGAAGTGGGAGATGAACAATATTGTGGCTGTTTAAGAGCCAGGCTGTACTGCTTCAAGGATAAACACTGACTTGTCTGCAGCAACAGGTTTTACCAGTATACACATGACTAATGGAGACACGTGCAGTTTTAGTCGGCACCAGAATAACTCTGAACTCTCATCGTGATTTTTCTCTCTCGATTGAAGACAATGTTTACATTGGTTGTCCCCAACGTCCACTGCATGGGTTTTGTGTGGAATCTGTGGATTGGATGGGGTCTAACAGAATGTTCATTTCCCTATTTTGTAGAGATAACTGATCTAATACCACTCTTTCGTTGCTGCTCTAGCTTATAAAGTACAGGTTGTCCCTGAAGTACTGGAATGCTTATATTTTGAAACACTGGAGCTTAACTATGTTCGTAAGGACAACCTGATACTTGAATCATTTTGGTCTTTGCCCCGGTGGCACATTTCCCATGTTCAATGGGTGAAGCATTAAAGTGGAAAGAAAAGGGAAATAGGGACGATGATTGAAAAAGTGATGCATTTATTTAGTCTACTCCATAAATGTCCGCCTGGTTGAGGGAATCGATGTTTACATGTTTGTGAAATCAATTGATATAATATAATCACTGACTGGACAGACGTTACTGTCCATGGCCAAAAATCTGCAAATATCGAGCAGGTGTGTTTAAGTGAAAGAGTAATTGCAATGTGTACATTTCTGTTTTTGTAAACTGTAAATATGGTTATTTCTAATATAACATTTTGCGATATGGTGGGCTTCCCAATGAAGGTGTAAATATCTAACTTATGGCTTTTTTCCAAGAAAATAAATGAAACATTTTTACTGGTCGGTTCCTCTATTGTTCACTTATATTTGTAATTTAAAAATAATTAAGATTTTATTCCTAAATCAAGATACATTTTGTGTCCTGTAACTTTCAAGTATTAAATAAATGGAGGCCATTACACTATTATTTGACACATCATATGATAAAGACCTAATTTTTACACTATTAATCATGTTTATAAAAGTGCCTATGGATGTTGCTCTAAAATAAACTATTGTGTGGTCTCCTAGTGGGGAATCGGATCATGCAGACATTTAGTAACCAGAAAATTAACCCATGAATTGTACACATGAGTATCAAATGTAAAATGGGATTTTTTTGTCCATAAAAGATGAAAACTATTTCTCATTCAATTTTTAGTCTTCACATCATTTTGTCAATTTACACACAGTTTGATGCTGATGGTGAGCTTGTTCAGAAATACTAGGGCATAGTTTTGGATTCAGATGAGCAATTTGAATCCACATAGCCTGTTAAATCGACCTGTATGGAGGACTATGTCATAAGGATTACAGTAATATTTATAGTTAAATAGTGATGGATTATATAAATACATCATCCCAGCCTAAAACAAACTGATCAGTCATTAAAGGGATAGTTCACTTTAAAATGAAAATTCTGTCATTCACTCATCCTCATGTTGTTTTAAACCTGTATGAATTTCTTTTTTTCTGATGAACACAAAAGTTATTTTGAGAAATGATGGTAAACACAAAGCAGATAGTGACCATTGACTTCCATAGTAGGAAAAAATATTTTTTGAAGTATTTGTGATAAATGATTAAGAAATATTTTGATAAATCATGGTAAGCACACAGTTGACAGTACCCATTAAATTCAATCAATTTTTTATTCCTACTATGAAAATCAATGGTCACTATCTGCTGTGTGTTAACCATCATTTCTCAAATTATCTTCTGTGTTCATCAAAAAAAGAAATTCATACAGGTTTAGAACAACAGGAGGATGACAGAATTTCACTTTAAAGTGAACTCTTTAATGCATAGCAAGAGATTACATTACAAATGCAGTTTAACTGCTTAAAAAAACACTTTCCCCTTCTGCTTGGTTTTGCAAGTACTTGTGACTTATAGCAGGGGTTTTCAAAGTGGGGTCCGGGGTTTTTAAGTTTTATGGGGTTCAGCAAAAAAGTCTGCATAGCTAATTAACTGCATTTCTTTATCACAATAAATATAAGACAGTGGTAACTTTACCTAAGGTTCTATGTTAACATTAGTAAGTGCATTGTTCACTAATGCAGTTTATCAACATTAATAAAATTGTTTATGTTATGTCATTGTGCATTAATGTTAACAGATACAGCTTTTGAATCCAAAAATTTTTGATTAATCAACACTTATGTTAAATAAAATTAAAAAAGCACAACAAATTAAAATATGTAACGTCCTATATTTTTATGAAGGGTCCCTCAAAAAAGGTTTTACATTTGGGGGGACCTTGGATCCCGAAGTTTGAAACCCTTGACTTACAGAATAGGATAAAACCACCAAAAACTCACTTAAATGTTGTGTTGACAAACAATGAATGGAACAAATTCTGCAAAAATCTTTAATAAGTCACAAATTGCACTCAAACATACATGGGGAGCGATCATAATATACAAAATTAAAAAAAAAAAAAAAAACTCAGTCTACACAACTTTAAAGCTCAACGTTTAAAAATGGAGACACAACATATGTTCAATTTTTTTATCCTTAAAAATGGCAGTAGAAGTAATATGAAACAGGGAGAGAAACCAAACACCACAGCTATCAGACAAAAAAGCAGTGCTTAAAAAGCAGTTACATTTACAAAACAGCACATGACCTCAATATGTATTCAATTATACACATCTCTGTACATGTTTTGAAAATTTAAATGCTAAAAAATGCATTCACATTGTTTTGCAATTAACTCAGCTCAAGTTTTCCTGATAGTTTAATCATCATCCTCATCATCATCCTCTTCCTCCTCCTCTTCTTCTTCCTCATCGTCTTCATCATCATCGTCGTCATCTGCAGCCACTGCCTTTCTTGCTGCTGGCCGACCTGGTCCACCTTTTTTGACACCTTCTGCTTTTACTCCTTTGGCACGATATGCCGCAACATCCTGTAACAAAACTTTTGTTAAACGCTTGTTGATCGCAAAAGGCTATCAAGAGCTCGACGAAGCCAGGCCTTACCTTCTCATACTTCTCCTTAAACTTCATGGCCTTCTGCTCATAAGGAGACTTCTCTTTTGGTGTAAGCTTGGACCACATCTCTCCAAGCTTCTTTGCAATATCACCAATTGAGATGCCGGGGTTGTCGCCCTTGATTTTCGAACGGTGATCAGAGCAGAAGACAAAAAATGCGGACCTGATAGAAGACAACTTATTAACATCCACACCAAAGGCAATTTCAGAGCAACATAAGATTGGCATACTGTAGTGTGTACCACTTACGGAGGTCTCTTGGGAGCATTTGGGTCCTTCTTCTTCTTCCCTCCCTTCTCACCTTTAGGAGGCACATAGGTTTTCATTTCCCGGTCATAGCGGACCTTGTCAGTCTTAGCCATTTCTTCAAACTTTCCCTTTTCTTTAGGTGACATGGTCTGTTAAAAAAAAAAAATAAGAGAAGAGATGAACAGGTGCCAGGCAGAGCGTGTGCCTTTATCCTCTCGCCCTACATTTGCCGCAGTCACTTGAGTAACAGATGCACAGTGTAATTCTGCCCCACCCCCTCCCTAACAACCATGCCCGGAAAAACATTACAGCCCTTCTGTTCTTCACTTACCTTCCATCTTTCAGAGCACTTCTTGGAGAACTCTGAGAAGTTCACAGAAGTCCCTGGGTTTTTCTTCTTGTGTTCCTCGCGGCAAGTTTGCACAAAGAAAGCATAAGAGGACGTCTTCCCTCTGGGCTTATTAGGATCTTTACCCATAGTTTTAATATCCTACACGTGACAAAATCACAAACATTTGTATTAGTTAAGAACTAAGTTGCGTGCATTTGTCAAGTCACTGTTTGGATATTGCCTAAAACACCGTTAAAGCAATGGAGAAGTGCTCGCTCGCTAAACACTGGTTAAGCCGATCAAGTTCCTGCTTCGCTTCCACTTAGAACAATAAGCGTCCCTCCATTTTGTTTTCCCGCCTAAACGGCAGGAAATCTTATTTACAATTTCGATCGAGAACAAGTTAATATTTCAGATTTTGGTCGCTATTTAGTAAACCGAGCCGATCGGGAAATTACGGCGTTTAAGTTTTTTTAAAGCCAACTTTTGCCTAACTTCAGTACATGTTAACTTAAACGAGCTGCGCTCCATTACGACCTCAAAGTAACACCCAGTCATGGCCTTTTTACGTTTTACAAGTGATAAATCACCAACATGTCCACTAAAAGTTAAAAGGTTTTAAACAGCGGTTTAAAACTACAAAGACATTTTCGATAGAAGTTGTTTTTAGATGCATTAAATTACTTGTAACAACCGTTTAAAGTTTTGCACAAAATAGTAAATATAAAAATTTGCGTGCCCGATAAATACTGCCAATAAACATAAAATAATAATAAACCAAATACAATCTGATACTACCAAGACTTGCTTACCTATATTCAGCCTCAACCGCTCCGCAAAATGTACGTAGTCTCGTTGTAAACTGTTTTGTCGCTGTGCTACAGGGCGCACAAACTTGATTAAATGCCCATAGACTCCACCCTCGGAGCTCGCTTCTGATTGGTTGGGACGCTTTCAAATTTGAAACAGCAAACTTCTTGTTGCGGTTGTGAAAGACTATTGGCTGTTTGTGACCACAGTCAAGTTTCTTCATGAAAATGACTTCCAGATGACGACGCCAGTGATCTCGTCAGTTATTGGCCGAGAAGGGGATTTAAAAAAGTGAGCGGTAAGTCTTTGAAACGACGAGTTTGTTCTCACATTCAGAGACTATGTACAACAAATACAAGAACGTCTAAAGTGAAGAATCCACCGTCAGTGGGTATTTCCGTATTAAACAGAACCAAACCGTTTAAATGTAAAATTAAAGTGTTAGGGATGAGCCACGTTGTTGTACTTGGCCTAAATTATAGAGCAATAAGTTGAATAGCATGCGTTGTTATTAATTATTTCCAAGTACGTAACATTATGTGCCTTATGCTTAAACCACGGACCGTTCAGAAATCAGTATAACATTCAGGAAAATATCTGGCTATGGACCTTGAAAGTGACATGCTCGTTACGTTTGTAAAAATCACGTGTTAAATAACCTTTTGTGTATATAAAATGTAGTTTTTACGCATGTCTTTTAATGTGTTGTTGCTACTGTTCATATAGCAGCCTACCTGTTGTGCTTTGAGTACTTAGTCATACGTATAGCATTGCTGGTAACTGTAGGTTTGTTTATATCTAGGCCTACTATCAATAAACTTGCAAGGTTACGCATTTTTTCAGTTGTTTGACTTTTCTTGAATAGACAGTTTGGAATAGGTCAACTAATGTATATAAAAGTGTCTGGATATCAAAATTAACACTGCTGATGAGACAGGTAAACAACTATAACTAAATATAAACTATAATTAAAGATAGCACATGTTCAGTACAACATCATGTATGCAGACTTTTAAAATAACAGTAAAATGGCATGTACATCAAAAATCTTTTTTTTTTGCAAGCTTGGGTTGTATTTTAGATTTAACTGTGATGGATGAATAAATGTGTAGCCTACATTAGCATACATTAGCATGACACTGTCACCACAAGGTCTGTTTGGATCTTTGAAACACCTCACATTCTTCTGTATCACCCCACTTATGCTTTGCCATTGGATTGCAAAGGCAATTGCATAGACATTCAGAGTAGTATTCTGGAGAAATAAGCAAATGGTTCCTTATAGGGGCCTTATGTCTGAGCACAAAAGGCTGATGATTTTGAATTGTAGTCAAAGACCTACCTGTTTGTCCCTCCCTTTCTAAATAAAATCATCCAAACATTCTGTGAAAATACAACCTTGATATGTTTTGACTAAGGCCATGTCAAAGATTGAAATGAAAGTTAAATCAGTGAGTGAAATAACAAAAATTGAGCATTGTAGCTGTAAATATAATTTGCAGTTGATGATAAAGCAAACTAAATACAACTGACAGGTTTTCTGGTTGTCTTGTTCTTTTATCATCCAGGCATTCAATAAGAAAATGTGTCACTCTTTAGATGTTAACCATAGTCTTTAACTGTACACCATTGTTTTAAATGCGATTTATATATGGCCAAATGTAGATGTGTAACACTCCCTATTTTTATTTGCCAGTCTTTGTAACAATGCCCTTCCGTTTAGATTTCTATGCGAAGCACATCCTGTTCGTGTGGTGTGTGGTGCTATATGAGTAATTCAAGTTTTAGCATGAGCAGACATGCTGATGCAAACCAAACCAAAAGTGATACTTTTAAGTTTGCAATAGAGGGAAATGAACTGTGCTAAAATTAGATCAGCTTGAACATTAGACTTGGTAGAAGTTTTCCTTGCAGGATTCTAAATCGTAGTTGGCTAGCTCTTCAACTACTTAAACATCTTAGGGCCAAAGCTGCTGAAGTGCAACTGATGCCTGCAATGTTAAGATTTTCTGCTGTGCTCTGGAACAAGCCCCATCCTTAAGATAGGCCTATACATTCAGATGTAAAAATAATATAAAAACATATGCATTTAAAAATTACAATTTAATTACTGAACATCAATTTAATACAATGTGTACTTTACTAATAAATTACACTTCCTATGTCAGTTTTATTCTGGTTAGTATCTTTAATTTGTCAAATACAATACTGCCCCCTAATGGAGACTTTGTTCAAAACTTTGGCTTTCTAAGTTAAAAGGGTCAGGTTGCTTTGCATTGAAAACTAAGGCTTATATTCAAATTAACTTTCAGATTATACCAGTATGTTAAAATACCAATTGTTGAAGCACTGGAAAGTAGTAAAAAAATATATATATATTATATAAATATATTTTTTTAAGAAACTGAATATTACAATGTTTAAAAGTAGGGGTATTGGGTACATGAGGATGAGGCAAGATTTTTACACTTCTCAATGTTATCAGCAATGTTAAAATATATGAATGGGAAACTGAAATCACATAATTGGAAATGTTTTGATTTCCACCAAATATTCTTCTTGTATTGTTTTGTTCTTATCCAAATAAAATGTGTTTATTATCTGTCATGGTACAAAAGAGATGTTTGACCCGAAGGAGACATTCCTAAAACATTTTTAAAAACCACATTATACATTTATTTTTCTGATTTGTAAATGTAGATTTGATTCCAATTTTCAGCTTAACAAGTAAAAGGTATTGCAAGATTTAATAGAGAATAGGGTATTTTCAGTTTTTACTTTACAAGCACTGTTAATCAGTTGATAATGAAACAGGGCCTGCTGACAATTTGCATGTGTGGCTCAGTCAAGATCAACAACAATGCCACCAGTGTTCAGCAACCGCCACTGCCCGGATTCAATGCGACACTTCATTGAATTTGGCGCCCTCTTGCGATATTATTACTTATGCAATGGTCGTCTGAGCTTATCAATATTATGTAGACTTTGCTGACCTTTATTGGTTTGATTGTTTCACCCTGGTTTCCCCACTGTAATTTATATTCTTAAATAAAAACAATTGTAAATAAACAAATTTAAATATTAGGAAAAATTAATGATTTTATAAATTGAGATCAATCAAACTGTGATAAAAAAAAGAAAAGGCTGAGAAAAATTCCTTAGTTATAGTTTTTATACAAATTTCCCCCTATGATGCATTTATGATACTTCTGGTCATTGTTAGTTACACAGTAAACAGTAGACAAACCCAAGTTAGAGAAAAAAGAAACAGACGTTGGGATAAATATGTTGTTCAGACAATTATTTAACTATAATGGTATGATTTCTAAAATATTTCTACCTATGTATTTATTGGCGGACCATATAAATAATAAATTAATGATTACACACAATTCGATCTGTTTCTATAGCGCGTAAGATCCACAAGATGGCGCGCTTACGCTATGGTGTTGTAAGTATTGTGTAGGCATACCAACTTTTTTGCAGTTCATCCACCTCTAGCCTTATAGTGAACACAGATTTATTTATTCTACACAGATATGATCCTAAAACAAAGCCCTGCTGGTCCCACTAAATCCATCAGTGTAATTTCTCAGCAACTCTGCTGTAATCCAATGGAAACCCTTTAATGCTTTTTGGAAGAAAAAGCATGCCTTTCTTTTAAATTGCTTTCTTTCTTTTCTTAAATTAGAAGTTTTTAATTCCTTTCAAAATGCGTTCAGCAGAGAAATATGCGCATCATCACTTCCGGCTAACAGCCACCTACAAACCCAGGCTTCTGACTACATGGCTGGAACTGAAGTCTGATTCACCAGACATGCAAACGCTTACTTGCAAAGTATTAAGTTTGCACATTTAAAGAGCAGACGTAAATGTATTTTTCTGTAGTTTATTCAAAGTTATGTTTAGGTTCGGCTCTGACTGGTTTGATCATAAGACATTTTTAAAGGTACCCAGGTGGGATTGGCAATATGAGTGTGAAAATAAAAACAGTACAAATGCCATGGTTTTAATAAACTTAAATACATTTAATTGGAGGCTGCCATTTTTTTATCACTATACATGACGTCAAATGGTTGCAATAAAACGCGTTCTATTAACGCTGCAGCTAGGTTAACATGATAAACAAGTCTTCAATTAGATTAGAAAAAGATTGAAGACAGAATATGAGAGTTATAAACGCACACAGACAGCAGGTGGCGGTAGTTGGTCCCCCTTTCATTAAAAGTACAGCATCAGGTCTTCTGTTCTGGTTCAGCCCTTTCACAGAGAGTTACATTTAAATGAAACATACAAATGAAAGATCAAAACAAAGGTGATCTGAGAGGCAAGAATTTGTAAGTGGAAAATAAAAAGTTCTCACATGAAAACTATAGATGACAGCATAGTGAAAACTATGCTGTCATCTATAGTTTTCATGTGAGAACTTTTTATTTTCCACTTACAAATTCTTGCCTCTCAGATCACCTTTGTTTTGATCTATAGTAAATTGTATTTCACAACAATCATTACACGTCATCAATTTAACATAATTGCGGTCTCCATCAGTTAAAATTAATTAAAAGTATTTTTATTGTATAAATACCTTGTGTGTTGGGTGATTTAGGTAAAAGACAATGTAGCAATATGAAAAGATCCATTAATTGCATGGATTTCAACAGTATAGACTCTATATTTTATGTAGGCCTATACTGTTTATATAACAGTGCTTTTGGTAAATGTTGAGTACTGCAGTTCTACCCAAAGCACGTTATTTTACGATGCTGCAACGCCTGTTTGTGTTTCCATTTCTCCAAATCACCATGTTCATTGCTTATGCCATTTGTATAGTTGATACACGAGTTATTAAAACTTCTACGTCATCAGCACGATCAATTCTTTCCCGAGAAACTTGTTAATCTGATACACGTCTTCTGCCCTCTGATGGATTATATATGAAATGCAAGCAGACTTTTACATGGTAAATCCAAAAGTGCTTCGTAGTGACTTTCTTTTCTCATTTTGACAAGATCAGGGCAAGAATAACATTTATATTGTACAAATATTTCAATATGAATATTTACTGCATTGAAGTAACTATTAATATTTCGTGCCTTATTTTATAGTAAAATCATGTTGAAAATGAAAGAGTTTAAAATACGATACGGCATAAACAAGGTACTTTATCTGTAGATACCCTAATCATCACTGTAATTAATTTCATGATGCAATCTGCATTATGCCAACCACAATTGCAAATTAAACTAATTAAAGGTTGGTGTGTCATATTCAGAGTGTGCATTTGATATTTATATGTATTTATGTGCTTTTTATATGCTAATGTTTTGCTAAACATTTGGTTGTTGCAATGAAAGCAATTCTCGTGTGAATTTATACATTTAGATGTCAAAAACGTTTGGTGATATTAGCATCCTTGATCAGGTACTGGAAAATGAGGATGATGAGAAATTGACTTCTATACCGAGGACAGCTCATATAGTATTGATAAGAAAATAGCATATTCAATGAAAATATGAGTTTTTATTTCTAAAATAAACATTGCTGTTATCAGAAAAATCTCATAAAGACTTGATGAATCGAATATGATACTAAAAACTATAATGTACAAAAATGTTATTATTTTTGTGTTTTGTCATAAAATATGTTTTGTTAATTTCAGTACACTTCAGTTGAAAAAATCTGACACTTTTTTGATGTGTCAGGCTTAAGGGGTTAAGTGCAACGTTACGGGAGCTGTCATGTCCAAAGGTGCTGAACTCAGCCCAAAATGTAAATAAACTTTTGTATTTTAATAAAATTTTCACGTACAATTTTTTTGTAGTTGTATCTAATAATCATGTTTTGCTGCATGCAATTAAGTGTTGACTGTTGTGTAATTATTTTACGTGGGGATTCGCCGTAATTAAAATACATTCAGCTGATGAGCATTTATTAGAGTTGAGGAACTGAAAGCTTTTAAACGTTTCATAGAATAATTCATGACTGTGGCGAGAATGGGTTTTAGATACCTTGAATGTCGTCTATGTAGAGATTAACGCATTTAAGATAATTGCATATCACCTCTTAATAACCCTATCCAATTTTTTTGTTTGGAACTTAATGTTTATAGTGAACTATTATTCAACTTATACAATTATAGATCATCTGGTACATTTCCCACATTCAGCAAGCTAATCGAACTATTTTTATAAAGTATGTGCATCCCTAAACAAGAGTTTACGCAGTCACATGAAGAAAAACGGCAATTTTCAATATAATGTTAATGTAGTTATTTGGCTTAGACGATATGCACTACAAAAAAAAGAGTTTTACAATAGATACAATAGATTACAGACAACTGTATAAATGAAATTCAAACATGTTGGGTTATGTTTATTATAACTCTTTTACAACCCTCTTTGACACCAAATGACGTAAGCTACTGCTGTTACATTGCTGTCGCTATTTATATTTTGGGGGTAGACCACAGCTTGATGATGAATAAAAAGTGCACCTTCCACCTTGTGCTCTCCCTCTCCGCGATGCTGGAAACAAGAAAAACATTGTACTTAATATTGTCACAGTCAGATTATTCACATTTAACTGGATAAACGTTAAAATTTGTCTGTGTGTCCACGAGATCTCGACCCACATAGTTTATGAACAAAAACGTAGCAAACGGACATCAGATAAACACATCAGTGGTTTTGTACAGTTCTATAAACTGAAAATAATTAAAATTTAGTTGCAAGCATTCATGAATTTTAAATAACCTTTAACATCTACAAAACATTTTTACTGCACATAATGCTCTTTTTAGTGGATAATTAAAGAAATTGTTATTTTAAGATCATTTGAATAAAAATGTATTTAGCATGCAACTTTTTCATGAAATATGTCATGTACTCTATATAATCTGCATCAGTCATTAAAAGCCCATATCGGTCGATTCTATAATTTTGACTTTTACCTTCACTTTTCTGATTATTGTAATTAAATGGATATTGGATGAAAGGTTTAATGTCAACTTCCAGTTGTTTAAGAGCAATAATTTGTTCCTGAATCATACAGAGATAGTGCCTGTAATTACATGGGTTATACTTTTTACCTGCCTTCGATGCTTTTTCCTGTTTTTTTTTTTGTTTTTTTTGATGAAAGTAAAACTTTTATGCCGCAGTTTTCCACTTCTCCTCTCCCGTACTTTGTTGTGCAAAAATCGCCTGTGCTGCATATTCCTTAACTGGTGACATTTTAAAATCTGCGTTATAAAGTGCACGTAATAACTAAATTTATATAATTTTGTTCTTAATTTTCTGCAGGATTTTTTATAACTGTGGTCAGGTGCTATTTGTTTAGGCTACATGTGTAGCGTCTTTAACATATTAAGAGTTAACGAAAATACGATAATGGCAAATAAGGAGACATTGCCCTCTATTTTCCTTATACTGATGCTATACAGATTATAACGTCTCTTTAACCTTATTTTATTTTCTATTCGTTCAAGATAATACTTCATAAGCTTGGAGAAGCAATAACTCTTTTAATTTTAAAGGCCCCTGAAATTTTTTAGCTCTATGTCTAAACAGAAAAAATGGGATTGTTACAATTAGACATTATGTAGATTTAATGAACAAATATTAAACGTCAGTTTTGTCAGAGGCTATATGTTTGTGATGACTCTTCAATTACTAATGTCTTAACTTTGTCCAGCAGTGACCACCCTCGGCAGGATCATGGAATCAGGTGCGTTTTTCCTGTGAACATGATCAAAACCATTCTGCAGCAAGCAATGAAAGCATGGGGTGTGGTGGTTCACAGTGGCCTGGCCACCCGTGAGAAGCCCTAATATTACCAGATCCGTGGACTTGTGTGACCCATAAACATGGGGCCACTCAGTCCCAAATCAATCTGCCACCCACTTCCTAAATCAATAGGGTACGCGTGTCTTAGTGGGTAAAGTAACGAAAGAAACGACAAACAAGCTTTGTATTGCGTATTGAATTGTATATTGTTTTGTTTGTCATTTGCACATTTATTCACGGAAAAGCAAATAAAAACTGTTAGCAAAATTAAATTGAGGGGTATATTTCTACTGTTTTAAAATTTATCATAGCCAGTAGTAGGCCTATAAGTCATTAGGCCTATTGGATTTAAACGCACATGAACCGCGTTGATATATGTTAATATTTAAATGCTTATATTTATGTCAATGCGTTTTGTTTCGTTTGGCATGAGGTTATTTCTTAAATAAAGGCATTTTGTTTTTATTGAATATTTTATAATGTAATAATAATTTATTATCACCATGATGTATAAAAGCAACGGATATTGGCAAGAATACTATTGTACATTCCTTATTTTTATTATCCAATAGTTTTATTACATAGGCTCAGAGTGGAAGACAGACACGGAATGAGGTTAAGAAACATTGATATTATCCTTAATAATAACAATAAAATATAAAACAATCTACAAATACAATAACAACAATTAAATTAAATAATAATAACAATAATAATAATAATAATAATAATAACAATCATAATAATATTAATAGTAATAATAATAGTTTAGTAGTAATAAAATCGACAAATACCTGGTATTAGCAGCCTAAATTGGGTATGGAGTTGGCAGAAGTCCTCATAATCTCTTAAAGCCTTGTAATGACGTTAGTTACACACATTAGAATTTGCAGAGGTCTGCACAAATTTACAAACAAACTTGTACTTTTAGCAATGTTTGCTGTATGATTTAAATTTTGCAAAAAAGCTAGATAATGGATAAAAGATATAAAACATTTGTTTGTTTTTTTCAATTACAAACATACACACGCACACAAAATGTTTATATTACAGTATGTACACAGTCTAAACAAATTGTATCTTAATTAAAATGATATTTTCTATAAAAGTATCAAAACAAGTTGTAATATTAACACAGAGACATAATAAGCAGAGAAGAAATTATTCTGCCCCGTTCTCCCTTTTTTATAACTTAACATGAGTAATCAAACGGAGCATGCTCAGAAGGATTTCAGTTCCTCCTTTAACACCAAACACTCCTTTCTGCTGGAAAAAAATTACTGTGCAACTGTCTAAATTGCACATATTTATTTAGTTTCTGTATTTAAAGTCTTATTTTCTGCATTAAATAGTTTTATTAAGTCATTGTCATTAAAAACAGACTGAATCAAGGTGATCATATTGGGATACACTAATGAAAGTAATTATTCAAGACGGTGGGAAGACTGTGCAGTGTAAGATAGAGGGCACCCTTTGTAATTTGCCTACTTCTAGCCATTAGACAAGGAAAAAGAAAGAGAGAGAAATAAATGTGAAAGTAAATGTACTGAGAGAAAGAAGGGTATAGTTCAGAGCGGGAGAGCAGATAGCTGTCATCGCTGTGGTTTAACACAGTCAGCCACAGACTGCTCCAGAAACTCTCCATTACTGCCCATGATGGATGGGAGAGGAACCTATCCCCGGATGTACTGGCCTAAGGGGCCCCTGAGTGACAGGAGAACCTGGGGTTGTCATGGTATCAATGTTTCCATGAATACACCCTGATCTGCTCTTCATTATTGATCCATAAGGTTGCTCTCTTCCCCTGCCAAGTTACCTTGTATTTCCAAAATATTTGAAAGCCACTCTTTCTAAAAATCGCTGCATGTTTTAGTGGGACACTGGCTCCATACTCATAACTCTCTACTTCACTGTATCAGCCACAAACAGTCACTGAACATTTGTATTTTACCACATGCCATATGAGGTTATTTTTATCGTCTGTTGCTGCAAATGCAAAGGCTGTGGTGTGCACAGGAACAGATGTTTTGATGATTGGAAAACTGACTGACCATATGTGTACTGCAGATATACAAAAAGGTGATTGGTTCAATTGTACAAAATGAATTGGTTCACCAATGCTGATAATCAAGTATACCTTTATTTTAGCTCTTGCTTGTTGTGTAAAAAATAATATAAAGGCTTGTGTTATAACTGTTGCATGTATGTGATGGAAAGACAGTAACATGGAGTCATACTGTCATCACTCGCTGCTCTTTAAGCCATGCTGGGATGTATGACCCCTGAACCTGACTGGGGGCTTAATATCTTCCAAAATTATGTTACAAATTATAAGTGATATTTTCATACATTTCTTAAATGTCCTTTTTTATATAAATTAATATACAAGTTTGTTGGTGAATCGTATATCCATACTCTTTTTTTACCCAATAACTTGAACAAGTAAAGTATTAGAGAAAGCACAATATCTTTATGATCCATCTGCCAACTTGAGAATAACAGCTTTATACCCCTGGCCAATAATAGAGGTGTGGTACGACTGGCCTACGGAATATTTCTCGTTTTGCGCAAAGACTGAACACATTTTATTGTTATATAGTTAGTTCTGCATGTTCGGTTCATATTCCTTCGTATCCAAATAGCAATATTTTCAACTATATATTACATTTTTTAAACATAGTAATCTCTGCAGATGGCGCTTATAAAACTGTAAACCATTTTCAAGCTCGTATTAATTAAAATAATAACAGTAATAGTATAACCAAAAATAGTATTTTACCTGTTTTGTAATGTAACCATTTCCCTTTTCTACTTTGTCGCCATTGCATTACAAAGATATTATAAGCTTAAATGAACTGTTTGAAATGTAAAGACAATGGCGATTGCTTAATACCACAATTAAGATCAGAGATATAGACAATATCTAAAAATTTCAAACATTATTTGAAAAGATGAACAGGTACGCTGTTAATATAATCAGTTGTGTTTTAATTTAACTGTCATTAGTACAGAATAATTCTATATGCAACGAAAAGCAATGCATTCTTATGCAGAGCTTATTATTAATATGGATTTTTCAGCTCTCGACCAGATTGTTTCAGCTTATTAGTTTAGTTCAGTTTAAATGTTGTAAATATATGCAATGAACGCAGTCTGTTTATTATTCACTAAAGATATATTGCACGACAGTTTATCACAGACCTCGTCTTTGGATTCTGTTTAAATGAATGGGATAAGAGCTGGAAGCTGGTGAAGGTCAGACAATGTCAATCCTGGGCGTTTAGTTAAAAAAACATTACTATTAGGCATAATAGATGGTATTATGAGGCCTATCCTTAATGATTATGACGTCTGCTACCATGCAAATTTAAAGATATACATCGAAAGTCGCTGAAATCTGACCGACTTAGCGTTAATAAATTAGGCTACCATTCATCTGCGTAGACATTTAACAATAACATTTTATGTTACATTATCAATTTTACTTATTAAACCCGCATGGTTATTGTAAAATATTAATTACACAAGTATTGTAAGCGCTTTACTTACCTATATAATTACATTCTATAATATTGTGCATCCATGAACATAAGCGTAGCCTACATATTGTGTTATTTCTTTGCATTAGCTATTATTTAAACGTTACGCCCATATTTATTTGCATATTTCAGTTGCTCAAATGATTAAAAAACAATATAAAACAAACACGTCACAAATAATTATCATATCAACTGTTAAAATATTTCCATCCCCATTTTCGACAGCCCTGTGTCTGACAATGCAGTCGTCTTTATGTGTGATTTTTCCCCCAGGCTGGATTTATGCTCTCGTTTAAAGGTTTTAAATGTTTATCACCGACAAAACAGAACAGTCGCCTCCCGCTCACAGGGATAAATGGAGTGTTAGAAGACTCGCATGAAATGACACGCATGCCCTGACCACTTGGGAGGTCTTCCTCTTCTCTTCCAATACTTGACGGCTTTTATGCGTAAAGCCTTTTGTGAAATGTCTGTGATTGCCAAGGAGTCGTAGTGCTCATAGCTGAGTTGCAGGACGAGCTATTCGGATCAATGTTTCGAAGCGCGTTTTAGGCATGACGGAAAAATAAGTTAATTTTAAATTACTTTACATACAGCGTGTTGTTGGAAATTATGTTCTTTGGATTGACATACGAGTTTTCAACAAAACTGAAAAGAATGATGCAGTCGATCACATTTACAATATAATTACCACAAACAGAATTAATAGGCCTATTTTAATATTTTGTACAAAAATCTATGATTTAAATTAATGTTCTTTTTTGTTTACGATTATGTGGCAGCGGCACTGTGCAGTCGTCTAACTACAAAAACAACAAAAAAGCATCGAGTAATGGGCTATCAATTCGGGCGCACCCAAAAAAGTATTTTATTTATTTATTATAGAAAATTAAATTAGCACATTTACCCACATTAACATATCAGATTGTAAGTGGTTGGTGAAGAGTTAGTTATTTAGGTTAAATGATTTGCAAATTGTGAACTACAAATAGTACATCAAATCTGATATGTTAATTTGCTCACGAAAACAACAGAGAGAAAAATACCAAAGCCTGTAAAGCAATAAAAAATAAAGCATTGTTATCGGCAAACTGCATATAGAAAAAAAGACAGATTTTCAAAATATTTTCCACTGCACATAAAAAACACTGTAGTATAATTTTGTATTTACGCTAGTAAATTGTAGTATACTGTGGTATGTTGTAGTGATTACTACACTTTGTTGATGCAAAGTATTCTGTAGTAAGTCTTGTTAATTGGAAAAACTTGAAAATAGTCATACTATATACTTTAATATTTACCATGGTAAGGATCAAATATACTGTATTGTTTAAAATTTTACAGTTCACCATAGTAAATATTAAAGTTTACATACATTTACTACATTTATGTGGGCGTATGGTAATAGATATAGCCTAGCAAAAATAAACTATTCCCCTATAGCTATGTGCCATTAACAATTCACCTTACACTCAACGTTGTAGGTTAGACTAGTTTACCGTAATAAACATCAGTGATCCTGCCCTTGACTCGCCAGCCAGATCGCTTAGCCATCTCTTCTCCCAAGCATGCTCTGATGGAGAGAGGCGCCTTTATTCCTTTCAAACAGGGCTCATTCGCTCCGCGTTACCGATATTTGGTTTGGGAAGTTGGAGCAGGAGTGCCTGAAGGACCTTTGGAGGACGGTTTGGAAGTAGAGGGAGTTGTTTCTGTGAGAAACTCAATCTCGCATACAGTAGCGGCCTCCATCTGGGAACTGTCACATCTGACAGCACTACGGGCACAGGCCTGATCTTCCGCACAACATTCAGAATGCAAACGCAGAACAGTCTCTCAGAATGGCTCTTTGTCTGGTTGTTTCATTTTTGGGAAATCGGCTGTCAGTTCATACAGGCTGATACAGCGGGCCGGAAACAGTCTGCACAATATTTCGAAAGCATATCAGATCGATATTACACGCCTTTCCTGTAAATATCTACAAACAGAAAAAGGCTTTTAGTTTTCTCAATTTGTTCCTATAGCCTATTAGTTTTTTTTTTTTTTTTTTTTTGCACAGGTTCCGTTATTGGGTAAGGCTACATAAAAAGCGACTTGGGCCATTTTACTTCTGGATAACATATAAATTGTAATTAAAAAATGAAATAATTTTTAACATAGTAAATTATAATTATAACACGTAGTATCTTGTTAATTTAAGATGTATTCCAGAGAAGGAACACTTCTTTAACCTCATTTTGTTATGCCTTATTTACGTCAAGTTTTAGCCGAAACACACTGAATGCGGGTGTACAACTGCATAAAGGGAATATAATCCACGGTGCTGCTTACTGTCACTCATGTATTATGAGTAATAATGCTATTTATGCTTTATATAAATCACACGTGTACGTGTTTTAACTTTAATCACATTGGCTGCACATGGGCACCCAAAATCAGTTGGCACTATTTAGATGATATTAATAGTTATGGGTTAAATTAGGACATCGTGGGCATTTGAGACAATATTTGATATTAATTATATTCAGGTGATAAAATCTGATTGATCTGGTAATATAAATGCATTCATTCAACACGCATGTGCTATTTAAATATATTTTCCCCTTATCATCTTGTTGCAGGGGGTAATAAAGAGTTGTAGTGACTTTAAAACTCAAACATACTAGATTTTTGTTTTCTGTCGGTGTGGCTTTATAGCATTGTAAATTAAATAGGCTTAAGTAACATTTCGTTTTTTTTCACGATAATGTCAGTCTATTCATTTAATTGTAAGACTGTGGCACTCATGCATTCTCATCATTATCGAAAGCGTAATCTTTAATACAATTCATTAAAATATATTTGATGCTTGGTCTTTGGTGAATATATATAGGCCTCGTCCGTGATTACGTTTACCACCGGCGCAGGATTGCTCAGTCCTGACGTCAACATGTCTACCAGCCGCTGCTGCAGACAAAAAAAAGTAGAATGTAGGAGGGCCTTATAAACTAATGGTGTACAGATGTTTGTAATACCATGAAAAAGATGCTTTTTGGTCTTTGCTTTAAAATCTAGTAAGAGCATATGCCTACACGTTAGAGAGATTTAAGATTGGAGTTAGGACAATTGCACAATAAAAATAAACAAAAAAATTGGCAGGTAAGTAACGTGCCATTTGCTGTAGCAAAGCAGAAATTAAAAACACGAACTCTTACATTTTTAGGTGTTATTTGGTGGATTCGTAATCTTTACAATTAGATGTAGGCCTGTTTAAATGTGGAGCATGCATGATCCAAGACACACACAATTATATTACTCAGGAGGAGCATACTTTGCTGTAATGCCAGAGAAAAACTTCCTAGTATTTTGGGCCTTCAAGAATCATGGTGTCTAAAGTAAGACGTGCCTTCTTCCAGTTGGAGAGACATTGATACAGCTCCAGCGGCAGCAGGTCACAATGAGGTCATATATTTATCTGTATTCTTTATCAAGGGAGTACGGACAGTTAATTTTATCTGAGACGCCATCTTGACACTCACAACAAATTATCTACAATTATTAGCGGACAGGACTTGTGTAATCAGACAATACAATGTAAAGTTAGCTGCAATTTAATACAACGTAAATCTTAATCTTAAATCGTCTGTGTGGCTTCCTAACTTAACAGGTTTACTCTGCCGGAGATGTCAGTTTAATTGCATGCCTTTGCGTAAAAAAAATCTTAGACAAAACCTATTATTGAAGTAAGTTAACAGATATGATACATATATTGGTTTGTGTTAATAACACAGTAAAAATAGTTAAACTTTGGAAAAAAGAGGAAAACTGTTTCTTAAAAATATTGATAAAAGTGATGCAAACACGACCTGTAAGCTATTTTTCTATCGCGCATAGCTGCCAAAGAGCATAAAATTTCAATGCCACTTGCCAGTCAACAATCCCTGTATTTTTTCTGTTGTCAATGTTTTATCTTAGCCATCATTTCAGTTGATTCTACTGTTGTTATGATCATTGCCAAATGATTTGTTTAAAGAATTCTGTCATTCTCGGTCCTCCAGTGACGTTTCAATTACACGTTTTGATCGGCACCTTATTTTGAAAATCTGAAAGCTGGCCGAGGTTGTCTGTCCTAATGACGCTTCTTCAAACTTTGTTGTTAATGTCAATTAGGCATTTTCTGCAGGATATTGTCTGCAGTGTCTAAATCCCTGATTTTACCAGTTCGATACTAGGCCTATTTTTTTTTTCAATATAATCCCTTAGTTTCGTATCTCTTTACTGTGAATTTATTGAAAGGTGTTTTCAGTTTGGTGCAGACTTTGATGCATTTTAGTGTTTTTCGACCAGTCAAATACCACTGTTTTTGTTTAAGAATTAGTTAATGTAGGCCTACACTGTTATATTCCCTAAAGTGTTATTGCCATTGACGCAAATAATGTTAAATGTTAAAAAATTATTTCAAATGTTAAAAATAGGCCACATTTTATAGATTTATTAAATCTCAACTTTTTAAAATGGTTAAATGAAATAAAAACCTTACTTTAAAATTAAAACTTGTTTTCCGTTTTTTTATTTAATTGCAGTAACATAAAAAATAAACTTTACTGTAGTTATCTGCAGCAACCACATTGACTGGTAGGTCTCTTAATAAAAACATTAGCCTACTCCCTACGCTAGGCAAATAGCTACTGATAGAATAAGATTTTTTTGTTATGCTTGTTCGATGGAAATCCTAGTGTTGCATGCATACATTAGGCTCTAATAGTTTCATGAAATATAAACATTTACATTCAGAGCTATAGACTACGTTTATATTTCTGTATATCTTAAAAGCAGGTAGTAGACTGGACTGCGTGAGGAAACCATTCTACTGCTGCTCGAGCTGCAAGGTTATGTATCGTGAGTGCTGCTTGATTTGACTGTCACGTGAGTGTCGTGCTTTTGAAAATATGTTCAATGGTTTTCTGTACGCCCAAATAACATTTATTTCACATACTGTAGTTTATGTTCGTCTATATTGAACAACACTTAGACTCTGAATAATTGTAAATGTATTTTTTTCAATACACCTATAAATTAATTAAAATCATCTCAACGCAACAAAAGGGTCTAGGATCGTTACAAACACAGTGGTTTATTGAATTAATTACATTGCTTACATCTCCAATATTTTTTTGTTTTGTGTCTCTGGACGGAAGTGCACTGAGTGGACTCAACAGTTTAGACACCAGCAATCAATACGACCACAAAATGACATTATAACACTTCATGACATTTTCAGATAAAACATTTACTATATTATAACATCGACTAATCCTCCTTATAATTCAAGAAGGTGAAAGACAGAGAGATACTGAAAGTGATAGACAGAAAGACAACTTCACGTTCTCCTTAGTGGCAGATATCTAAATTTGATTCACAATGGGACAAGAAAACAAACATAAAGATTATCAGACAGCAACACACAGTCTCTTACCAAGAGAGTATCCTCCTTCTAAAATGGAATGGTTTTTCCTCAAATATCCACTGTCCGTAGCGGGAAATTGCACATAAATATTCCATTAAATAAAGTGAGAGAACAACTGAAAATGAGTTCAGAGGGTCTCATTTGATGTCTTTTGCATTAGTCTCATTGTTTCAGTTCCAAAGCCCAAACATGCTGCGGCCAACCAGTTCTCCCTTTGGTTTTCTTGTCATTGCTGCTCCCTGAGTTTTTCAAAACGTCATTCTGCAAAGAAAAACATGACAAAAGTTGCGGGTTATTTGTATATCTATAGGATATTATTAATATTTCATCATTATATTGGTCTAAATTAGGATAGCATGAAGTAGATGAAAGTTTTAAGATCTTAGCAAAAAAAATAGCACAGGGTAAGTCCATACTTTCTAAAGAAAGAAATTATGTTTATAACTAACGTGGACATGCCTGTTCACATGCTTTCTCGAACTTGTTAATTTATTTATAATTAATACATTACTATATGCACTTTACGACGTTCAAATGCACTTCTTACCATGTCCTTCTTTCGCCTGTCTTCTTTGGCGTCTGTCTTTTTGAATTCGGCTTTGAAGGCCTCTGCTTCCCCGTTCTGTTCGTCTTTGTCCAGAATGTCCATAAGGTAAGCAATATAACTGGTGGCCAAGCGAAGAGTTTTGATCTTGGATAACTTCGTATCTGCGGGCACGTTGGGAATGCATTCCCTAAGTTCTGCGAAGGCGCTGTTGATGCTCTGAGTCCTGCGCCTCTCCTTTCGGTTTGCCGTGGGACGACGTTTCACCGGGCGGGGTCCCATTCCGACGGCCCCAGCCCCCGGTACTCCTCCGTAGTGCGAGTGATCGAGCCCGGGGGCTCCGTTTGAGTATTCGGGGCTGTACGAGGGTGCCATTGTGTAGTCCGGAGGAGACATCTCTGGATGGCTGATAAGCCACCCATGGAAGTAAGGAGTTTCTTCATGACAGCGGCTGGCAGCAGCTGCAGCAGCGAAGGAATAGCCGTCATGATGCATCACTGGGTGGTGGGGAAACCCTCCAACTAAACTCATGGCGACAAACTGATCTACCTTACGACGAATCACAGACGAAGTACTCGTTTGCTCTCGTGTTGCGTTTGATTTCACTTGGAGATTTAGGCACTGGCTGGCTCCCCATAAAAGGTACTTATGTAGTAGTATTTATAAACGCAACCCTATTTGTTTGTACATAAAAAAGCTATTGGGAAAATTACAGCAGTGCATTAACGAATGTTCAAAACAGTCTTCAGCTTGAACAACACGCTAGATAATACTAAAATCATTCACTTACATTTATAGGCTATTCTCCATTGAAAATATCCATCATGAGAAAGTTCCATAACTAATCGTGATAAACTTTTCAGATGAATTCAGAGCCTTTTGTACATTTGCAGCCCAGTTGAATCAATGAAGATCGGCGCTGGATGGAAATTTTTTCAATCCCAGTCGATGTTGTGCACGCAATTCGCACTCTCAGTCTGTTGAAGCAGGCGAATTCCAGCGTTTGATCTCCATGTCAGCTACATCTTTAGAGCTGCTTGGGTTCATATATGTCGTCAAAACGTTTCTCAGCCAATAACGTTGTAGAGGAGGAGGGACATAAACTCCTTCCTTACTGTGTTTACGAATCCATATTGCACGAACCTCTACACACAAATGTACACAATATGTATAAAATCAATATGAAATAAATGTAAACCAAGACATATGCTGATGTTCCAGACTAGCTTAATATTTATTGTTTTACATTAAATTTATCTGCGTCATAAAACTACCGTTACATTTATTTTCATAGTTATTTTTATATTGAAAGTTAGTATGTCATAACAATATGCCGGTAATATTTGTTGCATTTAAGTTCCAACTATAAATTGGGTAGTGATATAAAATAGGGTTTTGTGTTCAGACGGTTGTGTAAACATTTTTGTAAAGATAGCCTACCAACCAGAAAAGACATTGAACGGATTAAAACTACAAACTTGGATAAGATTAGAAGTAGTTTAGTATGTTGTTATCAATGGTTTTAAAAAATCAAAGAAAAATAAAGATTTTCTTTTATCGTTAACATTTCGTGTACCATATAGCTAAAACATTATCATAGTCGCTGTATAGGCTATATGTACCTTTGTTGTTATTATGGTATATAAAATAAATTGTACATACATCATAATAATAAGTTTAACTGTGTAGAAAAATAACTTTGTATATTTAAAATGTTTTTTACTTTATTTAAGTTAATTATCCTTATTCGGCAAGACTTTACAAACATAGATGTGCACCTGGTATTTATTGTAAATAAATTATAAATCAAATATGTTAGAAATGCGAATAATCCCCACATTTTATTGATCTTTACTCGGAACATGATATATAAAACGCAGTCTATATAAATGCACGTTCATATTAATCGAACCATTTTTTATATGTTAACAGTATGATTCGCAACCTTTGTCTTTCTAAATAAAAAAAACAGACTGTACTAACAGGCTACTATGAACAGATAGAAACGCATACGCTCACGCACAAGCACAACTTTAGGAAACAATTTGTATATAGGTGTTGCATAAAATTTTAACAGCTTCGGATGCAATTTAAAACTCTGAACAGATCACCAACCAAGCCATCACCAACTTAGCAATGCATTATATTGTATTGCATTTAATAAACCAATATCAACAATGTATGACCAAATGAGGGCGCAGTTGAATATTTGTGCTATTTATATGTAGACATCACAATGCATATAGGCCTTATGATGTTGACTGTAATATATATGTCGTAAGCTTTAATATCCAAGACTTATGCTTTGCAGATCTGTAAATCTTCAATTGATATGGAAATTCATGAAACCTGAAATGTAGGAAATCTGGACCGGATCCAACAGACATTGTCATTTTAAGCAGTGCTGGTGTAATGCCTTTTACACTGTTTAAGTATCAGTGTTGATTGTGAGTTGACATGAGTCGTTTTATTTTGACAATTCACAGTGCATTCCTCCAGGTGCCAAATATAACAGATATGTTATACAACGTGTAAATATATATCTTTTCTTAAGTGTGTGTGTGTGTGTGTGTGTGTGTGTGTGAGAGAGAGAGAGAGAGAGAGAGAGAGAGAGAGAGAGAGAGAGAGAGAGAGAGAGAAAGAGAGCGAGAGAGCGAAAGAGAAAGAAAGAAAGAGAGAAAGCAAAGCAAAGAGAGGCAGAAGCAAAGGTAGAGGCAGAATCAGAAGAGAAATAAATGTGTGTTTGAGTGTGTGTTCGTGTGTGTGTGTGTGTGTGTGCGTGCGTGCGTGCGTGCGTGCGTGTGTGTGTGTGTGTGGGGGGGGGGGGGGTCTGTGTGTGTGTAAAATTTCACAAATTTCACAAAGGAAGGTTCATGATTTATTCGTGTTTAAGTGTTGTGTGTGGGGTTCAGGCGTAATTCATCTGTCTGAATGGAAGTTCTCGAGTAATTTAAATAGGCCGAGTCTCCAGTTAATGACATATAATCAGCCTGTAGGTCACTTGGTCAGACTCCTGGTACAGACCCCTCCTCCTTCTTCTGATCTCCTTTCAAACTGAATTTTGTAAAAATAAATAAAGTTATGCAGAACCAAAATTCTGAGCACGGGAGTGCTTGATAATCGTGGTATGAATCAAACTTAAAACTATGACCAGAATTTATGAAGAAATGTTCCCAGTTGCGCGTCTGAAGTAAATGTATAAAAAACCTCCCGAAAATAATAAAGGTCTGCATGTGATTTTATATCACCGTTATTAGATCAGTAAACTGTATGACGCAACAAATAATCTATAATCACGTCACGAAGATAAAATTCCTAGTCTTAAAAATATTTCATTTGCTCCATGTTAAAAATAGACCTAAAGGACTATTATTATTATTATTATATTTTTATATTATATTATACAATATGATCTTCTTTCATACAGGTCTACATCATATCTACATTTTAAAATCTATATATTGTAGTAACGTCTCTGTTTTCTAGTTTCCTTTTCAGTTTTCAATGTTCGTTGATGTAATGGTTTATTTCAACATTAATTAAACATAACTTGTTTTCCTGTTCATTTTAAAAACGTCAGAATTTTAAGTCTGTTAAAATGAACATTTTAATAAATTGACATACCTGGTAATGAACAGGGCTGAAACTCAACGTCCCATCCCCCAGTTACTTCAGTGAGCGGTGGGCTCCGTCTTTCCTCTGGAGGTCTCATTAAGAGAGCCTTGTGCTATTTTCAACATTTCCTCAATCCAGTGACTTAAAATAAAGCCGCTCAGTCACACCGGCGGAAAATCCACCCAAATCATGTTACCTAAATGCTCTGCCAGGCGTTTGTACTCTTTGTCATTTTAGCTGAGATAACTGACTGTCTCTTAAAAACCGTTATATTTTTCCCACCTAACTCCTCCAGTAACACGCAGGCAGGTAAGCCGTAACAAGCGACACATCTTAATTTATATCAGTATTAAGCTCATCTGATTCGTCTACTCACATGGAGCAGGCAAAGGGCCAGATTTAAGGGACATTTACGAGATTTTAATACAGTTCATCTGCTCTCATGAATCAAATTTATTATAAACAGGCTATTCCAAAGATGCCGAGAAATACCTATCTTTCTTTCTTTCTTTCTT
This sequence comes from Paramisgurnus dabryanus, assembly GCF_030506205.2. Classification (NCBI taxonomy): domain Eukaryota; kingdom Metazoa; phylum Chordata; class Actinopteri; order Cypriniformes; family Cobitidae; genus Paramisgurnus; species Paramisgurnus dabryanus. The sequence continues at coordinate 13,253,503 of NC_133340.1, forward strand.
TCCTTTTCTAAAATAGTTTTAAAATGTTGGTTTTAATTTACAACTGGACGATATTTATTTAGTTCTGGTATGATATAAATATAGCAGAATTTATCAATTTCGAGTGTTTATATACATTATTTACATAAATTTGATCATACAAAAAGTATTTTTATTTGTTATAAAAACATGACTTATAAAACGACATAATGACAGAAATACGACATAAATATCTTTAATAAGGTATGTAGGCCAAATAATCTGTTGCTCAATTCACAATAAAAACATTTAAACAATCGTTTCTTTACTTTGGAATCTAAATTAAATGATGGATTTTTTCATATAAAATATCAGTAAATAAATAAATACAATTTGAAAACATTGAGAAATGATCAGTTCTCCATTCAGCGTTCGCTTATTTACAAAACGGTAATAATTTAGGGTTGCAGTTTACGAAAAATTCAAGAAATGCAAATTTTCTAAGCTTTCGTTTTTTTATTATTTGTAAGCAAGCACAATCTATTTCATTCAGCTATGTCACGATGGTCACAGCATCATTTTATATCAATATAGCTGTATTCTCATTTAGGAATATTTGGTGTGTCAAAACAAGCTCATATTTAGACATATGGCAAATGTTAAGTGATCATTTGCATATGGGTTACTATAGCACCAGATAACAGTGCTGTTCCCCAAACATATTAATTCTGATATTTCCAAGTCACTAAAATCACAGTTGCATCCATCAATCGATCCATCCCTGGATACTTTAACATCAGCACCACTTTAGTGACCGTATAGCTCATGAAAAGTCCTATTTTCAAACATTCATCCTTCGGAACTCCTCTCTCTTCCCTGTCATTCTTTACCCCCTATCAAAATCCATCCATAATTCTTATCTAAACCAATCATCACTCAGAAGCCCATGTCCTGTAACACCTGTTCACCCCCTAACACATAATATCTCATCCTCACTTTCAGAGCTTGCCTGAATGATGCACTCTGGAGCTCCTGAAATTCCCACACCCTACCAATGATTCCAGCTTGATTAGTCGGTAGTCGGACGCATTTTTTTGCGGATAGGCAGGTTGTACTGGTTTCTAATGGTAAGTACCCTTCGGTCTAATCATAATCACTATCTCCACTTGTCTTTAACTTATCTTCATTCCTCTCCTTGTGTTTTTGCAGACCTTCCCAAGACCGCAGACTTTGCTTTTTATTCCCCCTCTTCTTCATCTTTCAATCACCACCCACTTCTGTTTCCATCCCCTTCTTTCTCCTTGCGCTGTTTTTGATAGTTCAAAGTCTCCTCACCTCTTCTTCATCAACACTCGCTTCCTTTCATCGCACACACATACACAAAAAAACAGGGTCAACGCTTTCATTGTTTCTTGGCCTCTTGAGTTACTCTCCGATTACGTAAAGCAGAAACGTGTGAGAAAAAAGGCCGATCTGTATGGAGAGTTAATCTTCCTGTGTCTTGTGATCAGGCTGCTGTCTGTTTCGTACCGTTGAGTTCAATGTTGAAGCCCCACAGACAGTAATATGAGACGCATAACTGACACATGTGGGAACTGCATCGTAGCCAGTGCGATAAGACATTCGTACAGCTCATCCATTCACACACCAAGCTCAAGTTCATGTTTGCCAGGCATGCAGCGATTTCCTGTCTTATCACCAATCAATCTCTACCCAAATAAAATGAGAGCAAAAATCATTACATTAATGAGGACAACACTTTCCTAATCATCATCTATCTGCTGTCCAGTGTTTCTGCTGTGGTGCGCTAATGTGGTTTTTCTAAAACAATTTAAACCCCTGCGTTTACTGACTGCCCTTTTCCTCATATCCCAGAGTATGTTCAGAAACAAATAAGATTTACAATTCACGTTCTATGGCCCTAACACAATACTACTAACCAGTTTATGCAATACATCCCAAATCCAATAAAAAGGGAATCTGGCCTGTAATCAGAGCCACATGTGAACACCATACGCATCTTAGGCCTATCAGATACCGCAATGTACTGTAAATGGCCTCTTCCTTAATTTCAGTCACAGCTTTTTTTAAGTTCTTCTTTTGTCAAGTTGCACACCAGGGAACCTCCTTGTTGAATCTCCGATAATATTGTCTTTTTTAACAAGCTCTGCTTCACTGTGTCCATCAATTAATCATACCTCCTACCTCACATCCTCTTGCACTCTGAGACACACATGTTTGAAAGCTCCAGTTATCCAATCACACCACACGGGTGAGAGGAACCGTCTGATGATCAACTCATTTTTTTGTGTTACTACAGCTGGTGTATTCCCTAGAAGATTATGGACTGTTGCATGTCTGATTATTATCAAAACATTTAAAACAAATCGTGAGGCAATGAATCACTTTATCTAATACAGCTGTTTTAAACTTTTCTGAATCTGACACTTTGTTCGTGGAGCTGGAATGTTGTAATTTTCAATTTAACCATTGTGTGCGTTTGCCAATAGACCAGCTCCCTCTTTTGGGCAGATGATGGATGAGGATTGCCATGCAAAAGCATGACCTTTATCCACTTTAGTCCATCTTGTTTGCAATTGCTGTATTATGCCAAACAAAACTTCATTTTTGCCATTTGCTGTTCTCTTAACAGGTGCGCGCATAGTTTGCAGTGCTTTGGCTCCTAGACCTGGTGTTAGAGTCAAAACTAATCCTTCTGTGAAGGGTGTTATTGCTTATTATAAGTTATTGTTATTGTTTTAATTTTAAAAGTGTAAAAAGCACGTTTCAGTTTTATTTCAGTTTTTTCTATTATGTGTTCTGTCAGAGTGTAATAAATTGCTTATGTCTGGCGTTAAATGCATTAAAATGAGCTGTAAACGTGTGCAATAGCATTAATTCCTGTTTATTATTATTTCCCTATAAGAATGCGGTTCTTATAGGGAAATAATCATAAACAGGAATTAATGTTATTGCACACATTTACAGCTCATTTTAATGCATTTAATGCCAGACATAAGCAATTTATTACCGGTATTAATTTATCTCAGCAGTAGATATATGCCTGTATTTGAATTCGGTCCAAGTATAGGCTACTTTGTGACGCAAACTTCTCTGGGTCATCAAATCAAACACTTTAGTGGACAGACCCCAGGCACACCAAACACCCTGTCCATTATTAATGCTGTGAGGATAAACTGTCAAAGCGGCTAAGATCGATAGCTATTCCTGACTCGGCAGTATTTCACCTTAGTCTATCCATGCCTCCACCAATAATGAAGTGTGTCTAGGTTAACACGCCATGGTCTTTATTCACCAGACGAGATGCGTGTGTATGCGTTGGAAAGAGAGACAAAGAGAGCTGAGGTGGAATTCCAAGAAGATAAATATCTAGATATGAGTCAAATCCCAGAGACATGTTTGCAGGACTGTTTGGGCATTACGTTTGTGGTCTAGGCCGATTTATAGTAGCGCCGCTTGCGTCAAAACCGACGTATATCATGCTGAAGCTCTCTTGGCGGCCATTATCCCCCCCAACAATGTAATCCACACACACAAATGTGCCTAACGTTAATTTATGGCACACTGATGGATTTACACCACTCTCCCCATTAGTGTGTACATTACCTTGGGCATGTTATGTAATGGTGTTAGGGAGATTTGGAGAAAGGATAACAAGTAATAAATTTGAGCTCTTCCACAGTGGGAACCAAGAGTCTGGGTTCATAGTGTCTCGCTGGACGATGGCTCGCTGATAATAACCTGAAGAGTGATGAATTTTGAAGTCATTTGAGAGATGTTGTGTTAGGAGGACTGTTAAAACCATAACGTCAGCTCTTCTACAAACTTGTGTTGGTTTGATACAGTAGATGAATAATAGGTGTTAATGAATTATATGTAATTTATATTATAAACTGAGATGTTAAAATCATTTTAATTGATACCATGAATGGTTTATTTTCATTGGTTGACAAATGTTTCACGGGTATACATTATTTTTTGATAAACACCCATGTAACCTGTCAAATGTCTTAAAATAACCAACAGAGCAATGTCTTGGTATAAGCAGAATAATTGACTAATTAATTGATGACGAGCCATTGAATTATTCGAAAAGAATGCACAACCGCAGTGTAACGAAACTCCATTTTGTGACGTGCTTGGGAAAGTTACTTTTAAAAGTAATGAATTACAATATCTTTCAAAATGTAACTAATTGAGTTACTTTTCATGGAAAGTAATACTTACGTTACTTTTAAGTTATTTTTGAGTTATTTCTTCTTACTTGGCTGAGGCTTGATCTCTTTCAGGCCTTGCAGGTGTTTTTTATGACTGAGAAGTTATCAGAAATTGCATATTTCCATCGCAAAAATGTCAAGCTCTGGCCTGTCATCTTGGTTTCTGACTCAAACTGTTCACGCTCAAGCGTGCGTGATTCGAAATTAATTAAACAAAAAAGTAACTCACATTACTTTTTTATAAAGGTAACTCAAATATTAATGAGTACATTTATAAAGTAATGCGTTACTTTACTCGTTACTTCAAAAAAGTAATATTATTACGTAATGCACATTACTTGTAATGTGTTACCCCCAACACTGCACAAAACAACCTTGGTGGTAATTCAATAATTCAATTATTCCTTAAACACTCTAAAAATAGCTGGGTTATTTTTGACCCACAATTGGTAAATATTGGACGGAACACACCGCTGGGTTAAAACTGACCTAATGCTGGGCTATTTTACCCAACTGTTGGGTTATTATAATCCATGGTTGCATAACAACAACCCAACATTGGGTTATTTTTAACCCAGCATGTGTTCTGTCCAATATTTGCCCATTATGGGTAAAAAATAACCCAGGCATGTTTAAAGTGTAGGTTATGGAACAATTATGTGTCACGGTGATCCGTGTCATGTTTTGTGTCTGTTCTATATTGTCATCACCTGGACACTTGTTAATTATCACATCATTCATTCCACCTGTGTGTCATTACTCTTTGTGTATTTATACCAGTGTTTGTGTCACACTCATTGCCGGATCATTGTCGCTGTTCCACGTCTGTTCCTGTTGTTCTCTGTTTGAGTGTTCCTGTGTTACTTACCTGCCCGTTGTTTTACTCCTCGTGTTTTGTTTCTGTTGGTTAATAAATGTTATTTATTCATCTGAACGTTGCACATGCGTCCTAACTTCCTCACTCCTGCATCCCAGTCGTGACAGAATGATCCGGCCAGACTGGACGCAGCGGGTTCACGGAGGGCGGCTCCCCCAGGAGTTTCGTCGAGGGGGAGTAGTGACATCGGGGTTCATTCTCCACCAGCCCCGATGTGTCTTGGGGACCACCGTGAGCGATCGCTCGCTCCTGCGGGTCTGCGGGAGGAGGATCGGCCCAGGCGGTCCCCCAACGGTTGAGTCGTCGTCGTCGACGGTCCCTCGGAGGACCACCGTCCCGCTCGTAGGGGGATCCGGAACGGACCACGCCCGATCTTTTCCCCGGGGTGGCTACCGAAGTGAGGGTCCCCATTTCCGCGAGGGGACGGGAGATGACTTCCGGGGGGCATCGGATCGTCGGCGATTCCCAGGAGGGTGGTAATTCGTCTGCCTCGGTTCTCGGAGCGATCGCTCCGGTTCTCCTGGCGCAGTCCGGCCCACCGTCCTGTTGGTTTCGTCCCGGCGGCTGCCGGCAGCGCCAGGGTCCTCAAGCCCTCCACCCCTCCCTTGGACTCTTGCTACCAGACTTTTGTGTTTGTTTTGTTCATGTGAGTGTCTGGTAGCCACTCGTAGAGGGAGGGGTCATGTCACGGTGATCCGTGTCATGTTTTGTTTGTCTCTCCGATTACGTCACCTGGACAATTCACGGACTGATTCATCACACCTGTTCCCTGTTAAGTGTTGTGTATTTATACTGCTGTCTGTTTCTCACCTGTGGCCGGATCATTATCATTGTCATTGTCATTACGTTCGTGTCTGTTCCTTCTGTTGGATGTTCCTGTGTTTACCCGCCTGTTGTTTTATTTCCGTTCTGTTAATAAATGTTATTTATTTCATGGTGAACCCAGCAATTGCGTCCTCACTCCTGTTACCAGTCGTGACAGAATGATCCGGCCAAACTGGACGCAGCAGGTTCACGGAGGGCGGCTCCCCCAGGAGTTTCGTCAAGGGGAGTAGTGACATCAGGGTTCATTCCCCATCAGCCCCGATGTCTCTTGGGGACCACCGTGAGCGATCGCTCGCTCCTGCGAGCATGCAGGAGGAGGATCGGCCCAGGCGGTCCCCCAACGGTTGAGTCGTCGTCGACGGTCCCTCGGAGGACCACCATCCTGCTCGCAGGGGGATCCGGAACGGACCACGCCCGATCATTTCCCCGGGGTGGCTACCGAGAGAGGGTCTCCGTTTCCGCGAGGGGATGGGAGATGACTTCCGGGGGCAGCTGATCGTCGGCGATTCCCAGGAGGGGGGTAATTCGTCTGCCTCGGTTCTCAGAGCGATCGCTCCGGTTCTCCTGGCGCAGTCCGGCCAACCGTTCCTGTTGGTCTCATCCCGGCGGCTGCCGGCTTCGCCAGGGTCCCCAAGCCCTCCACCCCTCCCTTGGACTCTCGCTACCAGACTTTGTTTTTGTTTTGTGTTTATGTGAGTGTCTGGTAGCCACTCGTAGAGGGAGGGGTTATGTCACGGTGATCCGTGTCATGTTTTGTGTCTGTTCTATATTGTCATCACCTGGACACTTGTTAATTATCACATCATTCATTCCACCTGTGTGTCATTACTCTTTGTGTATTTATACCAGTGTTTGTGTCACACTCATTGCCGGATCATTGTCGCTGTTCCACGTCTGTTCCTGTTGTTCTCTGTTTGAGTGTTCCTGTGTTACTTACCTGCCCGTTGTTTTACTCCTCGTGTTTTGTTTCTGTTGGTTAATAAATGTTATTTATTCATCTGAACGTTGCACATGCGTCCTAACTTCCTCACTCCTGCATCCCAGTCGTGACATTATGTATACATGATAAGTTTTCAGTTTACACATTAGTTACTAAGAAATGACTAATTATTTATATAGGGCGGACAAATAGGCACGGTTGAGTTTTGACATTGATGGCTTTAGCTCTCGTTAAACTTTTCAATGAAATGCTTTTGTGTGAGTTTAGCCACTTCCCAGTCAATATGACTGAATATGGAAATATAGGACAGAATAGATGTCCGATTCACCATCCATCAATCCCTAAGCCCATATCCCATCCAATAAACACTAAAACAATTTACTGGAAGTGTACACACTAGAAGTGCCAACATTAACACTTAGAGTTGAATCCCTGCCAAGTCATTTTTCAATGCGATATTTAATGTGGACTAAGATGTCCTTTCCGTTTAAAGAGGAATAACGATCTTTCCTATATTTGGCCAGGGACTTAAACCAAAGAAGTTGATGTCCATGATTTTTAGTTCTGTATTCTTCTTTTGTTTGTGTACACAAGGCAGTTGTAGTGTTTCCCTGATAAATTTTGTATAGCTAGGCCAAAAGTAAACATTTCTCTTATTACATCCTTTATAATTGGCAAAACTGTTAGAAACAACCATCCAGGTTGCTAAAACTACACCATGTGTTCTGTGGATGACCTTAAACACCCTTATGAGATAAAACAATGTTTCAAAGTCAGACAGGGTTGAGATCTCTGTGGATGAAACATTTCAGTACATTTCAGAAGTAACAAATGGCACGAGCCTTAGAGCTAATTTGGCAGAGATAATCTAAAGAAAGAAAGAGGAAAAAAAATTTGACAGATGAAACTGGGGAAAATTTTGGCCATGAATATAGCACAAAGTAGATCATGTCTTTAAAAGTTTGTACCAGTGGATGCCATTGGCTCATTAAATGAGGAGAGGTGAATAATTATTATTCCTGTAAAGGGAGTATTTTAATTTGTGAAGATGAACAAGATAAAACATTTATGAATCTGTCCTGTGCATTTAAACAAACTCAAATTTAACTCTGGTGATTTAAAGCTGCGGCCATAACTTTATCCAACGTGTTAAAATCTTTTGTGGTGAGGAAGTGTGTGTATTTATGTCGACGTCTCCCCAAAGATATGGTGACAGGAATTAATCCGTTCCGGTGTTCAGAGACATATATTCTTAGGATATAGAGGGTCACGTGCATGTTAAAATATTACTAATGGGAACACATATATCAGTGCAGTGAAGCAATACCCGAGAAAGTGTTTTTTGGCATGCTACACATTCTTTCTCAGGACTGTACAGAGAGCATTTTTCGTGACTGTCTTAAAAGCAACACTTTTAGGAGTGTGAGCGAATCATGGAGTGAAGTCATAATGTGTCAAAATGAAGGAGGGAGAGGATACAAATATAGATAACCGCTGGGACTGAAGAGGAGTAGCTGTGGGAATTGTGAGCAACCCACATTGACAGTTTTTGCATGAACCATCCTGACACCGCGTGTTCATAGCCGGAGATACCAGACACCTGTCTGATCACACCATCTGTGCTATTAAAATATTTTGATCGTGCCTATATTTGCTTTACTTATCTTATGGTGAAAATAGTAGCAATACATTCAAATCTCAAATAACTCACTTTGTAAACTTTTACAAACATTTATAAGCATTTCAGTTAGGCCTTTTCTATACCCTGACTGTTCTGTCTAAAATAAAATGAACATTAACATTGTTATTTTATTTTATGTTACTATTTGTTATTGTAGTTTTTTGTACATTTGGATACACTGTAGCTTTCTTTATAAACAAACAAACATACAAACAGGTTCTTTAAAATTTTTACTTTTAAGTACAAGCACTAAATCTGAAGGAGCGATGTGATGATTAATAAAGACCAATGCAAAGTTAAATAATTATTGTTATTTTTTATTTTATTTTTATTCTTAATTACATTCGTTGTTGAAAATATTCAGATGTGAAAGACTAAAGCAGTGGTTTTTAAACTTTTCGGTGTGCAACCCCCCCCCTCCACCCCTGTTTAAGGTGCATACCTTCTCTCCCCCAAAAAGAAAATTAATGAATTCATAAACATTCATAATCTCAAACTTAGAATTTGTATTAAACAAAAAATATTAAATGATTCAACGCAGTGCTGTTGGTCAGTAGCCTTATTTTTCTGAAGTTTAATTACTCAGAATTTATGAAGAATTATTGTATTTTATAAAATGTCAAAAATTGGGCACACTAGCACCATCTCGTGCCCCAAGTTTAAGAAACATTGGACTAAAGAGCAACCTCCAGCTCATCTCCATATAAGTGTACAATAGCAAGATCACAAACGTTTTTAGATGATATATTTAGCCATTATTATTTGGATTGTTTGAAATGGTTGCACTTATGATTTTGAAAATGTGTTTGTTTAAAAAATGTTTTGGTTTGAAGAACATCACTTATTTTTTAGTCCACTTTAATGTACCAAGCCTAAATGCTTTCTCTGTTTATATCTGAATCCTTCTTCAGTGTTTAATCCAAGAGAGGGGGTTCAAAGCCAAAAGTGGGAAAGATATATTTTTTGTTCATGAACGTTTGAGAAAGCTCAGGATGTGGAACTTTAAAGACAAGCTCCAGACTCTGATTATTTTAGTGTTGTCATGCACCAAAGCGAAGGAATGTGCTGTTAAACTCCTAAAATAACAATAGATAGTCTCATAAATAAGTGTTTAAACAGGGGAACATATACAGTACAATGAATCTTAAAATCATTTTTATTGAACAAAAATAAATAAATGAGCTTTCACCATGCAATTGATTCCTTGTGTAATGTCACTCATAACGTAGCTCCACCAATGGAATTAAGACTTAATACCATGTTTTTTGCGCGACCAGAGCGTGCTTGCAACATTTTATATATGTTTACCACAAAGTATTTTTATATAGAAAGTAAATTATGTGTGTAAGTGAACTTTATAGGCAATTTAAAAAGTTTATTTATTTACTAAAAGCATAATAGAGACACTGTGTATGCCTTTATTAATGGCACATGTGGTAAACATGGAATTAAGTCTTTGTGCTCAAATGCAATTTTGTTTTATTTCCTTGTTTTTTTCGGGAATTTAAGAGCAGCTGAGTAGATTTAAAGTTCTAAAGAAGTCAGAAAACATCACTGGCCCTTTAAGAATGTAATAAAATTTGATCACAACACAGACCTCTTTTTAGTCTAACCCATGCAGCAACCTTAAGCACATGCTAGCTGATTTGCAACTAAGAGCATTTATTAAATTCATCCACTGTATGTACTATAACGATCTGTCGCATTATATAAGCCTACAGTAGTCACTACAGATTCAGAAAGCTGACGTTACGTCAACACCACATTTAGATGTCTGGAGAAATAATTTACAACTGTACTTCTAATAATAAATATACAAAGAATGTCAGTAAATGGTTACTCAAAGATGTCCTGTTGGATTCATTCACTTTTTGTGATGAGATGAGGCCTGAGGATGTCAACTCTGTTCCCAGTTCAATTACCAGAGGCTCTCCTCCTAAACATGTTTATGTTCAAATAAAAGTTCAGGGAGCTGTTTGAAAAATGTTTCACAGATAAACCAGCGCGCTGCGTTCTGGCACGGTGTCATAGCCAACTTGTCCAACTTGTAAACAAGGCGGCCCATCATTTGAGAACGAGGGAGTACATCTCCTTTTCTCTTTCTCTTTTCTCTGAACTTTTCTCCTCTCCCCGGAGGCCTGCGAGTCTCTGGATGAAGAGTTCTCTTCTATCTAGGAGATGGATGGTCATGTTTTAATTCAGGATAACTGATAAGCTCCTATTTGTTTGGAAATTTTTAGAAGTTAGGGAGGAAAACGTGACCTTTTGGATCACAAGAATTTTGGAGTACCCTAAATGAGTTTTAACGTAGAGACCAAATGTATGGATTTAATACAGTCAGGGTTTATATTTTCCTTTGAACTACGAACTCCAGTGCCATTTTGATAAAACGCTGCTGAATAAACAAAGATATTATGGCAAATGATCTGTCCTGTACAGTTTGACACACGTGATGCCAACAGCTGAATCATACAGGAGTCTTTTAACATGTATCATCATTAATTCAGCAAGAGAAATGGGCCTGTCGGTAGTGACTCTCCTTTATTAAGGTGCCAAAAGATGAGTTGAAGCATTTTGCAACTCGGACCCAGGCAGGATGTGTTGTTTATCTGCAATAAGAATGAAGAAGAGACCCAAGAGCTGCTTTAAACCTCGGCGCCACTTGATTTATTAAAACTTCTGTTCTCAGAAGACTATCCAATTCGAGCCGAGAGGCCCGTATGGATACATGTATACATTGCATGTTGTATACAATATAACGATACATGTGGTGATGTAGGTGAATGTATGTCAGCCTCATTGGGTGAATGGCGAAATATGGTATGGGAAGATCCAAGAGCGCAAAAATCAAAGGCGGTCAACATACTTTTTAAAGGCATAAGCCTTCATAATACCACCACAGCATCTCTCTCTTTCTCTCTCTTTCTCTCTGGCGCCGGGCAATTTCTGTAAGTGCAGGGCTCCCATGATGTTTAAGTGTTGTTTTGTGCCCAGGCTGAGAGGCCGCCGTGTTCATCTTGCTCAAGTGGTTTTATGATGACTTTATTTCTAATGACTTATTTGGTGGGGGTTTATAGAGGAGCGGTCGGCAGAGAGAGGAAATGAATTAGCCTCTCCACAGATGGCTTTTAAGGCAAAAGACTGCATGACAAATGTTCCCTGCCCTCCAGAACCTGAGTCTCAGTATAACAAATTAAAAACGATGATGAGAAACAGTAACAGGACACTGACTTCACAGTGCCATTGTATCTCGTGTCTCACTACGCAACATAAATATATATATACTGTAGTAAAACAGGAGCCTTTAATCTTTTAATACCCTTACACCCCACCCGCACCACCTTTGTGCATGTGTGTGTATGTATATGTGTCCGGCTCATGCTGTGGGGAACAGAGGGTTAATCATGGGTAAGGTCACATGCTGCTTGTATGGTACAAAAGATCTGCGCTAAATCATATTGCATAAAAAAGGTAGCTGTGGAGTTTTACAGATGGAGTAATCTTGCCGTGGCCAATAGATACTTATGGGATTCCTGTCGTTCTGTGGAGCTTCCACATGGAGGAGACGTTTTAGCCCGGAGCTGTTGTCTGCCACTCGTACTCTTTGCGTCGGTTCACCGCCTGGTTCTCATTTAAAATAACGATGGAATCCTTAAACCTAAAAAATTCTGCAAGAATTTTGTTCTAGGAACAGATCACTAGATGTCAACCCACATCCACTACAGTGTGCAGTTTAACCACGGATTGACCTCAGACAGAGACCCAAGGACGGACTGTACCGCCTGATCCATAAAACCTAAAGCCAGTTACTGTAGATGAGATCTGCTATTTAAATTGAATGTGCATAATACTTTTATGAGTCGTTCCCTTTGTTCAGTAGTCATTTGGAGAATGTTCATCACTAGCTCTGATGTTAAGGTTCATCTCCCTCCTGCTGGTCTATGGCTGTGGTCCTGACCGGGTTGAGAGAGTGCTGAGCCTGTGTGGGGCTTTAATGCTCCACCGGCCAGGAAGAGTCCCTGATAATGGCTCTTGATCTGCGAGGCTGTCTCTGCCTTGTTATCTGGATGAGAGGCCGACTGGAGGCCGTAGACTTTATCCTAACAACCCAGAGGGCCTCCCCCTCGCCTTTAAAATTCTTATTGAGCCTCTCAAATCTTTCCACTTGTGTTCACTATTTATCCCCAATGAATCATAACCAAGTAAATGATACCATGAGCTCCTTGTTTTTTAGTCTGGGTTGTCTGCTTTATGGCACCCACGATCTTATGCTTCTGCAAGTCTTAAGTATGGACACCTCAATCTGAGAAAAAAGGGAAGTTAAAGACCTTCCATATCTGTGCTTCGGACGAGATTTGACGGCTGTTATTATTGTATCTCCGAGCTGTCCTCTGGCTCTCAGCAGGGCTACAATCTGGGTCTCTAGCTCCTGCTGGGGCCGTTAGCAGAGTCCTGCTGTTTAGCCACATGCCTGGAAAGAACCGTAAACCAATAAACCGAATTTCAAAGGCACTGCTGTGCCCATGACACCGGCTCAACCTCCAGAAGTGGACAGATGATGAAGCGACAGAGCATAGGGTTGTAGAGGGAGGGAAGAGGTATTCATTTTGACACCTTGTGATGTGTTAAATAGGCTTCAGTGCTCTCGCTAACTGCTGCACAAACACAAGGTGTAATTTTTAACACAGATGCTGTCAAATTAGCCACTTTGTCCATGTTAGCACTTAGGATAGGCACAATTGATTAGGCAGTGCTAATTGAGAGCTGTCTAAAGCCTATAGCCCTTCTCATACACAGATTATGGAAAATGCACTCCGGGATTGTTTTATTTTGCTTTATTCACACTTCCAAAGATTTTCCAGAATCTGTGCATGCGTTCATACACATCCCGTAAAGACCTGTGAGATTAATGGTATTTGCAATCGTCCACTTGGTGGATTTTATGCTGGCAATCAATCTGTTTCAGCACGGATAGGAAGGAGCACCCTGCATGATAACTGCTTCATACACTTCTCGTCGTGAATGTTGATCTGCATTTAAAACTCACCTGTCAAAGAGCAGAACCATATTTTTTTTGTTGCAATGACAAATTGTTTATGCAAGTATATGGCGGCAATATTTAGTTGACATAACATATAAACAAGGTGAAATTATTTAACTTAATTTGTTAAAACAAAAACCTATGTTACGCCAATGTAACTAGGTCCCCTTCATGTGAGCAATCCCAGAAACAATTACGGGACATTTTTGTGTTCAGACAGGAGGTACACTAGCAATTGTATGGGACATTTCTGGGATCAACATGCTGTGTGAATGGAGTTTCTACGCTTGTCAGTTTTAAAGTCTAAATAACTTAATAAGTTTTTAAGCTAAATGGTCTAAAAACAATATTTTATTATAGGATATTCAAATTATACTCGCTGCAAAACCGTTTGTAGAAAAATGCTATTGTATTTCTCTGCAAAAATGTATACTCATTTCAACATGTGTATGTAATCCATAATTACATTTGTGTACTCAATTGGATATTTCAGTAGGGGTCAGGACAGAGATGGCCTAGATTAAATGACCATGTCTGACTTCAAGGGGTCCCATGGTAAAGTTAATTGTTTATACTGTATTGCAACCAACCACACATTTTATTAAGATTTGTATTATTATATTTATTATCTACACTTAAACATCTCTAAATATTCAACATTTTAATTGAATCTCTCAAGTTATTGTGAAAGAGTTTAATCAGGGCCTGAGACGTTTTTGGCCCCCTTTTCTTTCAGTAGAGTAATGATAGAACCTACCAAACAACCCAAAGTTGCCCGGTAGTACATCATATTAAAAAGGTCCTAATACTGTATGTACCATTTTGGTACAGATAATATAACTTTGAGGTACCAATATATAAGGTACCATGTGTAGCTTTGAGGTACAAATTGTACTTTCTGAAAAGGTACCGATCCTGTTACAACTTTTGTACTTTGTACCATTTTGCAAAAAAAAATCTTGCTTAATGTGGTTTTTGACGAATTATGCAAATAATGGGAGATGGAAATGCATCTGCTAAATAAATTCGGATGTAGCAAACATTAATTCCACCTGTTTGTTTGTCAGCTGTATCAGCTGACGTTGTCTTTCCAATATATTGGGCTTGAAGTCGTCGTAATGCCCTTGCTGTTAGTGCCTGCATAAAAATTCTGCATGTCTTCTTCTGTGCACAGCACTTAGTTTGGCAATTACAATCTTCACTGCTAGTAAATGTATAATTTGCTCAGTTGTAACTAAATGCATTCCTGTGTCCATTTTCTAAGCATGCTTTGTTGTATCTACTGTTGGTTGCTAGGTTACCAATACCAGCGTCATTTACATGAACAACTTGATGGAAATGCACCAAATTCAAAGTTGTTTTTCTTTATTTGCCATTTTTGAAAGATTAGCTTTGCATTTAGATGGAAACCCCACTAATGATATTAACTGAATGCTCTTGGCATGTATTATATGTTTATCAAATACATTTGGTTCAGTTCTGCTTAATCTCTGCCTTAGGCCATTCAGAAATACAGGTTTGTTGGCCGAATCAATTATAAGTCTGATAAAAATCATTAACTTACAAGAAAACATGTTGAGCCGCATTTGTTAGAGGGTTAGAGGGCACCGGAGCTCTTCATTTATTAATTAAAAGGATAGTTTACCCAAAATTTCTGTCATGATTTACTCACTCTTATGTTGTTACAAACCTGTATACTTTTCTTTGCTCTGATGAACACGAAGGAAGATATTTTAAAAGAATGTTTGAAACCAAACCGTTCATGAGCCCTATTCACTTCCATAGTATTCCTTTCTCCTACTATGGAAGTGAATAATGCTCATGATCGGTTACAAACATTCCTCAAAATATCTTCCTTTGTGTTCATCAGAACATAGATATTAATACCGGTTTGTATCAACATGAGAGAAAGTAAATCATGACAGAATTTTCATTTTTGGGTAAACTATCCCTTTAAGACACTGAATCAATGCGACTAATGTAACAGCCAACAATAAACACAACATACAAAGCTACATTTACAAGTATGAGTGTTAAAACTAGAGGTGAATAGCATTGGCTAATACTTTACTTGCATACTTAAATGACTCACTTGATGAAGATTCAGTAGTGCTGCCAGTGGCGGCTCGTGATGGCTCATCCGAGGGACGCTAATTCAAAATAAGTGTTTGGAGTGTCATGTGTGTGGTTTCTTTTTTCAAAATATGTGTTCTGCGAGTCGAGAGATCCTGTGTTCATCACGTGTTTTGTCAAAATAAGTGCCTGCACAAGCGTCAAAAACGTTTATGATAAAGGAGACGCTCACGTTCACAAAATACACGCAAGACACTCCCTTAACAGTAAACTCTAATTACGCATGAGATTATGCGAGTATCTGACAAATGCGAGCGTCTCTTTTATCATAAACCCTTTAGACGCATCTGCAGCAGGCACTTATTTCGACAAGACACGTGATGCACACAGGATCTCTCAACTCGCAGAACAAATATTTTGAAAAAGGAACCACACACATGACGAGCTACATACATGTTTTGACGAACTTCGTTAAAAAGAAGTCACCGGCCGCCACTGACTGCTACACAACTGTTCCTGTGTGAACCCTCATAATTTGTTTTTTATGTAGACTTAAGCATTGCAAACTGATGCTGGTGTGAATTAAGCATGCTCCAGTTGTTACTTAATTCATGTTCCACCTAACAAATGCAAAATCAGCAAGAAAGTCACCATATGAAATATGTAAAATCTGAAGCCAATAATTCATAAGGGGTCTTGTGAGAGAACTTACATTTTTTATTTGAAATTCAAAAGATTATTTATCTTAATGCTAAGTATACAGGCCATAAATTCATGCACGTTTATCTTATAGTAAATCATCAAGAAAGATGTTTAGCTATATTAATGATCTATAGTTGTACTTTTGCAACTATGTTATATCTATCATTGTATAGTAATTATGCATGGGGGTTGTATAATAATGTAATTGTTCAGTGTCTACTGTGGGAAATCTTAAGTGGTTACGTTCTTCTTTTAAAGTTGATGCTCAGACCTTGGTTCTCACCTTTGACTAGTCTGGAACGTGCGAAGTGTTTCCAGATGTGTACCTTTGCTAACAATCCAAGACCCGGAAGGTTCTATAGTGACATATTGCGATTGTTAGTCCTTGTTATTTTAGGAACAAAACAAGTCTCATAACTAAATATGGCAAATGGAAAATGTTATACTACAATTGTTCATCACCCAAGAGGAATGTGAAAAGTCTAGGTTACCTGAAATACACAAGAGCATCCTTCAACATTCTTCAGTAAGGCTTTTTTATTTGCAAGCATAGAAATTAAATAAAAAGATGAAGTCGGACATTTTGTCTGAGGTGATGGTTAGGTACCGTGCAATTTCCTCATAGCCATTCTTCTGTTTAAAAAAATTACACCACAAACTTGCAATGCCACAAGTCAAATTGAAAGGAAAATATATATTTTTAAGTACTTCAATCAGCTCCACTTAATTTAATCTGAAGATTAGTTAATACTCCCATATAACCAGTATGAAAGCATCCCCAGTCATATCCACATGCAGGCCTCAAATGTTTTATATTAGATCAAATGTTTTTATATATCGCTGTGCATCCCTTGGTTTAAATAGAAGTTTTTCAGCAAGAGTGAGAAAGTCTTTCATCGAGGTGCAACATCAACAACATTCCTATAAGTCGGCCTGCTCCGCATAGTTCAACATCTCACAATAAATCACAGGCAAGACAGTTCAAGTTAAACTGAGGTGAAAGTTTGAGGTAAATAATTAGAGTAAGATGCCCTAACACCCTCCATTTTTAACTCTATGTTGACTTGGCAGCAAGTTGTCTAAGCTATATCTGTGGCTTCTGCTGATAAATAAATATACACATTTACTTTAAGGAAACCATCACCATAGATTTCCAAAACATCATCTTGCTATCAGGACAAGTGGGCTCAAATATGTAATTTTTGTTAAAAATGAGAAAGTTAGCATTTTGGATGGCAAACATAATTTTGGTACCACTACCAGGATATCTTTTCAAAAAACAGCTCTGCACTGAGGGCCCCCTGAGGTGGATAGTCAGTCCAACACTCATGCACAGGCTTTCATAAACACTACACCAATACCTGTCATGTGAGCCCATCGTTTTTCCCCCGGCTGCTCCGTTGTTTATACTACACAATTCTTACATCTATTCAAACATTTGCTTTTCAATAAACACACATGAATAGGCAGAGACCTGAACGGATTCATTTATAATTTGTCATCTGATATTTATGAGTGCATTCAGGTTTTACTTTTCTTTATTTCCAAGCCATATCCTTCATTTGGGAACTCGGCAGCCCCACGAGGGGCCTTGTATGCTGCCTTCAGCCATGCAGTCGGCGAATTTATGAATGTTGCCATTTGCGGGATTGCACCCAAACCAAAATTAGCTTTAAAAGCAGTTCAGCGAGAAGTAAGTACTTATCTGTGTTTAACATGCATTCAGTTTAATCTATTGGGGGCATAAACATCCCATTGATAAAAAGTGCTCCGTGGACAGATTGCAAAATAATTAAAGGGAGAGTTTGGTATGGAATGTAAACTTTACAAGGGTCTCCATTTCTGTTTATTTTGAAACAGCTGTGAAGAGCCAGCTCGCCTGCCAAGTGTAAGCAGCTGTTTGTCACTTTCATTTTACTAAAGAGCCACTAGAAACGGAAAATCCACTTCAGCTGTCCGCTGTGCTCTTTTACTTTTGTCAGTGTTGTTTTTCTTGCATTTTCACTTTTTTTCTCGGTCCCACCCAATTTTGATGCAACGGGAAGCATCTTGCTTGGTACCACTGAATGATATCTCTCTATGCATGACGTCTGACTCAACCTGAATCACTAATGACAAAAATTACTGATCGTTGATAAGGCATCTCCAACAGTTTAAAACTTGAAAACATAAAATTATCAGTATTCTGTCTTATGGACTCCCACAGCACCATCAGTAAGACTCAGCCTTACATTAGCATCAAATTAAATTGGGTTTAATTTAAAGCTTTACTCAATATTATTTATTTATTTATTAATGCAAATTAAAACAAGTTCTACACATTAAATGCAAAAATTCAAATTATTATTATTATTATTATTATTATTAATGCAAATACTACTAATAATAATAATCATATCTAATAACAGCAACAATAACGATAACACTGATGATAATAACGATAATACTGATGATGATGATGATGATAATAATAATAATAATAATACGGTAATAATAATAATAATAATACATATTATTATTATTATCATTATCATTAGGATTAATATACTTTTTGGTAGTACTCGTTTTTTAAAGGAACATGCCCATATTTTGGGACTTTAGCTTATTCACCATATCCCCCAGAGTTAGATAAGTCCACACATACCTTTTTCATCTCTGTGCGTCCTGTAACTCTGTCTGACGCACCCACCGCTAGCTTAGCTTAGCACAAAAACTGGAAATAAATGGCTTCAGCTAGCATAATGCTCCCAATAAGTGATAAATAACAAATATATAGCGTTTTATAAATATGTTGTGATTTGTATAGTCACACCGTGTACAAATAACAAGGTCATATGAGACACAGCCTTCTTTTAACCGTATACATACTGGGAACTATATTATCAGAAGGCGAAGCACTGCTACTTGGGCGGAGTGATTAGCACAACTCTGAGCAAACTCTCTGCTCCTCACCAGGGGACTTCTCAGGTGCTGCGGGCAAACACTCCACCCAAGTAGCAGTGCTTTGCCTTCTGAGAAAATAGTTCCATGTATGTATACGGTTAAACGATGTCTGTGTGTCAAATGACCTTGTTATTGTAAACGGTGTGACTATACAAATCACAACATATTTATAGGAAAATGTTTGCGTTATTTTGTCACTTATTGGGAGCAGGATGCTAGCTGGAGCCATTTACTTCCAGTCTTTGTGCTAAGCTAAGCTAGCCGTGGGTGTGTCAGACAGAGTTACAGGATGCACGGAGATGAAAAAAGTATGTGTGGACTTATCTAACTCTGGAGGATATGGTGAATAAACTAAAATCCCAAAATATGGGCATGTTCCTTTTACACAGTAAGACACTCAAGACCATGCCATATTTGAGGATGGCAAACATAATTTTGGTACCACTACCAGGATATCTTTTCTAAAAAAAAAAAAAATGCTCTGCACTGAGGGCCTCCTGATGTGGATAGTCAGTCATGCACAGGCTTTCATAGACACTACACCAATACCTGTCATGTGAGCCCATCGTTTTTCCCCAGTAAGACACTCAAGACCATGCCATACTGGGAGTATAGTCATGTGTGAGATTTACTATACAGCTTACAATACAGTGTTAATGTGTTAAGTACAACTGTTCTCTACAGTTTGTGCTGCAGTAAAAGTGCTTGATAGAAGATTTGTACACACAGAGTTTGCTTCATGGTTTCAACGAGAAATGGAAAGAGATGGAGAGACAATATTTGCTGAAAAGAGCTGTAGAAAAAATGATTTAAAACTCCTTCATTTGTAAAGGTGCAGCAGATTCCACACTCAGTTTCACAATAATCCCCTTAAATGACTTTCCTGTTAGCAGTTTTCTACTGAAATGAACAGTGCAGGTCAGCCATAAATCACCACTGCAAGACAACACTGAACAGTCAGCAGAGCTCGAAGCTGGCATAATGTCTTATAACTACAGTAAATCAGATAAATCTTGCGGGTGATACGATCTAATTGCTGAGTGTCAGAGGAAACAACCTGCTCCAAAGGGAAGTCAGTCTAGCTCAACATGGAACAAAACCGTCCGAAACTGTTTACATACCTGCTGGCTGATTTATTTTTGTATATGATGAGCGGTCCTGTGACTATCACCCGCACATTTTATTACAGCTCTGGAATGTTCAATCTGAGAGGGAACAAGGTTACCGTTTTATCTATTTGTCTCCAAATATGGCGTTGACTCTTCTTCATCCCTGCCATCCATCATAACCTTGTTCTAATGGCTTTAGGGATGGCTTTTACCAGAGAGACTTCTTAAACTCTCATGCCAGTCTGGAGCGATTTATAAAATAAACTTTGATTTATATTGTATATCTACATAATATTTACCAGTAGTTTAGTTGTTCCACTGTACCGATCTATATTGTATAATATATGTACACATAATTTATGTTCATATTTAGTTCACATTACATTATTCAAGATTAATAAATAAAATCTTATTCTTATAAAATGTATTCCTTTAATCCATTCACGCTTGAGTTTAATTATGAACTTTACATTTTAGTCACATCTTCTTGCACAATGCTAATATAGTATTCTCCTTATCAGCTTTAATTCTCTATGTTACAATCTTACAAACACAAGACATGCGTACTGTATATGGGATGTGCACCAGAGGTCAATCTGTGGTCCTCTGGCTTGCTGGAGCCTTTTAGCCTTCTGCCCTGTCTGAGCACTGAACCCTCCGCTAGGCTGGGTCACAACGGAGCCAGAGCGCTAGCCATCGATCAGCTCTTATCAGTTCACAGCTGACAGTTCAGAAGCGCAGTGGAGGGGCTGACTGAAAGAGAAAGAGCCCTGAGAGAGAGAGAGAGAGGAAGAGAGAAAGAGAGCAGAAAGAAAGATTATGCTAGATGCTGTCTGCGCTGTCAGCTGCCTGCCTGGGCTGTACTGTCAGGCCTGAGTCTAAGTTATGGGTGCCTCAGGGCTCCTGATAAGTCCATAGGGGTCTGAGTAAGACAGAAAGAGGGAGAGATAAGCTCTCTCTGAGGTAGAGCTCTCTGAGAACAGATGACAGCCTCTATGATTTTATATACTTGTAAATTATATGTTTTAACACACACATACGCTAGTAATGCAGAGTGTGATATCCTGGTGGAATTGTTTGCTGTCCCAGCCGGATCTCATGAGAATTTTTACATTTGAATGAATTCTTATAAAGTGAAATGCAAAAATCAACGCTAATTCGTACACCATTTTCATAATTTTTTTTTACGATTTCCTTAGCCCCTGTGACATTGGGGTAAAGGGGTGAGGTTTCGTTATTGTTTTTGATGATAATCGTATTTTTTTTTCTTTTTTATAATTGTATGTTTTTGCACGATTAACCTATTCACACGAATTAACCAACTCATAAAATTTGTATGCATTCTCGTGAGATCAGGATGACAAAAACATACGATTATCATAAAAACAAACAATAGCGAGTCCTAACACCAAGACCCGCCTCTAATCCCAACTTTAAAGGAGCAAAATCGAATAGTCAGAAATGTACGAATGTGGTTCGAAGTACCTACATCATAAAATATGTACGAATTGCCATTAGATACACTGTAAAAAATTAGCTGTAATTATGCATCTCTGGTTGCCAGTTACTTACTGTAGAAGATAAAGGCTTAAAATCTTTCATGTTCATTTAACTTTGAACAAACTCTTGCCAGTAAATAACATAAATGTAAAATCTACAGTAAGGTACTGGCAACCAGCTGCTATTAATACTATAATTTCTACATTTTATATAGTGTAGGGTTGGTTGTCGATTAGTTTAACTAAGCACATTATATCTAAATTCATGAGAAAACTCAAGAGGTTCCAGAAAAACTTTAATATGCGATCGCATGATTCAACGCATAATCAGCCAAAGTCTGCATATCTATGCGGGGGACGCATTTTTTCAAATAAGCCGTACTTTCGCAGCATAAATTGCAGATTTCTGTGCACAAAATATGCAGGGCTTGCATGATTTCATAATCCCTGCATTTTCATAGCAAAAATCACATATATCTTAGCAGAAAGCTGAAAATGTTGCATTTACCTCACACAAGCGCAGCCATGCCCCCTGTTGCCATGGGAACGTTATGATGTGAAGTTTTTGCAAGTTCCTGCAATTTTTCCAAGTTCCTGCAATTTCATCGCATAAAATTGCATACATATCCTGCAAATTCCATTGCATTTTTTTTTTAAATGTGCCGTAAGATCAAGGATTTTTTCCTGCAACAATCACAAAAAAACTTTTCTGGAAGGATTGTGTGATTAAGATTTTAAGGTGAACTTTTGACAACTATTTAACATTATTTCATTTAATATGCAAAACTAGTTATGAAGTATTCTTTATGGCTTCTGGGCATAAGGAATGATGATATCTGTATGTAACTATTATTTATGACATTAATGTGTATATTAATTATAATAACAACTAATATCAGAGTTCAAAGAGTAAAGCAAAAAACAGAGAGTCATTCACAAGAAGGAAAAGGAAGGAAAAAATAATCCATATCTCCTCAAACTGAGCTTTAATTTATTCGTCATATTCTCAACTACTTCGTTGGATACATTTATTTAAATAAGACAATAAGAATGTACTTCTTTCCTGTTATTTCCTGGATTACACATAAAAAATAAAGCTGAAACACAATTGAGTTTTAACAGTTTTTTTATAATAGATTCTTTGTAGTAGACAAAGGGTCTTTATAGTCTAGAAAGGCAAGAAAGAAAGGTTCTTTTAAGAACTTTTGACTGAAAGGTTTGTCACCGGCCAGGGGCTGGCTACTAGTTGTATAAACCACGCCCCTTCTAAACTTCCACCTCGAGGAGGTCCCCAAAACCAACCCAATGACCAGACAACAACGAGCACAAGTAAATATAAAATATTCTTTATTGAGTTAAATAATTAAAATATAGGGGGAACTGGGAAAGGGGAAATTAAAACTAATTTCAGGTTCTGCCCTCCAGGGGGGCCACGGCCCAATGAATGACTAAGGGTGGGGGGTCGTACGTGGGGGAACGGGCTCCTGCCTCGGGTTCCCTCTACTCGTGGCGCGCTCCTCTTCCTTCCTGGAGGCAGAATAAAAACACAATGAGTGCTGGTATGGGTCTTTTTCTGTTGTTGTACCTTGACTCGGCGCACAGCGGTGCACCGCCTACTTTCCACAGGTCCTTGCTCGTTGACTCACTCGCCTTCCTTATTCTCTCTCCCTTCTCAGGTTCCAACTAGGACACGAGGACACAGTGAGTCGACTTCACGACGTTCGCTCGCCTCTGCGCTGGTTACAGCTTCTAGATGGGTATGGCTCTCTCCACAGTTCAATATTTCGGTGCTCACGTTGGCTCTCTTTCTCTCCACAGACGACTGCTGGGATACAGGGACACAGTGAATCGTTCTCAAGACGTTCGCTCACCTCTGCGCTGATTACAGCTTCCAGGTAGGTATGGCTCTCTCCACAGCTGGATATCTCAGTGTTCACGTTGGCTCTCTTTGTTTTCACAGACGACTGCTGGGATACAGGGACACCGTGAATCGTTCTCAAGACGTTCGCTCACCTCTGCGCTGATTACAGCTTCTAGGTAGGTATGGCTCTCTCCATAGCTTGATATCTCAGTGTTCACGTTAGCTCTCTTTCTCTCCACAGACGGCTGCTGGGATACAGGGACACAGTAAATCGTTCTCAAGACGTTCGCTCACCTCTGCGCTGATTACAGCTTCTAGGTAGGTATGACTCTCTCCACAGCTCAATATCTCAGTGTTCACATTGGCTCTCTTTCTCTCCACAGATGGCTGCTAGGATACAGGGACACAATGAATCGTTCTCAAGACGTTTGCTCACCTCTGCGCTGATTACAGCTTCCAGGTAGGTATGGCTCTCTCCACAGCTGGATATCTCAGTGTTCACGTTGGCTCTCTTTCTCTCCACAGACGGCTGCTGGGGTACAGGGACACAGTAAATCGTTCTCAAGACGTTCGCTCACCTCTGCGCTGATTACAGCGTCTAGGTAGGTATGACTCTCTCCACAGCTCAATATCTCAGTGTTTACATTGGCTCTCTTTCTCTCCACAGATGGCTGCTAGGATACAGGGACACAATGAATCGTTCTCAAGACGTTTGCTCACCTCTGCGCTGATTACAGCTTCCAGGTAGGTATGGCGCTCTCCACAGCTGGATATCTCAGTGTTCACGTTGGCTCTCTTTCTCTCCACAGACGACTGCTGGCTAGTTTCTGCAATGCGGCGATTAAGCAATGGTTTGTACTGGGACGCCGGGGGCCAAGACCCTCTCGGCGAACTCGTTGATGAACAGAGGGGCGAGAACCACGCCGGCACACCGGGTCGAACGCTGCCCGTTCCTCGAGACCCGTTGGTCAATCGAAAACTGGACCGGGGCGCCCTTTCGTCGAGACCTCGGGCCAGCGGATCTCTCCTGCCTCTACTCTGTGATGATGAAAGAACACAGGTAAGTTAACAATAATAGGTACAGTACTCACACACACTGCTACTCGCACAGTTCTTCGCCGCCACTCTGTAATTCTGTGGAACTGAAAGCACACTACAGCAGTATTATACAGGGTTTTCTAGCGCCGTTCTTTCCTCTTCACCGTCCCGGGACGAGTGACTGGGAACGGGATTTTGTCAAACAAGACACAGCACTCACACTGCAATACACGGCATTACACAGCACCACTTCAAGTGAAAATTTCCAAAGACTCACCCCACCACGCTCAGTGCACACAATAGACACCCGTCCTCTTCCACATCGCTCTGGGCGAGAAATAGGGAGATGGTAGATGGCCTAGCGTTTGTTTGCTGTCGTTGCTGTAGCTGATTTCCCACGGAAACCTTCGGCTCACCCACCACGCTGGTCCAGGGGTAGGGCCACTCGATCTCTCTCTTAAGAACACTCAAACAATGAATCAATCCAATATGTATATCAACATTCACTTCAAGGGTTTTTGGTTACTCACGATCTCTATCTTTCTTCGTCCTAGGTTGTCTTCATGCCAACAGTAACTCAGGCAGCTAGACAGGGCGCTTTCCAGCCACAAACACCCTTTTTCCACAGATATATACTCACAGTGGTAAGTTTTCCCCTCCTTCCGTTTCTCTCAAACAATGTCCGTGTCCGGCTAGTGCTTCACCTTTAAGGTCTTCGATGTCCTCATTTCCATCGATCTATAATCCACACGTAGAGAGAGAGCAATACAACAATCCGAATATAGCGTATTTAGGCGAGCTCAACTCAGCACTACAATACACACCAACACATCAGTGGATAACATCAGCCAAGACTGTGGTTTGACTTGTCTTTTTATACTCCCCTGGGTGCTGTTCTCCTCCAATCACCCGGCGCTCCTCTTAATAGCTCCCAGCTGTGTGTAGTTTAGCTGATTACAACGTTCGCGACGCCACCGGATGTCCGGTGTTTGCTCTTTCCGGTCCGGGCGGAACCAAAACTTCCCAATTTTTGGTTCCGCCTCAAAAATCGTCACTCCTGTGACATCCTCCCCCACCAATACATTCTAGTCCCTAGAATGCCTCGGCGTTGTCCACTCCCCGTACCGGGCAGGGGGGCGTCCTCGACTCTCTCGTTGGGAGCGCCTTACGGGTGAATCGAGCTCGGCTGGCCCGGGTACTACCTCTGGTTGTCTCTGGGCCGCCGGGGGCTCAACCGGCTCAGGTGCCAGCTCAGGCTGCATCTGGGCCACTGGGGGTTCGACTGGCTCGGGTGCCACCTCTGGCTGCCTCTGGGCCACTGGGGGTTCGACTGGCTCTGGTGCCACCTCTGGCTGCCTCTGGGCGGCCGGGGGTAGCGCTACCATGGGTCTCCCTGGTACCACAGCCCATCCTTCCAACCAGGGGGCCTCCGGTACTGGCTCGGCGGGCCCTTCTATCACGGCCTCAGGGTAGTTCGGACAAGGGCGAAGCATATTTCGGTGTACCACACGTTCGGGGCCAGGTTTTCCCTCGGGTCGGATGGTGTACACCGGTTGTCCCGGCCTCTGCTGCTTGCAGACCACATACGGGATAGCCTCCCAGCGGTCGCTTAGCTTACCCTTTCCCTGCCGCCGGTTATCTCTCGCCAGGACCCTCTCACCTGGTAACAGGGGGGCATCTCGGGCAGTCCGATCATACAGCCGTTTGTTCCTTTCTCCTGCCGTCTGTATTCTCCTCGACACCTGTTCATACGCGAAGTGTAAGCGCTGGTGATGGCGCCCCACCCACTCCGTTACACTCACTTCTTCCCGGTCTGCTGCTACCCCCAAGACCAGGTCAGTGGGCATTCGCACGTGCCTGCCGAACATCAGGTAAGTAGGGGCATACCCCGTTGTGCTATGAACACTGTTATTATACGCTTGCAAAAGGTTCGGTAAAGCACTCACCCAATCTCTCTGCTGCTGTTGGTCTAAGGTCCCCAGTAACCCCAATAGGGTCTGATTAAACCTCTCGCAGCCTCCATTTCCCTGGGGATGATACGACGTTGTGTGGGTCTTCGTGCATCCATACAACTGGCACAACTCACGGATTACCTTGGACTCAAAGTTCGCCCCTTGGTCGGAGTGCAGGAACTCGGGGCATCCAAACGTCTGAAAAACATGGCGCCATAAGGCTGTGGCGGTGGTATTGGCTGTCTGATCAAGCGTTGGAACTGCCCAGGCGTATTTAGTAAACAGATCGGTGATGACCAGGATGTTTTGATAACGGTCCTGAGGGCGGCCCAGCGTCAGAAAGTCCATGGCCATTATGTGGAGGGGGGCTTTCGCATGGATGGGTACCATCGGTGCTCGGGCCTCTCGTCTAGACTTGAACAACATGCACCGGGGGCAAGCTTGGATTAGGTTGTGCACAGACGCCTCCAGCCCCGGCCAGTAGAAGAATCTACGTAGTAGGGATACGGTTCTCTCCTGTCCCTGGTGTCCCAACTGGTCATGGTAGACTGAGACCAATGCATTTACCTGGTCGGCGGGCACCACAATCTGGCACACCTCTTCTCCCAATTTCGGGTCGCGGGTTTTCCGGCAAAGCACCCCATCCTGTAGCTCCAGCTTCTCCCACTGTCCCAGTAACTTTCTCCCCGTCTCCGTCTGGGCTAATCTTTCAGCCGGCGTGGGCCGCTGGCCCTGCTCCACCCACACCTTCACTTGGCGCACATCCCGGTCCTGAGCTTGCCTCTCTATCCATCGGCGGGGGTCCCACCCCCAGTTCCCTGGCACGGCCTCCTTCTGGCCTCCTGGTGCTTCCACGACCCCTATCATATAGCCCTCCTCGTGGCTATCCTCCCTTTGGTACCCCTGGCGTCTGGGGCTCTTTGCCTCCGGCAATCTTGAAAGGACGTCTGCGTTCGTATGCTCTCGCCCGGGCCGATACTGCAACTTGTAATTGAAGTTGGCCAGCTGAGCCACCCATCGCTGTTCCACAGCCCCCAACTTCGCCGTCTGTAAATGCACTAGAGGGTTATTGTCTGTAATAACCGTTACCTCAGCTCCCCAAAGGTAGTCCTTGAACTTTTCGCTTAAGGCCCACTTCAGGGCCAGCAGTTCCAGTTTAAAGGAACTATAATTGGCATCATTCCTCTCCGCCGGATGGAGGCTTCGGCTCGCATAGGCGATCACCCGCTCAGCTCCTTCTTGTCGTTGGGCCAATACCGCCCCCAGTCCCAGGTTGCTCGCGTCTGTATACAAGACAAAGGGTTTAGAAAAGTCAGCATACGCCAAGATGGGGGCCTGTAACAACTCCTGCTTCAGCCTCTGAAAAGCCCTCTCACAATCATCACCCCAGTTAATAGAGGGCGATCCACGGCCCCGGCTTCGTCCTGTGCCAACCAGCAACTGGTTAAGAGGCTTGGCAATCTTGGAAAAATCTTTAATAAACCGTCTGTAATATCCCACGAACCCTAGAAAGGATCGTACTTGCCTCACAGTTTTCGGCGCATTCCACTCCTTTACGGCGGAGACTTTCTCGGGGTCCACGGCCACCCCCGCTGCACTGACCACATGGCCCAGGAACTTCACTTCTCGCCGCAGCAGGTGGCATTTCTCCGGCTGCAGTTTCAGCCCGTATCTTTCCATGGCTCGAAAGACTTCCTCTAGGTGCCGGAGGTGGGAATCGAAATCTGGGGAATACACAATCACATCATCCAAATATACCAATACAGACTCCATCAACTGACCTCCAAGGCAGCGTTGCATCAAGCGTTGGAAGGTGGCTGGAGCGTTGCAGAGTCCGAAAGGCATCCGGTCCCACTCGAACAATCCGAATGGGGTCGTGAAGGCCGTCTTCTCCCGATCCACCTCGGCTACCTGCACCTGCCAATATCCACTGGCCAGATCCAAGGTGGAATACCAGGCCGACTGCGTGAGGCTAGCGAGGGAGTCTTCAATCCGTGGTAAAGGGAAAGCATCTTTCTTTGTTACCAGGTTCAGCTTGCGATAGTCCACACAGAACCTCCAGGCTCCCGTCTTCTTTTGTACGAGCACGATGGGGGCCGCCCAGGGGCTGCTACTCTCTCTGACGATGCCCCGGCTCAACATGCCCTGCAGAAGTATACGTACTTCCGCATATAAGGTAGGTGGGATCGGTCGATACCTCTCCCTGCTGGGCCCCGCATCCCCAGTGGGGATGTGGTGTTCCACCACCCGGGTGCACCCATAGTCCTCATCATGCCTTGCGAACACATGTTGCCACTTCCGAAGGAGTGCCTGCAGTTTCTGTGTCTGTACCTGTCCCAGGTCATCCCCTTGCAGTGACTCACCCGCCAGATGTTTCGGCATACCCCCCCCCTGGCTACTCGCCGGGGCATCCATCTGGGTCAGGGCCACCTCGATCACAGTGGGGCACACCTGACGAAAACTGACGTCCCTTTCTTCTCTCACCTGGTGAGGCGTGACCGTCGTTAGCCGGGCCAGTCGTTGGTGTCGATATAGTTGGACTGCATAGGGGTGCTCATTTCTCACTCTCACAGGGATCCTTCCCCGGTATACCACCGCTAGTCCCCGTGCTACCTCCACTTGTGGACAATCCGTGTGTGGCTCTACCAACACCCACTCCTCGGGGTTCGCTTCCCGAAGGGGCACTCTTGCCCAAACGATAGCTTCGCTCCTAGGGGGAATAGACAAAGCAAAACGACACATTACTCTTCCCACTTCCTCCCGATCTCTACGCACCTGATTCATTTGGACCCGGCGGCAGTCAGCCACCACGCGCTCCCACTTGGGCCTCTCGGCAGGTGAGATCCTTGGACCAGGCCTAGCCCGGAATATCTCCTCCCAGC
The DNA here is from genome assembly GCF_030506205.2 of Paramisgurnus dabryanus. NCBI lineage: Eukaryota > Metazoa > Chordata > Actinopteri > Cypriniformes > Cobitidae > Paramisgurnus > Paramisgurnus dabryanus. Next base: position 13,283,122 of record NC_133340.1, read on the forward strand.
ACTCAGAAAGGACGTTCATGCCCAATAGGGCTCTGTGGGTGCCTAAACACCTATCCTCCACAATGACCACACCTTTCTGGGGGACGACTACCCCTTGCACTTCTAGATCCGTTAGGCGATAGCCAATGTAGGGGATTTCCAGGCCATTAGCGCCCTTCAATGTCAACCAGGGGGCCTCCGCTCCTTGTACTCCTTCCCGTCCGAATATCTCCTTGGAGAGGCTTTCTGCAAACATCGTCACCTGCGAGCCCGTATCTACCAGGCACTGAATCCACTTGCCACACACTTTTACTTCTGCCACCGGGCTATGCCCGATCATCTGTTGCCTTGAACCGTTCCTTCTTCCCGGGTCTTCTTGAGGGGTCCCGGCCACACGACCCACTGTGGCCGGTCGTCCTAAAAACCCCCTTCAGATGCCCTGCGAGGCCCACACTGACGACTGTAATGCCCGGGCTCACCACAACGATTGCAAATCGGTCGTCCCTGGTCATCCCACTCAAAACGGGGTCGATTATAGCGGTTTGGGCGTCCCGGCGGCTCCTCTCCGAGTATACTCGCTCTCGGGGTGCCGGCCTTGGCTCCTCCCGCGCCCTACCTTGGCGCAGCTCTCCCAGAAGAGTTTTGGATAATTCTGACATCTGCTCCCGGACATCCTTCAACAGTTCTACTTTTAGAGCCTGCTTCCAATCCGTGCGCTCTGGTGGCGGTGGCACGCTTTCGTTTACCGCTGCACATACTGGGGTCTCACTCACCTCGACCTCATCGCCCTCCAAGGCTAACGCCTCCTTCCTTAGATCTTCAAATGTGAGGTCGGGGTCTCTGCGAAACTGGACCCTCAAACTCTGTCTCACGGGGCCCTCTTTCATCCCCAGGAGGAATTGGTCGCGCAGCAAAGTCTCGCCATCTCCCAATCCATGATCGCGGCGGGCCTGTAGCCGGGTGAACTGCTCTCGCAGTCTCAGGGCAAAAGCTCTAATGGGTTGTCGGGGGCCTTGTTTACTATTGAAGAATTGGGAACGGAGGACAGCTACGGGGGTGTGGTCACCATATTGCTCGGTAAGGAACTGAAATACAGTTTGGGCACTGGCTCGGACAGCTTCAGGGGCGGCCTGTACTTCTCGCCGCGCTTCTCCCTCTAGGGAGTTTAACACGAACTGGAGCCGCTGGGCTACACTAAGGCTTTGCAGGTCGGCTAAATACTCCAACTGGGCCTTCCATTCTGTTAGTCGTATTCCCGACTCTATTCCTCCATACTTTTGGACCCAAGGGCTGCCCATAAAGACAGGCACCGCACGGGGTTGGGCTGCGGGCCCTGCGTTGTCGGTCATTGGGCTAGTCTGGTTACTCAACTCGAGGTGGAGCCCTGCCGACTACGCCAAAATCTGTCACCGGCCAGGGGCTGGCTACTAGTTGTATAAACCACGCCCCTTCTAAACTTCCACCTCGAGGAGGTCCCCAAAACCAACCCAATGACCAGACAACAACGAGCACAAGTAAATATAAAATATTCTTTATTGAGTTAAATAATTAAAATATAGGGGGAACTGGGAAAGGGGAAATTAAAACTAATTTCAGGTTCTGCCCTCCAGGGGGGCCACGGCCCAATGAATGACTAAGGGTGGGGGGTCGTACGTGGGGGAACGGGCTCCTGCCTCGGGTTCCCTCTACTCGTGGCGCGCTCCTCTTCCTTCCTGGAGGCAGAATAAAAACACAATGAGTGCTGGTATGGGTCTTTTTCTGTTGTTGTACCTTGACTCGGCGCACAGCGGTGCACCGCCTACTTTCCACAGGTCCTTGCTCGTTGACTCACTCGCCTTCCTTATTCTCTCTCCCTTCTCAGGTTCCAACTAGGACACGAGGACACAGTGAGTCGACTTCACGACGTTCGCTCGCCTCTGCGCTGGTTACAGCTTCTAGATGGGTATGGCTCTCTCCACAGTTCAATATTTCGGTGCTCACGTTGGCTCTCTTTCTCTCCACAGACGACTGCTGGGATACAGGGACACAGTGAATCGTTCTCAAGACGTTCGCTCACCTCTGCGCTGATTACAGCTTCCAGGTAGGTATGGCTCTCTCCACAGCTGGATATCTCAGTGTTCACGTTGGCTCTCTTTGTTTTCACAGACGACTGCTGGGATACAGGGACACCGTGAATCGTTCTCAAGACGTTCGCTCACCTCTGCGCTGATTACAGCTTCTAGGTAGGTATGGCTCTCTCCATAGCTTGATATCTCAGTGTTCACGTTAGCTCTCTTTCTCTCCACAGACGGCTGCTGGGATACAGGGACACAGTAAATCGTTCTCAAGACGTTCGCTCACCTCTGCGCTGATTACAGCTTCTAGGTAGGTATGACTCTCTCCACAGCTCAATATCTCAGTGTTCACATTGGCTCTCTTTCTCTCCACAGATGGCTGCTAGGATACAGGGACACAATGAATCGTTCTCAAGACGTTTGCTCACCTCTGCGCTGATTACAGCTTCCAGGTAGGTATGGCTCTCTCCACAGCTGGATATCTCAGTGTTCACGTTGGCTCTCTTTCTCTCCACAGACGGCTGCTGGGGTACAGGGACACAGTAAATCGTTCTCAAGACGTTCGCTCACCTCTGCGCTGATTACAGCGTCTAGGTAGGTATGACTCTCTCCACAGCTCAATATCTCAGTGTTTACATTGGCTCTCTTTCTCTCCACAGATGGCTGCTAGGATACAGGGACACAATGAATCGTTCTCAAGACGTTTGCTCACCTCTGCGCTGATTACAGCTTCCAGGTAGGTATGGCGCTCTCCACAGCTGGATATCTCAGTGTTCACGTTGGCTCTCTTTCTCTCCACAGACGACTGCTGGCTAGTTTCTGCAATGCGGCGATTAAGCAATGGTTTGTACTGGGACGCCGGGGGCCAAGACCCTCTCGGCGAACTCGTTGATGAACAGAGGGGCGAGAACCACGCCGGCACACCGGGTCGAACGCTGCCCGTTCCTCGAGACCCGTTGGTCAATCGAAAACTGGACCGGGGCGCCCTTTCGTCGAGACCTCGGGCCAGCGGATCTCTCCTGCCTCTACTCTGTGATGATGAAAGAACACAGGTAAGTTAACAATAATAGGTACAGTACTCACACACACTGCTACTCGCACAGTTCTTCGCCGCCACTCTGTAATTCTGTGGAACTGAAAGCACACTACAGCAGTATTATACAGGGTTTTCTAGCGCCGTTCTTTCCTCTTCACCGTCCCGGGACGAGTGACTGGGAACGGGATTTTGTCAAACAAGACACAGCACTCACACTGCAATACACGGCATTACACAGCACCACTTCAAGTGAAAATTTCCAAAGACTCACCCCACCACGCTCAGTGCACACAATAGACACCCGTCCTCTTCCACATCGCTCTGGGCGAGAAATAGGGAGATGGTAGATGGCCTAGCGTTTGTTTGCTGTCGTTGCTGTAGCTGATTTCCCACGGAAACCTTCGGCTCACCCACCACGCTGGTCCAGGGGTAGGGCCACTCGATCTCTCTCTTAAGAACACTCAAACAATGAATCAATCCAATATGTATATCAACATTCACTTCAAGGGTTTTTGGTTACTCACGATCTCTATCTTTCTTCGTCCTAGGTTGTCTTCATGCCAACAGTAACTCAGGCAGCTAGACAGGGCGCTTTCCAGCCACAAACACCCTTTTTCCACAGATATATACTCACAGTGGTAAGTTTTCCCCTCCTTCCGTTTCTCTCAAACAATGTCCGTGTCCGGCTAGTGCTTCACCTTTAAGGTCTTCGATGTCCTCATTTCCATCGATCTATAATCCACACGTGGAGAGAGAGCAATACAACAATCCGAATATAGCGTATTTAGGCGAGCTCAACTCAGCACTACAATACACACCAACACATCAGTGGATAACATCAGCCAAGACTGTGGTTTGACTTGTCTTTTTATACTCCCCTGGGTGCTGTTCTCCTCCAATCACCCGGCGCTCCTCTTAATAGCTCCCAGCTGTGTGTAGTTTAGCTGATTACAACGTTCGCGACGCCACCGGATGTCCGGTGTTTGCTCTTTCCGGTCCGGGCGGAAACATCCGGGCGGAACCAAAACTTCCCAATTTTTGGTTCCGCCTCAAAAATCGTCACTCCTGTGACAGGTTCTTTGGAAACTAAAAATGGTTTTGTGACATCACAGTGAAGAAACTTTTTTTGCATTTGTTTTAAAAGGAATAGTTTACACAAAATGAAAATTCTGTCATCATGAGTTTCTTTACCATTGAACACAAAATTATATTTTGACAAATGATGGTACCCGCTAACTCCATAGTATTTGTTTTTCCTCACATAGGTATAGAACAACATGGACAACATTTATGTGAGTAAATGATGACAGAATTTTCATTTTTTTGGGTGAGCTATCCCTTTAAGCATGTAACTCATCATTGCTTTATTTAACAAATTATTGCATAACTTACTGTATATATACTCCAAAGAGTTCACAATCTTTAATTAAATCAATTTGATATTTACGAAAAGTACAGTATTCTTTGAGTTTGTGACAGCATTCAAAGGGCTTAAGTAATACTTCCTTATACCTTATACTATATTTGTGGGATACTTTTCTAATAGTGGTAAGTATGACTCTTGGTGGTCCTGTCCATCCCCGCCAGCCGTATACAGTTCAGTAAAAAATCCAATTATTGTCTGACCCTCTCTCAGCAGGCCTGTGCCAGCAGAACTAATTAGGACCCAGTGTCTACAATGGGCCGCTCAGACAATTATGAGTCAGTAGCCGCTCTGGAGGAGAATAAGTGATTTGTTTAAATGTGCAGACTTTTTGCAGGCTATTTAAATGATGAAGGTGGGGGCTGGAGTGGGTTAGTGCGGTTATGATGAAGGTTTGCCCACTTGAATCTATGAGTAGATAACTTATGTGTAGACTGATGGATGGACTTATCACAGGTCTTTTAGGGAGAGCCTGATAGGGCTGAACAATTCAAACATCAACCTTCTACTGCTACCGCATGTTTAAACTTCCATCTTAAATATGGTATTTTGAAGAAATATGAGTTCTCGTAAGGCCCAGAAAATAATTTTACTGCAATATTTTGTAAATTTTTTTTGATCAATCCTCTGTTAAGTGAACCCAAGAACCTAATTATTCTCTGCCATTCTTAGTGTAACTTTGTAGCCCAAGGCTGACTGTAAATCGCTTGTGTAGACAAGTACATGTGTCAGGAGACAGACGGTAAAGCTAATCTGTGCTTGAACCTTCTTCTCACTCTTTCCTGGCAGACAGACAGACAGACAAAAACTAAAAAGGATGGCTCCCATTTGAGAGCCTCGCTGTGATGTCAAGTGAAATTTGACCCTTATACCTCAAATAAAAGCCTCCACCCATCATACCGCAACCCACATGTTTCACTCTTTATGCCGAAAATGAGACCGCAGACGCTACCACATGTAATTTTTTGTTGTTGAATATCATCGGGTGTATTGAATTTGACAATTGAATTTGTTTGAAAAAAATGTGGTGAATATTCATAATCCTGACTCATAGTTTTATGGACTTTAAATATAAAGTCCATAAGACTATACTGCCATACAAAGGCAAAATGCACTAACTACACCAACACTGAAATTGTGGCTTTAGTGTTGGTTTCACCAATTTCAGATCTATTTTATCTAAATCTGAGTGTAGTTAAGCCCAACCCATCTGATGTTGATCAATTTGTGTACACAATATTTAGTCCTACTATTGCCTTGCAAGACAGTATAGGTTTATAACATTTTTGTGCGTTTCAAGATCTAGATTTATATGGAGTGTCAACTACGTCTTTGTTTCCCACAGTCGCGACTTTGTAAATTTTTCTCTCTCTTTCTCTCTCTCTCTTCCTAGACGCCTTAGAGCCAAACAATGCTGAGACAAAGTCCTCAGTGGAGCCAGACTGATAAAGCTATCCACAAGTGTCAATCAAATCACTAACAGAGTGATAATGGACACTCTAACTCTGCCACACCAACTTCAGTAAACCTCCACCAACACTCTCTTATGAATGCCAGTTTTTCTCTTACCCCATTTTCCTCTTGTCATCTGTCCTATTCATTGCATCACGATACCACACTGGTATCAGAGAACGAAAGCAAAAATGACGTGTGCGTCTTTAGAAGCATTGTGGATTTAGGGGCCATTCTCTAATGCTGTTGAGGGAGAAGATAAATGCAAGCCATACATGGTTCTTTGGTTTTTGCTGAAGAATCCATATTGTAATCCATGTAATATACATCCTTGTAAACACTTGGTTCTTGAGTGGGACTGGATACTTTTCGTTTTTGCTAAAGACCCAGTTTTCTAACATTTCTTCATCTCCAATGGCTTCCATCTTGAATTGATGTAATGGTATCTTCATAAGAGTAAACATGGCCTTACATTTCATGGTGAACATCAACATTTCAAAATCATTGGATTAGTTGCCTTTTGAACTAATAATGAAACTGAATACTCATAAAAATATCAAAAAATCACTCCTTATACTCATGATTCAAATGATCTAAACCATGATCATCAGAAAAAAGTACAAACGATGTTCTATTTTTGGTTCCTGCATGTAGCAGGAAATTAAGCCTGTGAAAATGCTTGTAATAATGAACCAGCTAAAGGCTCAGCCTCCCAAGCTTTCAGTGAGTCAGGTCATGGCCTAAGTTAGCTAACAAAGTTCCAGGTCTAATCCAGGTCTGAAAAACACTACTCTAATAGCTGAAAGCTGCTGTTACTTTGACTTCAGACGAACGGGACACACATTCTTCAGAATGGGTCCGGAAGGTCCCTCGTTGCCATTAGGGATAATTGCACCTACACAATCACTCGAGCTGCCATCTTCTTTACATTTCACCAACCTACACCCCGGACAATCTTCATAGACAAGAGCATATTTTCAAAGCAATTAAAGATATGGGAAATAATGTGGTTTGCCTTTTATGTGACTGAACGCAGGGCACACATGGTGGTCAGACCTTGGTTTTTAGTTTAGATAAACACCTTTGTAGAGTGTAAAAGAAGGTTTCCCAAGTCCTCCTTTCTCAACAGTCATTCACAGCTGCTGTGTTATTAAGTGTCTGCCAAATAAAAAATATAAAAATATATCTCATACTTGGGAGTCTCTTATGAGATCACGTACAAAGCATGAACCATGGGGGCAAACACATTTATATTGGTTGAAAGCCCACTGATAAAGATTGGAAGAGGCTAATGAAAGGATTAGCAATCATTTTAACTTTGATGCGTTCATTAGCAAAGGTAATTATCATAAAATATTACTAGTAACAGAACAAACAAAATCACCATCGTCTTTGGAGCTAATTAAGAAACCTTGGCTCCAGAATAATGACAACATACGTTCCTTCCCAATATCTCAGTTCCCTAAAATCCTATCTCACTCCCCCAGAGGAGGGACTCAGATAAGTTAATCAAACCTAATCATTAAATGGACAACATTTCTTAGTGTTTATACATACCTAATTTACCTAAAAAAATGTGTTTTGTCTTTTAGATACTGTAGGTTTGGCTGACGTGATTGCTTTTGTTGAACGGGAGAAAGTTGTAACGTAAGTTACCAAGTAAAACGAAGTAAAAATGAGATGGGTAATATATTATTTTATACTACAGGTCCGTTGAATGCTTGAGTCTGATTGGATGATGAATGTTCTGAGCTGTGCAATTATTTTCTGGAAAACGCACAGTGATTGTAGTTCCAGGCAGCTCTCATGACCGCATTACAGTTCCATATCACTACGTATACTTAACTGTAATAATGGACTAACAAAAACAACATGACAGAATTAAGTTTTGGAAAAAGCAAAAGAGCCGTTGGATGAGACGCGGAAGAAATAGTCCTACTCACAATAGTGATTTAAATACAAAAAGCGAACAAATCCCTTTAATGTGATTGATGTCTTGAGGTGTGGTAACTGTAGTGTAAGCGTACACTGTAAAAAATACTTTGCTGCCTTAAAATTTTTTGTTGAATCAACTTGGATTTACAAGTCATTTCAACTTACTATTATTTATCTTGACTAGATGAGTTGTTATAACTACAGGTGAGTTGTTATAACTTATAAAATTAAGTTAACTTTTCTCAACTATATTTTATAAGTTGTGACAACTCATCTCTGTTGACATGACTTGTAAATCTGAGATGATTTAACAAAAATTTTTAAGGCAGCAAAATATTTTTTACAGTGTAATAATTGAATCCGGGCCATTGAATTATTGAAAAATAATGCACACCGAGGTGTAACAACCACTACTTCGTGTCGTTGGCCGCATTACCACCTCGGGTGTGCATTATTTTTCTAAAAATTCAACGTCCCGTTGTCAATTATTCCTTAATTATACAACAGTTCTTTCTGTTTTTTATTTTTTTTATATAACTTGCCATGAGCCTTTTCCAGCCATGCGATATTCCCCCAGTTTCATCATAGTAAATTTTTAGTTTTGTCACCGTTTGTATCATTCCACCACTCTCTCTTTCAACCAATCTCTCTCTCTCTCTCTCTCTCTCTCTCTCTCTCTCTCTCTCTCTCTCTCTCTCTCTCTCTCTCTCTCTCTCTCTCTCTCTCTCTCTCTTCACATATGAAGTACTAAAAGAGCAATTTGGACATTTTTAGACATTTTAAATACCTCTTCTTTATGTTTCACAGTTATAAAAGATTGTTTTGAGATAAATAAACACTTTAAGCTGCAATGCTACTTTAATACATACGTTTTAGAAAGCTACTCCATCACTGGTCGTTTAGAATTAGTACCGGAGGCTTGTTTAACCTCTCGAGTCACATATTTGTGACGTTGCCTCCAAAGCAGACGGCCACACACTCACACATTCAACGCATTTAATGTGTGTTTATTCATGTCACAGTCACTTAAAACAAGAGCATTAAGTAGGCTACTATGATAAACTATAACATATAAATCAGTCAACTGATATAGATCATAGATCATCTGATATAGATCACATATAGATTGCCAACTGATCGCTCATCATTGTTTTCCACTGTATAAATGACAGCACGTCATTTTAAACCTACTGTATTTAACACTCTATTTGCACTCTAATAGTGCACTTATTGCCAACTATTAGCACTAACTATAAACGCAACACCAATTTGTTTTCAAAATGTATCCTGTACAGTGTTATCAACGCTCATTTATTCAGTCTCACTCTCTCCTGTGCACCAAAAAAATCACGTCTGGGACTCAGTTATGACATTCATTTAAAACAAACAGCTGAAAGAGTTACCTGTCATCCTTGATTTCAAATCTGTTGTGGAAGGAAGTAGTTCTGCACAATAGGGGCTCTTAAAGACACTCTGTTGTTGTTGTTGTTTTACACATCTGTGCCTTTAAACTGTTGTATAAATGCAATAGCGCTCTCGTAGTCATGTGATATGGCTTTATATAAAGAAGTGTGATATGATATAGAGAGCAATATTGCACTTATATTCAAGCGATATTGCTTTAGGGTATGCCAACCATTCTAAAAATGATTAAAAAAGCTTTAAGGCCTGTGAACAAATTTAAGAATTAAAACAAACAAACAAAAAAACAGTTCTGACAAGCAAATACAAAAAAGTTGGATCATTACTTTGCAAAGCAGATGGCTCCACAGATGTAGCCATGTTTATGACTATATGGGTTACATCACACACCATGTTCTGGACACAAATTTACATGATTTAGGAACACACAGTATAAAGTAACTTGAATGTGTGTTTCACATGAGAATATTAAAGTTTACAGAAATATCACAGTTTAAAGATACACCAAGTTACACCAGTTCTCATTCTTCCCATTCTTTCAAAAGTGCCAGTGGTTGTACACTCTGTACTGACACATAATGCCCTAGATGAATAAGTTTGTTTACTAACTGGTGTGATGTCACAGTAAAACACATCCATGATACCAATTCCAAAAATAAGTTTTTTAGCACTATTGTTGTTAGTACTAACAATTGTAGTACTGTATAGTACTGACACAATTGGTTACATCAATATGGCAGCACCCATGAGGTGGCGACCCACTCCCAGCATATATAAAAAAAATCTATAAAACTTAGAAGTGGACGTAATTTTGATTACATTTTGATAAAAATTACCGATTAGGGCACGTTCAGCAAAACACTGAACCTCAAATGCTGAAATAAAATTATCAAACAAAAAAATCACTCTCTGGTCACCCCTGTATGTTAGACCTGGCCCAGTCCAGGTTAAGGTGTGTATTTCAACTACGTACATTTCAGGAATTACTCTACATTAACAATATTGTAAGATTATATAAAATGTTATATGAACTATTTTAGTCTGGCCTTAAGTTTGTGTGACTAAGATTGTGATGGGCCATCGAGTAATTGAGTAATTTTTTTATATCTTGTCAAAAACCAAGTCATTCAATTTAACAAATTACAAAATTGGATACATATCCAAGCAGCATCACAATAATTGAAAAATAACAAAACAAAATAAAATAAATAATAAAATAAAGAAATTATATTACTGTACATGGAATATTCCATATACAGCCAATAATTGAAATAGATTTAAGGCATTTTTGCTTTTTAAATGCTTAAGAGTTTGAAATAAAAATTAATATCCTTTGTTACCCAACATGAAAGAAGTACATTTCAAAACAGTGAATAACATTTATTCCTGCAAAGAATTTCTAGAGTAATGTGAAATTTGAATGGTAATGTCTGTTCTTTTTGTCAAAATGATATTGAGACTCATGAACATCTTTTCTACAGCTGACTATTGTTAAAGGGGTCATATTATGAGATTTTTTTCAAGATGTAAAATAAGCCTGTGGTGTCCCCAAAGTACATATGTGACGTTTTAGCTCAAAATAATCCACAGATAATTTATTATAGCATGTTAAAATTGCCACTTTGTAGGTGAAAGCAAAAATGTGCCGTTTTGGGGTGTGTTCTTTAAAATGCAAATGAACTGATGAAATGCAAACACTGATCGCAATGATGATAGTTTGTTAAAAGTGAAGCTCAATTGTGCTGTAAAGTATCTTCTCTTGTTCTCTTTCTCTCTGCACTAAATGGCAGTGCCGTGGTTGGATAGTCCAGATTAAGGGGCTGTATTATTGGAATTGGCCTTGCTACCTATGTCACAAAACAGGCGAAATCTGAACGACCTCATTTTTCACATGCCTGCAAAAAATGGTTTACCAAAACAAAGTTACTGGTTTGTTTTTTTATCACATTTTCTAGTTTGATAGAAGCACTGAGAACATGGAAAAAGTCAGATTTTCATGCTATGACCCCCTTTAAGTGTTTTTGGGACAGATTATATGAATAGTTGACCGAGATAAACATTATGCCTGCATTTGATTATGAATTTGTTAAATTTGGGGTGTTTATGCAAAACAAAGATGTTGAATATTTGTGTAATAACATGTTAATTGTAGCCAAGTTTTATCTACATAAATGTAGATTTCTCAAAGTTTGTCCTTGTTTTAGGGCTACATTACACCATTTCCTGTCCTTTCGGTCTCTTTTTCCTGTGGAAATGAAATTGCAGAAGGTGGCTGATCAGAGTTCAGTTAGAGCCTTAAAGAAAACCCATAAAACTGTTTTTATGGAGACTTCCCGACCTCATTCCTTCATCTCTCTATTAGAGGAGACAGTGCTCTGATTCAAGGACGCAGTTTTCATTTTACACCGCAGTTTGCCTAATGGACCCAACAGCAGCAATAAGTGTGCTGTAAAAACAAGACCTTGTAGCTTTAGGACAGATCACACTTGTTATGGAAACACACTCTCAGACATATGTAACTACATAACATTGTATTACATATTCAGTTTAATATCAGATCTGTTCGTGACACGTGACTTAAACGGGTATTATAAACCATAATTTAAGCCATTATATCATGCTTTGGAAATGAACTAATGCATTAAAAAACCAGTCTTATCTGGACACGTACTGGACCTCTGCCAGTCTTGCTAATAATGTCGGCAGCATGAAATCATGTATTTGTTTGGGCATGTGAGGTCAATGACGAAAGCTCTGAACCTTACAACGTGCGGTTGAAAACCGGAGTACTAATATCATTAAACATTTTTTTCCAGACAGCACATATTTTTTGAAGTGCATTATCAAAAATTGGAATTAGCAATTGATATTAACATTACCCTAATGTTGGCATTGTAATTTCTGTCCACAAATGACTAATGTGAGATTAAAGTTTATTTATTGATTGAGTTTATTTAGTCATTAATTCACCCCACTCTCTTATTTCCCCTACACTCCCACAAAAAATGCACTATTCATTGTTTCCAGTCCTTGGGAAACAAGGGTGATCTTTAGAGCAAATTATATGGATGCATTCCACCTCATATATTTGTCAGGCGTTTCAGCAGCGGAGCACTCATTAGGAGAGGCAATAAGGAGCTCTGACAGCCAGATTCAGTCCACCTCAAAGCACAGTCCATTTATGCTGGCCCTCAGGAGCGCACATATACACTGATCCTTTAAAAAACACACTCGTTACGCTCTCCTCACTGTGTAGCGTGTGTGTATTGTGACACATTCAACGCAGATGTGTGATTTAGATGAGGTGAGTTTAGGGAAGTGATTGGTATAGTTTGACAAAGGTCAGCAAAGTTGTCTCCGGTGTGTGTTGGTGATTTATTTCAATAGTAGTGTGGTTTGGGCGAGTCAGTCGGAGCTGTGTGAGAAAGACATATTTTTGTGGATAGGAAACTGGTTTTATTGGTTGACGAAACCTCAGAGTTCCAGCTGTTTCCGAGCTCTAACTGAAGTATGTAACTTCGATTCTATAGAGATTTAGGAGAGACAGCAAATCGACAATAATATATACATGATGTAAACATTTAAAGCTATTGTTTAACAGGAAACACAAAGTATCTTACAAAAATGTATAATGTAAAGAAAAATTACCTTTTCAAGTTGCATTCTAAATGGGAGTCAGTGACATATTTTCTGATTCAAAGGTTTGCTCATTATCATTGAATAAATAAGTCTGAAACAACAGATAAAGCAGATAAAGAAACTAGAAGCTCTCAGTATTTCCACTGGTAAACACGCTCAACGCTCAGTTATATCATGGGAAAAATTGAGTCAGGCTTTGTTTGAGCTTGTTCTGCTATCTGGTATCCGGTTGGTATACGGCGGTCTTGTCTATATTCAGTTTAGCTCTCACACTGTTGTCACGAAAATTATCCTTGTGCTTATGTGACAGAGTATATCAAAAGTTGCGTTATCAATTCTTATCACGAATTATGGAAAAAAAGAATCTACCAGTCTCACAAAATTTCGTTAGTCACGTCTTTTTTCGTGACATTATCACAAATTTCCACGTTTTTTAGTGAACGTATAACGAATTTCTCATTTCGTGTGATTATCACGTATTGGTTACTCAACTGTTTTGTCCTATTTTTTTACTACCTTTGTTGCTTCGGTTTAGGGTTAGATTTACATAAAATGACATACTTACACAAACCCAACTCTAGCCCTAACAACAGGCGACATATAAAAAAATCTGAGAAAATTGTATAAACCAATACACAAAGTCAAATTCTAATGCAAACACCACATCTAACCATAAATTGAAGCGACAATGGTTTAAAAATAGGAAAAAGCAGTTGAGTAACCAATACGTGATAATCACACGAAAACAGAAATTCGTTATACGATCACGAAAAAATGCAGAAATGTGTGATAATATCATTAAATAAAAAATAAAAAATTTACGTGACTATATCACCAACCTCCTTGAGACTGTTTAGCAATACACTGTAAAAAATGATGTGTTAATTTTTAACACATTGTGTGTCATGCCATTTAACGTGTTATTTCATGTTAAAATAAATGAAAGGGACAACACAAGTTGTGTTAAAAACGGTGATGGGAGTAACGCATTACAAAGTAATTCCATTACTGTAATTCCACCACTTTTTTGCGGTAACAAACATGTAACAAAGTATTTTTTTAAATCATTTAATGTGTCGTCCCTGAACTAACACACCTTGTGTGTAATGTGCCCCACCACGGTCCTGCGATGTTAGATCAGAAATGTCTTGTCTCCAAGTGTTCATTTATCACAAAATAGAGTAACACAAGTAACCAACTCATTTAAATTTCAGTAATTGTAACTGCATTACTTGATTTAAAAACAACTTTGTTACATGCTTGTTACCGCGAAAGGTGGAATTACAGTAATGGATTTACTTTGTAATGTGTTGTCCCTTTCATTTATTTTAACATGAAATAACACGTTAAATGGCATGACACACACAATGTGTTAAAAATTAACACATCATTTTACAGTGTATCAGACCATGTTTGTAAATTATATAATCTGAGTTCAGTCAGTAATGGATGCATTGCATTAGGAGTGCCAAAGGTCATGGGTTCGATCCAAGGGAACACACATACTGATCAAATGTATACCTTGAAAGGCACTGTAAGTCCGTATGCCAAATGCATAAATGTAAATTTAATAGTAAATGACATCCAGGCTCAGCCCATTAGTGCCATTTAAGAAGGGAAAACAACAAAAAAGTGCAAATAATTCAAACCATCATTCCTTTGGCCACAACTACCGTTCAGAGACCATTTATCACCAGTACACTACAGCGCAACATAAAATATGTACAGTATTTAATACAGTGAGATAAAGTTTCATCATCAATGCCATGTAGAAATCAATGCCATTATTTAAGCAAAGTGTAGCACATTGAAAATGCTAAATATGCTATAGAAAATGTGTATGGTGTGCACAGGTCCCATTCTATGCTAGTTCTGTGTTTGCAATGATTTAGCAAAAAGTTAAATCAACATAAAATGTTATGTTTTTGAAGATGATTGCATTGTAGCGTTTAATGACTGATATATAATAGTGGGTTTGAAATAATCAAAGGTAATCTTTCTGTGCGCTCGTGTTTTTAAAACATTCAGGTCTATCCAGAAAAGATCTATAAAATTTTTAATGACAATTTTACATCTGTTGTGGCCTGTTTCTGATTTTCTCTCAGCTTGAGGCCCCTGGTAGTCAGAGGCCCCGGGGCCCTGGCCCCAGTTGTCTGGCCTATAACAGGTCCTCAGCTCTAGCCCCATCAACCCAGGTTTAATGATGCCCCTGATGTTTACAAAACTTGTTTTGTCATTTGTTCACGGAAATAAAATACGTAACACCTGTCAGGTTGTTGTATTATTTGATGCCAATCTGCTCAACAGGTGTGTGCGAGTGTGAAACATGGGATACATGCATGAAGTACATGTTTGTTTTGTTTCTGAGATCCCTTCCGTCCTCAGGCTGTGCGTCGGGGTGAAAGTGCTGCTGGTCATTGAGGCTAATGCTGACATCTGCCCTCAGCCAGCTGACTGCCCTCTGGGACAGAGATCTTAACATACACAAGCCACACACATACAGCCTCTCTCTCTCTTTCTCTCTCTCTCTTGCTTTATCTCTAACTCTTGGTCTGTGGCTTAGAGCAACAGGTGCTCTTGGAGCTCTAATTGAATGTAATGAGAATATCTCCTTCGAACCTGTACTTAATCTTTGCCTGTCTATCTGCTGTCAAAAGTCCTGACCTCTTATCTTTATATCTTTAGCAAAAAATAAAATAAAAAATATTACACAATAGCTACCTGCTTGAATCTATGTCATTACTGTACGTATCAGGCATTGGCGTCTGCATGATACGTGGCGAATGAGAGGGCAGAGAGTCCTGTAGCCGACCTTTACTTGAGCATCCCACGGCCCCTGGGGGCTCCAAGGAGGGGTGGCCTCTAAGCCAAATTAACTTATCTTGTCCATTTGTTTCTCCTAAAAAAGATTACAGCGAGGGAGCCAACGTTGGATGCACTTGGGCCCCTCACTCAGTCGCTCCCTAACTGAAACCCAGTGGCGCTTGAGGAGCTTTTGTTCATGGTGCATTAACTCTGTCACACATTAGCTCTGACCACAGCTAATTGACTACACTTGAGTCAATTGCTGTATAGAGTCTATATTATCAGCTTTAAATCGTCTTTATGTGCACTCCCTTTCAGCTGACCGTAGAACTGCCGGTGAATGTATGCAATGAACAGGATTTTTCTTAGGTGCTTTAATAATTTCTTATGGTTTCTATTTAGCGATGTATTAGTTTACGGTGCTCATCAAAGTTTTTCTGGCAAGCAAATATTGCTGGCAGCGAATCGGACAGGCTTAGGAAAAATTAATGAGTGTCAGGGAGCCCAAGCATCGGCACACAGGCTAAATGGTCATATTTATTAGACCTTACAACAACAACTGGATTGCTTATTGCTCTAATGGCCCTGTGTGAAGAGCAGATGCACATTGCCATTAATAGTCATCTGACCTTAGCTTTACAAACATTCAAATCACACACACGTGCACTCAGACACACGCACACAGAGTCGGTTAAATGTAAATCACTCACATACAGATCTGTGTTTGTATAAAGTAAATACGCATGTGTTCATACATTGATGTTTCTTCAAGTATAGCCAGTTTTGGTCATTTGAACTTACAGAAATATAAGCTTTAATAAAACACACCTTTCAAGCTGTCCTTATGTAATTGTTCACTAACAATAATAACTATCAATATTATAACTGAGTGTTGGAACAAATAGTTTGACATGTTAATAAAGTTTCCAAGTCTATGCATAAAGTGATCTTTATATTGCAAATATGTGACCAAATCTGTAAAACCACAGCTAATTTTGTGACTGTGACTGTTTTCTTAATAAAATCATACTACACTGTAAAAAACAGCTTGGGTTTGTAAATAAATGCAACCTACTTCTTTAAGTTGGCATAACTTATAAAAACAAGTTGAAATTGTTTAACTTATATTTTTATATTACAAATTATATTGATTTGAAGTCATTTTTTAATGTAAAGAACATTCTGTAAACCTTAATATCTTTAATATTGACTTAATATTAAGTAAGACCATGTCAAAGATACCAAAGAAATTAATGGTTGATCTTCAACTTTGATGCATACTTTCTCAAAATTTTATTATAAGACTTTAGGCTGAAGTTCACCTATTTTACACCTGATAAAAAGTTGGTATAAAATGGACATATAATTAGGTATAGCTGAAAAAACCTACCCAGTCTCATGTTGGTGTGTATAAATAGCACAAAGTGTAAAAATCGTGCAATACATATGTCAAATTCCACTTTGGCATGCATATGATACACCAGTCCTTCCCATTCACTTAACCAGCGCACATTTTTTTCTCATTTTATTTATTGGTTTCTCATTTTTTCTGTTTTTTAAACCATTTTCGCTTGGGTTTAGGGTTAGATTTGAGATTTGCTTAAGGAGGTTATTTAATATACAGGTTTCTCCATGTTTTCGTCTATATTAAGCCATGGTCGTTTGGATTTGGGGTTAGAATTGGGGTTTGGGTTAGGATGTCATTTTTATATAACAAACTGTTGTTCTAACCCTAAACCCAAGCGAAAATAGTTAAAAAATAGCAAAAAATTGAGAAACCAATAAATAAAATTACAAAAAAAGATGCGCCGTTTAATTGAATGGGAAGGATTGGTATATCATATGCACGCCAAAGTGGAATTAGGCGTATGTATTGCACGGTTTTTACACTTTGTGCTATTTATACGCAACTTCGTGAGACTGGGTTAAAAAAACACACAAATATACTATTATTTAGACACATGCTATCAATAACTATATAGTCATTCACCAATTAAAAGCTGTGAAATGAGTGTGTGTTTGTGTTTGTGTGCGTGTGTGTGTGTGTGTTTATGTGTTTGCAGACAATGCATATTAGCTTCTTGTAACTCAGTGTTCTATAAACAGCTCTATGCTATTTAAATCTGGGTGTGACGGCAAAAGCCTTGCAGCACGTTAAAATAGAGGCCACTCAGTGCAGTAATTACTCCCCACAGGAGGGATTGTTTGACAAGGCACAAGGCAGGGGTCAAAGGTCACGGCCTGTCTGCCTCCCTTGTTTGCCAACATGGACACAAGATCACAGCCTGCCGAGGTGCTGCACGTTCTGTCGCTGCTTGCCTCCCTGCATGCGACAAACAAACAACAGCAATCCAGAACTTCGAAACAAGCCCTTAGACAAACAAGTTTTGGTTTTACAATGTGACGTGATTATGCATATAATGTGACAGCAGTCTTTCTCATCCTTCTTTCTTCGTCTCACCGAACGTGCCTGATTAGTAATTATGATAAAGCGCTTCTTGCCGCAAGCAAATTGAGTCCTGGGAGTCGGCCGTCCAGTCTGTGATTGATCATTAGTCTGAAACTGGCTGTGTCTCAAACCAGGGGTGTATTTTTAAAGCCGAACACTGGTAAAGAGAAATGTGGCGTGAGGCACGGCGCCTGAGGCCTCGGTTAAAGAGGAGATTACCTCCATCTGATGGTATGTTGACTAATGAAATATGGAAACATGGTCCAACTGATAGTGAATGTAATTTCTGTAGATGAATGGCAATAGCATAAAGCACCTCTACATACAGACATACAATATGCTATGCTCAAGTTATACAATGTTGTGCATGGTTGTGCGCCATTCAGACCTGAATTTAGAATGCCTTTTATATTCTAATCCAATTCCTGACCTTGGATTGAATATCAGTGGAAAATTGGAAAACAGTCGATTTGAATTAAGGTTTAATGAATATAGGGTTGTAAGGAGAATTAAATGCGTAAAACTGTAGTAAATTATTACCTAGAAATAGGCTATGCAAAAAAAATATGTAGTACTAAAACATGACAATGAATGTTGGCTTGGCAAATGCTTTCACCAGTCTTTATAGACAGACAGATAAATATGAGGAGCTCAGATGCAAAAGCCGCTAAATGCCACCTCCGTCAAACATTATATAATGATATGAAAGTGTACCTATTTCATTGCTAAAAACAACGTTATTTTGTGTGTTTTGTATAATACAATGTTATTAAAAAACACATTATTTTTCCACATACTGTACATTTCGGTAGCTCCAGATATCCTGCCTTCCTTAAACGTATTGATTATGTACAAAACTCTTCGATCTGAAACGGAGCTAATCTGTATTGGCCTATTGTTGTGATTGGCCTGAATACCTCTGACGTCAGCCATAAATGTGACGCTCCTTACCATGTTTGAAAGATTCGCTCAAAATGCAATGCTAACAGAAGTTAACTTACAGGCTGTGCCTCAAGGCAGGAGGAATTATAAAAATGTCGGTCTTGTCCATGTAAACAGGCCGAGGAAGTAAATTGTTGCCTACAATCCGTGTGTTTGTTGTAGTCCAACAAAAGAGATTTACGTTGGAAACGATAACTTACGTTATTGTTTACCTTTGGGGTTTGTACCTTTTGCATATCGTTTTCTTATAACACGGGTCTGTTAAATGCTGTATTGTGATTGGCTGAGAAATGTTTCGTGGGTATGCATTTATTTCTGATAACCGCACACCTAACTTGTCAAATGTCTTAAAAATTATTTCACTTTGGGTGTGCATTATTTTCTTATAATTCAATGGCCTGTCGTCAATTATTCCTTACTAATACACCACACACCAAATGAAATAAAAATCTTTAATCAAACTAGTTGCTCTTTAACTAAATAATCTTTGTGTTTATTATACATTCATCAAAAGTTTCATTCATCAAATACTTTTAATTTCAAATCCACTTAATCCAGGCCTCAGTTCATTCAGAAATACCAGTTGGTGGACAGAATTAATTAAGAGTCTGAAAAAAATTGCTAAATTACAAGAAAACATGTCAGACACACATAGAGAGTTTTGCACTATATCTATTTTTCATTATTGCCTGTAGAAATTGTGGTTGAACTTTTTTTTACAGGACATGTACTTACCTTGTACATATATGGTAAATATGTTGTACTTATGTCACCACCAGGGGCTGGCTATTTTAACTAAAGCCACGCCCCTTTGCAACTCCCACCTCGAGGAGGTCCCCAAAGCCAACCCAATGACCAAACAAACACGGGAACAGGTAAGTAAAATTTAAAACAAGCTTTAT
Organism: Paramisgurnus dabryanus; assembly: GCF_030506205.2. Taxonomy (NCBI): domain Eukaryota; kingdom Metazoa; phylum Chordata; class Actinopteri; order Cypriniformes; family Cobitidae; genus Paramisgurnus; species Paramisgurnus dabryanus. Next base: position 13,303,160 of record NC_133340.1, read on the forward strand.
TTAGTTTAAATATTTAAAAGAACTGGGAATTTGGGGAAAGGGGAAATTAAAACTAATAGGTCTCTTCTTCTCCCTCCAGGGAGACTGCAGCCACGGGCAGACAGGCCAAGGACAACAGGGGTGCCAACCACCATAAGCCGGGGGAGAAAGGGAAACGTCAGGCTCCGGCCTGGACCCTGCTAACCGTGGCGCCCTCCTTCTTCCGTCCTGGAGGCAGAATAATTCTGGTGTGACTGGTAAGGAGGATCTCCACTGTCGGTGTACCTTTCCTCGGGTCGGCAGGGGGTCCTCGCCCCACGTGCCTTTACGTTCCCTGTCGTACGTCCGCCCACGTTCTCCTTGTGCCCCACAGATAGTCGCTGTGACACAAAAGCACTGTTAGCTTACTCTTGGGGTGTTTCTCACCGGCTCTGCTGCTTGCAGCTCTCTGGGTAGGTATCACGTTACACGGTCTGTTCTCCAATTATTTCTCCTTGCTCTCCACAGGCGGCCACTAGGACACAAATGACACTGTTACTTGGGCTTCGGGTATTGCTCACCGGCTCTGCTGCTTACAGCTCTCTGGGTAGGTATCACGTTCACAGTTTTGCTCTTCAATGATTCACTCTCGTTCTGTTCTCTCTCCACAGGTGGCCGCCAGAACACAAAGGCACTGTTGCTGAGACTTCGAGTAATTCTCACCGGCTCTGCTGCTTACAGCTTTCTGGGTAGGTATCACGTTCACAGTTTGCTCTTCAATGATTCACTCTCGTTCTGCTCTCTCTCCACAGGTGGCCGCTAGAACACAAAGACACTGTTACTGAGACTTCGAGTATTTCTCACCGGCTCTGCTGTTTACAGCTTTCTGGGTAGGTATCACGTTCACAGTTTGCTCTTCAATGATTCACTCTCGTTCTGCTCTCTCTCCACAGGTGGCCGCTAGAACACAAAGACACTGTTACTGAGACTTCAAGTATTTCTCACCGGCTCTGCTGTTTACAGCTTTCTGGGTAGGTATCACGTTCACAGTTTGCTCTTCAATGATTCACTCTCGTTCTGTTCTCTCTCCACAGGTGGCCGCTAGAACACAAAGGCACTGTTACTGAGACTTCGAGTATTTCTCACCGGCTCTGCTGCTTACAGCTTTCTGGGTAGGTATAGTTCTCCTCCGTAGGTCAGCAGAGGGGCGAAGGTCACACACCACCTCACCGGGTCGAGCGCTGCCCTATCCCCAATGCCCATAGGCCGATCGATTCCTAGACGGGGGCGCCCTTTTCGTAGAGACCACGGGGCGGCGGACCCTTTCGCCACTGACTCTGCGACAAAACAGACACAGGTAAGTTTACACCACGAATGCTTCCAATGGTTTACTCACGGTCACGGACAGCTCTTTGTCTGCGTCCCTTCGTACTCCGAACAGCACACTACATATAATAACAATAGTTTCTGAGGTCGTCAGCCTCTCCGTCCTCTGCCCAGTGGAAGAAACTAGATGATGCGGGGCTTCGTCTACAAGACACACAGCAACCCACAGCAAATACACAGCACCACTCCAAACGTGAAAAGATTTATTACACAGTCTCACTCACCACACTATAAGTGCACCACAACAAGGGAAGCGCCCGGTGTCCTCCACTGCGCTTGGGCTAAGGTAAGGCGATGGGAAATACGACCACAATAAGTCTCGTAGCGGTGGCTGGTTGAACTTGTACTGCTAACGGCTCGCCCACCACACTCTTGTAGGGGTAGGGCCGCCCTCCTTCTCCTGGAGGTTCCCAAGGGTTACACAAGTTAATCTTTGCAAGTTACTCCACACAAAAAGGATATACTCACGGCGGATAGCCTTTGTTTACGTTGTACCAGAAGGCCAAATTTTCTTCCTGCTTTACTCCTTCAGTATTGGTTAGAACAAAGTTCCTTTCTACCCATAGGGTTTTCCTGTCACTCCAGCAGGTCCACAATAAAGATTTACAACGAGAGAGAGGGAGAGAGAGAAACACAAACAGCCACCACGTCCAACAATGAGCACAGCTCCGCTTCTCAGCACACACTACACACCCTAACTGTGTTCTAACTGTGCTTTATATACTCCTCTCTGTCCTTTAATCATCCAATTGCCCGGCGATCTCTTCAACTAGGCACAGCTGTGCCCAATCGGCTGATTACAGCCTCCGTGAATCGGCCGGATGTCCGGTGTTCCTGTTTTCCGGTCTGGACGGAAACATCCGGGCGGAACCAAAACTTCCTCAACTTTTGGTTCCGCCCTGAAAGATCGTCACCCCGTGACATCCTCCCCCGCCAATGCATTCTAGTCCCTGGAATGCTTTTGAGTAGTCCACTCACCGTAACGGGAAGGGGGTCGGCCTTGATTCTCCCGTTGGGAGCGCCTCACAGGGGAGTCAGGTTCGGCGGGCTCGGGCACAACCTCAGGTTGTCTTTGGGCGGCCGGGGGTTCGGCTGGCTCTGGTACTGGCTCTGGTTGCCTCTGGGCGGCCGGGGGTTCAACTGGCTCAGGTGCTAGCTCTGGCTCTCCTGGGGCGGCCGGGGGTGGTGCCACCACGGGTAGGCCTGGCACCACAGCCCATCCTTCCATCCAGGGGGCCGTCGGTGCCGGTTCCGCCACTACCTCCTTCGCGACCTCGGGATAATTTGGGCAAGGGCGAATCATGTTTCGGTGTACCACACGTTCAGGGCCGGCCTTTCCTTCCGGCCGGATGGTGTACACCGGCTGTCCCGGCCTCTGTTGGCTACAGACTACGTACGGGGTGGTCTCCCAACGGTCACTCAGCTTTCCTTTGCCTTGCCGCCGATTGTCTCGTACCAAGACTCTCTCTCCTGGTAACAAGGGGGCGTCCCGGGCCGTCCGGTCGTACAACCGCTTGTTCTTTTCCCCTGTAGCCCGTATCTTCTGGGATACCTGTTCGTAAGCAAAGTGCAGCCGTTGGTGGTGGCGCCCCACCCATTCCGTCACGCTCCCTTCCTCTTGGCCAGCGGCCACTCCCAAGACCAGGTCCGTGGGCATCCGCACATGTCTGCCGAACATCAGATAAGTGGGGGCATACCCCGTCGTACTATGAACGCTATTATTATAAGCTTGCAAAAGGTTCGGTAGAGCACTCACCCAATCGCTCTGCTTCCGTTGGTCCAGGGTCCCTAGGAGCCCCAACAGGGTCTGATTAAACCTCTCACAACAGCCATTTCCTTGAGGGTGATACGACGTTGTATGGGTCTTCGTGCACCCGTACAGCTGGCATAATTCTCGGATCACCTTTGATTCGAAATTGGCCCCTTGGTCTGAGTGCAGGAACTCTGGACATCCGAATGTTTGGAAGACGTGCCGCCATAGAGCCGTTGCGGTGGTGTTTGCCGTCTGATCGAGGGTGGGAACTGCCCATGCGTACTTTGTAAACAGGTCGGTGATTACTAAGATGTTCGGATAGCAGTCCTGTGGCCGGCCCAGTGTCAGGAAATCTATCGCCATGATGTGGAGGGGGGCTTTGGCATGTATGGGCACCATCGGTGCTCGAGCCTCTCGTCGAGATTTAAACAACATACACCTGGGGCAAGCTTGGACCAAGCTGCGTACTGATGCTTCTAGCCCCGGCCAGTAGAAAAACCTGCGTAGCAGCGATACTGTCCGTTCCTGTCCCTGGTGCCCCAGCTGATCATGGTAGGCGGACACCAAGGCGGCTGCTTGATCAGCGGGCACCACGATCTGGCGCACTTCTTCGTCCAGCTTCGGGTCACTAACCTTCCGGCACAGCACCCCTTCCTGGAGTTCCAGCTTGTCCCACTGTCCCAGCAGTCTTTTTCCCGTCTCTGTTTGGGTCAGCCTTTCAGACGATGTTGGCCGTCGGCCCTGCTCCACCCACATCTTTACCTGGCACACATCCTGATCCTGGGCCTGCCTCGCTTTCCACCGACAGGGGTCCCAGCCCCAATTCTCCGGCACCGCCTCCTGCTGGCCTCCTGGGGCCTCCACGGCCCCTATCAGATAGCCCTCCCTCTGGTTTTCTTCTTCATTGCCCCCCCGGCAACCGGGGTTGTCCGCCTCTGGCAATCGGGACAAGACATCTGCGTTCGTGTGTTCTCGCCCCGGCCGATACTGTAGTTGGTACTCGAAATTGGCAAGTTGTGCCACCCAGCGCTGCTCCACAGCTCCCAACTTCGCTGTCTGTAAATGCACCAAGGGATTATTGTCCGTAATCACCGTTACCTTAGCACCCCAGAGGTAGTCCTTAAACTTCTCGCTCAGGGCCCACTTCAGGGCCAGCAGTTCCAGCTTAAATGAGCTGTAGTTTGCATCGTTCCTCTCTGCTGGGTGGAGGCTTCGGCTTGCGTAGGCGATCACCCGTTCTGTTCCCGCTTGTCGTTGGGCCAGGACCGCTCCCAACCCCAGGTTGCTAGCATCTGTATACAAGATAAATGGTTGCGTAAAATCTGCATAGGCCAAGATAGGAGCCTGTAACAATTCCTGTTTCAATCTCTGAAATGCCCCCTCACAGGACTCATCCCATTCAATAGGGGGTGATCCCCGTCCCCGGTTCCGCCCTGTACCGACCAGCAGCTGGTTAAGTGGCTTAGCGATCTTGGAAAAATCTTTGATGAACCGTCTGTAGTATCCCACAAACCCTAGAAATGAGCGTACTTGCCTCACAGTCTTGGGTGCACTCCAATCTCTTACTGCAGAGACTTTCCCAGGGTCTACAGCCACCCCAGCAGCGCTGACCACGTGACCCAGGAACTGGACCTCTCGCCTCAACAGGTGACATTTATCGGGTTGCAACTTCAGCCCATATTTCTCCATTGCCTGGAAAACCTCTTCGAGGTGCCGGAGGTGGGAATCGAAATCTGGGGAGTACACAATTACATCATCTAGGTATACCAAGACTGACTCCATTAACTGACCTCCCAGACAGCGCTGCATCAGGCGTTGGAACGTGGCTGGGGCGTTGCAGAGCCCGAAGGGCATCCGTTCCCACTCGAATAATCCAAACGGGGTCGTGAAAGCGGTCTTCTCCCTATCGGCCTCGGCCACTGGCACCTGCCAATACCCACTGGCCAGATCCAGAGTGGAGTACCATGCAGACCGCGTGAGGCCCGCAAGAGAGTCTTCGATCCGGGGCAGGGGAAAAGCGTCTTTCTTGGTCACCAGGTTGAGTTTACGATAGTCCACACAAAACCTCCAAGCTCCCGACTTCTTCTGCACAAGTACGATGGGGGCTGCCCATGGGCTACTGCTCTCCCGAACGATGCCCCGCCCCAGCATGCCCTGCAATAGTGAGCGTACCTCTGTATACAAGGTGGGTGGGATCGGCCGGTACCTCTCCCTACTCGGTCCTGCATCTCCAGTCGGAATATGATGTTCTACCACCGTAGTGCATCCGTAATCCTCCTCGTGCCTTGCAAACACATGTTGCCATTTCCGAAGGAGGGCTTGGAGTCTTTGTGTCTGCGCCTGTTCCAACTTTTCCCCTTGCAGGGACTCACCTGCCAGGTGCCTCGGCACGTCCCTCTCCCCGTTGTTCGAAGGGGCTTCCATCTGTGTCAGGGCCACCTCGATGACAGTGGGGCACACCTGACGGAAACTAACATCTCTCTCCTCCCTCACCTGATGGGGTGCAACCCCCGTTAGTCGAGCCAGCCGCTGGTGTCGGTGTAAGTGTACTGGGTAGGGGTGGTCATTTCGAACCTTTACAGGGACCCTCCCCCGGTGGACCGCCGCTAGGCCTCGTGCTACTTCCACTTGGGGGCAATCGGCGTGGGGCTCAACCAATACCCACTCTTCGGGGCCAACTCCTCGGGGGGCCACTCTCACCCACACCATAGCCTCACTCCTAGGGGGGATGGATAAAGCATAGCGACACATCACTCTCCCTACCTCTTCCCGGCCTCTGCGGACCTGGGTCATCTGGACCCGACGACAGTCGGCGACTACTCGCTCCCATAGGGGCCCCTCGACAGGGGAGATCCTAGGGCCGGGCTTAGCCCGAAATAACTCCTCCCAACACTCGGAGAGAACGTTCATACCTAATAGGGCTCTATGGACACCCAAGCACCTGTCTTCCACGATGATCACCCCTTTCTGGGGGACTAACACCCCGTGAACTTCTAAGTCCGTCAGCCGGTAGCCAATGTAGGGGATCTCTAGACCGTTGGCACCCCGCAACGTCAGCCAGGGGGCCTCTCCTCCTTGTACTCTCTGCTTCCCGAATACTTCCTGCGAGAGACTTTCTGCAAACAATGTCACTTGAGAGCCCGTATCTACTAGGCACTGTACTGTCTTGCCACATACCTTTACCTCCGCCATTGGGCTATGCCCCACCATCTGGTCTCTAGAATTGTCACGTCTTCCCGGGTCTTCTCGAGGGGTCCCGGCCACACGACCCACTGTGGCCGGTCGTCCTAAAAACCCCCTTCCGACGCCCTGCGAGGCCCACACTGACGGCTATAATGCCCTGGTTCTCCACAACGATTGCAGATGGGCCGCCCTCGGTCATCCCACTCGAAGCGGGGCCGGCTAAAACGGTTCGGGCGCCCCGGTGGCTCTCGGCCCCTCTCAGAGTAGACTCGCTCTCGGGGTGCCGGCCTCGGTTCTTCTCGCGCCCTACCCTGGCGAAGTTCTCCCAGAAGAGTCTTAGATAGTTCCGACATCTGCTCTCGGACATCCTTCAATAATTCTACCCTCAGGGCTTGCTTCCAATCTGCGTGTTCAGGTGGTGCTGCGGTGTTCCCACTTACGGCTGCACATACGGGGGTTTCACTTACTTCGGCCTCATCACCCTCCAAGGCCAGCGCCTCCTTCTTCAGGTCTTCAAAGGTGAGCCCGGAGTCCCTCCGAAACTGGACCCTCAGACTTTGTCTCACGGGGCCCTCTTTCATCCCCAGGAGGAACTGGTCGCGTAACAAGGTCTCTCCGTCTCCTAGCCCATGGTCTCGTCGGGCCTGCAGGCGAGTGAACTGCTCTCGCAGCCTGAGGGCAAAAGCTCTAATAGGTTGTCGGGGGCCTTGCTTACAATTAAAGAATTGTGAACGGAGGACAGCTACGGGGGTATGGTCGCCATATTGCTCGGTAAGGAACTGGAACACAGTCTGGGCGGTAGCTCGGATTGCCTCGGGGGCGGCCTGTACCTCTCGCCGTGCTTCTCCCTCTAGGGAGTTCAACACAAACTGGAGCCGCTGAGCGGCGCTAAGGCCCTGTAAGTCGGCCAAGTACTCTATTTGGGCCTTCCATTCGGTCAGTCGTACCTCCGACTCTGCTCCTCCATATTTCTGGATCCATGGGCTTCCCATGATAATGGATGTGGCACGGGGTGGGGCTGCAGGCCCCGCGTTGTCAGTCATTGGGTGACCTTGGTTACTCAACTCGAGGTGGGGCCCTGCCGACTACGCCAAAATCTGTCACCACCAGGGGCTGGCTATTTTAACTAAAGCCACGCCCCTTTGCAACTCCCACCTCGAGGAGGTCCCCAAAGCCAACCCAATGACCAAACAAACACGGGAACAGGTAAGTAAAATTTAAAACAAGCTTTATTTAGTTTAAATATTTAAAAGAACTGGGAATTTGGGGAAAGGGGAAATTAAAACTAATAGGTCTCTTCTTCTCCCTCCAGGGAGACTGCAGCCACGGGCAGACAGGCCAAGGACAACAGGGGTGCCAACCACCATAAGCCGGGGGAGAAAGGGAAACGTCAGGCTCCGGCCTGGACCCTGCTAACCGTGGCGCCCTCCTTCTTCCGTCCTGGAGGCAGAATAATTCTGGTGTGACTGGTAAGGAGGATCTCCACTGTCGGTGTACCTTTCCTCGGGTCGGCAGGGGGTCCTCGCCCCACGTGCCTTTACGTTCCCTGTCGTACGTCCGCCCACGTTCTCCTTGTGCCCCACAGATAGTCGCTGTGACACAAAAGCACTGTTAGCTTACTCTTGGGGTGTTTCTCACCGGCTCTGCTGCTTGCAGCTCTCTGGGTAGGTATCACGTTACACGGTCTGTTCTCCAATTATTTCTCCTTGCTCTCCACAGGCGGCCACTAGGACACAAATGACACTGTTACTTGGGCTTCGGGTATTGCTCACCGGCTCTGCTGCTTACAGCTCTCTGGGTAGGTATCACGTTCACAGTTTTGCTCTTCAATGATTCACTCTCGTTCTGTTCTCTCTCCACAGGTGGCCGCCAGAACACAAAGGCACTGTTGCTGAGACTTCGAGTAATTCTCACCGGCTCTGCTGCTTACAGCTTTCTGGGTAGGTATCACGTTCACAGTTTGCTCTTCAATGATTCACTCTCGTTCTGCTCTCTCTCCACAGGTGGCCGCTAGAACACAAAGACACTGTTACTGAGACTTCGAGTATTTCTCACCGGCTCTGCTGTTTACAGCTTTCTGGGTAGGTATCACGTTCACAGTTTGCTCTTCAATGATTCACTCTCGTTCTGCTCTCTCTCCACAGGTGGCCGCTAGAACACAAAGACACTGTTACTGAGACTTCAAGTATTTCTCACCGGCTCTGCTGTTTACAGCTTTCTGGGTAGGTATCACGTTCACAGTTTGCTCTTCAATGATTCACTCTCGTTCTGTTCTCTCTCCACAGGTGGCCGCTAGAACACAAAGGCACTGTTACTGAGACTTCGAGTATTTCTCACCGGCTCTGCTGCTTACAGCTTTCTGGGTAGGTATAGTTCTCCTCCGTAGGTCAGCAGAGGGGCGAAGGTCACACACCACCTCACCGGGTCGAGCGCTGCCCTATCCCCAATGCCCATAGGCCGATCGATTCCTAGACGGGGGCGCCCTTTTCGTAGAGACCACGGGGCGGCGGACCCTTTCGCCACTGACTCTGCGACAAAACAGACACAGGTAAGTTTACACCACGAATGCTTCCAATGGTTTACTCACGGTCACGGACAGCTCTTTGTCTGCGTCCCTTCGTACTCCGAACAGCACACTACATATAATAACAATAGTTTCTGAGGTCGTCAGCCTCTCCGTCCTCTGCCCAGTGGAAGAAACTAGATGATGCGGGGCTTCGTCTACAAGACACACAGCAACCCACAGCAAATACACAGCACCACTCCAAACGTGAAAAGATTTATTACACAGTCTCACTCACCACACTATAAGTGCACCACAACAAGGGAAGCGCCCGGTGTCCTCCACTGCGCTTGGGCTAAGGTAAGGCGATGGGAAATACGACCACAATAAGTCTCGTAGCGGTGGCTGGTTGAACTTGTACTGCTAACGGCTCGCCCACCACACTCTTGTAGGGGTAGGGCCGCCCTCCTTCTCCTGGAGGTTCCCAAGGGTTACACAAGTTAATCTTTGCAAGTTACTCCACACAAAAAGGATATACTCACGGCGGATAGCCTTTGTTTACGTTGTACCAGAAGGCCAAATTTTCTTCCTGCTTTACTCCTTCAGTATTGGTTAGAACAAAGTTCCTTTCTACCCATAGGGTTTTCCTGTCACTCCAGCAGGTCCACAATAAAGATTTACAACGAGAGAGAGGGAGAGAGAGAAACACAAACAGCCACCACGTCCAACAATGAGCACAGCTCCGCTTCTCAGCACACACTACACACCCTAACTGTGTTCTAACTGTGCTTTATATACTCCTCTCTGTCCTTTAATCATCCAATTGCCCGGCGATCTCTTCAACTAGGCACAGCTGTGCCCAATCGGCTGATTACAGCCTCCGTGAATCGGCCGGATGTCCGGTGTTCCTGTTTTCCGGTCTGGACGGAAACATCCGGGCGGAACCAAAACTTCCTCAACTTTTGGTTCCGCCCTGAAAGATCGTCACCCCGTGACACTTACAGACAAATGCGTGGTACTTACTTTTGAGTATCTACATGGTAATTAAAGGGTATCATTGCTCTACTTACAAGTGGTACATAATTGGTAGTATTATGTAACTCTAGGTAAGTACTAGGTAATACCAGATACATACTTATAATGTATGTATATTGTAACTAACAAGAAACACTGCTGTACTTAAAAATTAATGTACAATTTAAGCATTTACTTACAGGCAACTGTGGGTTAATGACAGATACTTATAGTGTACCTATATGATAACTAATAATAAACACTTCTGTACTTGTAATTGGAAGTACATGGTAGGTGTATAGTATATACCGGCCAGTGTACGTTAATGACCAGCACATATAGTGTATGTATACTGTAACTAGCGAGAAACACTACTGTACTTATAAATTGTACATACTGTACGTGGTACGTATATGATAACTAATAACAAACAATACTGATGTGGTATTTTTCTAATCCGTATCTTTGTCCTTTATTGTTCCCTTTAAACCCAAGCATTCAATACGGTACGCATTAACTACTGGGTACATTCAAAATGTCCATAGTAACTGCATGGAAACAGGACTGTAAAATATAGTGTTGCATTTTACAGAGTTATTACATAGGACCCAAGATAAAGCATACTATACATATGCCACTATGAGGCAACCCCAACCACTGAATACCGTACATATTAACTACTGAGTACATTCACTAGCACGTCCATAGTAACTGCATCGAAACAGGACTGTAAAATAAAGATGTTATTACCTAGAACCTACAATCTAAGATATAGCATATTAAACATATGCCACTGTGAGTTATATTAACTAGTCAGACTATAAAATAAGATGCATTGTTGGGTTTAAAGGTATAATAAAAAATACAAAGAGTACGAAATGGCACATCGGTAATGTTTGTTTTTAGTTATCTTATACGTACACTATAAGTATCTGACATTACTTACACAGGCTTGTAAGTACTATACACTTACCATGTACATACAATTTGTAAGTACAGTGGTGTTTGTTATTAGTTATCATATAGGTACACTATAAGTACCTGTCATTAATCACACTTGCTGTAAGTACTAAATACTCACATTGTACATTCATTGTAAGTACAGCAGTGTTTCTTGTTAGTTACAGTAAACACTATAAGTATGTATCTGGTATTACCCAGTAATTGCCTAGAGTTACATAATAACTACCAAGTATGTACCACTGGTAAGTACAGTAATGATACCAATCAATTACCATGTAGATACGCAAATGTAAGTACCACACATTTGTATGTAAGTACAACATATTTACCATATATGTACAAGGTAAGTACACGTACTGTAAAATAAAGTGCTACCAAAACGTGTATTTAATTTGTAAGTACTTCATAATATTTAATACATTTAATTAATAAATAAACATTTAATATACTTAATAAACTTTTTGAATTTGGCCCAAACCCAATGAGAACACAGATGATCTACTTTTTTGGACTGTTATATATAAAGTATATATGGATATATGGATATATATATGAAGTAAGTAAAAAATTAACAGTGTGTTTCACTCTTTGGTGATATTTAAAAATTGTAAGCTTTAATTATACAAATTTCGTAACACAATAGCCTTTTTCAAACAGTAATTGTAGTAAAAAACATGAATTTACCAGAATGACTTGATTTTACCAGTAAATAAAAAAATGCTTTTCACACAAGCCCACCGTACTTTTCCAGTAAGATTCGCACATCAATACCAAAATATTGGTAAACTATGTCAGAGAGCGGAAGTTTCCCCTGATCGCCGTGCTGCAAACAATGGTGGGTTATGACTTTATATCCATATTTTTATTGTTTCTAATTCTGTAGCAAATGCTGACAGTCGTGCACGGTTACTCTTGTCCAAGCAAAGAGTCGCAAGGGAAACATCTCAACCAGTGTCTAAAAGATTAAACCGTAATGTCTGAACATAAAGCTTCAGAGAGAGTATGCAAACGACTTGGGCAATTCTGCAAATATAGTAAACTGTTTAAAATAACTATGGTGAACAGATTTGGATGATTTACAACTTTATGTGTGTTCGACTTCAAGCAGCATGTGGAGAGAAACTTCAGTAAACAGCACAGGGAGGTAAATGCGTCATCTGTATCAGAACATAATGATTTGCCCGAAGCTGTCAGCGGTTTCTGACGTCGTCCATTCTCATACCGGGAATCCTATTCACCTTATTCCGCCACGCCCCTTTTTAATTCTTCGCTCTTCCGCATTTTGTCAACCGACTTCCGCTGCTAATATGGCACAGTGCATTCGGTGGTTAGTTTGGTGGTTAGAAGATTGTTTGTAGTTCACTACAACTTTAGTGAAATGACAAATATCGCTACTGCTATAAATGTTTTAAATTAAGAGCACGGTTAAAACTTAATACGACGATTGGATAGTCTTATATTGTCCCATCAATCGTCTCGTGGTTAGACGATATGAAGCAGCCGCGGCAAGTAACCTATTGGACATATTTAATTACCTCGTCCTGTCAGGAGTTGATGGAGCAGCATTGAAAATTATTAAAAGTATGTCTACCAATATTTACACAGTGATTTCGTCTTTTTTATAGCAAATGTGCACCTTAGCCAGTCCAATAACTATTTCGTTTTTATGTGGTACCATGATAGAATTCATTTGCAAACTTGCCAACACTTATTCCTTCAAATCATGAGACTTAAATCCTTTTAAGTGGAATCTACAAAGCTCATATATGGTTTAAGAAATTCCTTACAGATAATAACTGATCACACTGTAAAGGTTTATATAACTGCATGGCAGGTTACATCTGATCACATAGTAAATGTTTAATATAACTGCATGACAGGTAACAGCTGATCACATTGTAAAGATTTAATATAAATGCACAACATCTGATCACATTGTAAAGGTTTAATATAAATGCACAACATCTGATCACATTGTAAAGGTTTAATATAAACGCACAACATCTGATCACACTGTAAATGTTTAATATCACTGCATGACATCTGATCACATATGAAGGTTTAATGTAACTTTACAACAGGTAAAGCAAGACCACCCTGCAATAAATTAAGACACAGCTTTATCGGATTCATCAGGAGCTGATCCCAAGTGTTTATCTGGAAGCTGTTGGTGTATGTACTGGTAAAGTGCTTGGCGACTGTGTAATGGATGCAATATCAACCCTGTGTAAAGCTGAACCAAAGATGGTTGTTTCTTAGCAGAGATATGTACATTTGTGCCAGCTCAACACATTGAAGCGGTTTCTCGGACAGGGTTTACAGGACTAGGCCTTAATTATATTAGGACATTTTAGTTTTTACAAACAAATCCTACAAAAAAACAAGACTGGTGCGCATCTTGTGACAAAACAATGGCACTCATATATGTTGAGGTATGTCAGTAAAAGGTGTTTTTAAATTATTGTAGCTCAAATATGCATTTTAGCCTGGGACCAGGATAAGCCCTGTCCGGGAAACCGCACCATTGTTTTCCCATATCAGATGTAGGTTGCTTCAGGTTGAGTTGTGATTTTGTAGTTGTGGTCAGAGACGGATAGATGCTCCCATTGTGTTTCTGCATCACAGTTTAGGAACATGTTGATTGTATCATCCTCACAGTTGTCCACTGCATCACTAAACATCAATGCATCTGTAAAAACAATATAACCATAAACATTTTTATGTTAGTATTTAAAATAAACTTGCATCATGAGAATTAATATCTATAAATGGCACCCATACTTAAACAGAACAGTGTGTAAGAGAGAGATGCATTAAAAAGAGACAGAAACATTATACACACAACCTTTAACTTCAGTGTTAAATAATACGTTGTTTAATAGGTCATTATCAATATCTGAATGAGAAATGAACTGACATTCTAGCATCTGAAATCTCAGTAACTTGTAGGAATCACATGGGCTACTGTAAGAATGCAATGTACTATAATATACTGTTGTACTATCGTAAATATAAAAATATAGGTGGACAATTAAAACCATTCAAATAGTTGCATTTTATAAACTAACGTTACTGATCTTAAGTGTATTTGTAGAACGGACATCACAAATCTAACTTTAGGCGAACGAGCACAAAGTTAGCTAAGATAAGCTTACCTGAAACTGGCCACCTTTTCAACACCAGGCGTGGTTTAAAGTTACCGGAACATCGTAGTCGAACCATTACTTGGGATAAGGGTGTTCCTCAGTTGGCTTAAAATTGGTAAGAAAGAAACATAAAGGCGCTCGAGTGAGCTTTTTAAGCTTAACACGTCGCCTTCAGTCACTGCCTCAGCTGCTCATCGTCTATGCGGCCGGAAGAACGTTGACAAAATGAGCGCAATGGCGCCGCCCTTGTTGTCGTGAAAAATAAGGTGAATAGACCCTTTTACTGTTTGTACACAATGATGACGTGGCAGCGTATGCGCGCGGATTTAGGCAACGGAAGTATCGTAAGAATCAACAGTGAAGCAACACAAACAGTAAGTTATTTTTAAAAAATTGACTTTATCAACATTTTCAACACAGCTACCAGATCCGTGTACTATAGTGGAGTGGATAAAAGACGTTAGCAGATGGCCAAAAATAAAGTTGCCAGATACATATATACGTATATTAGTATATTATATTAGTGCAACCAAACGCAACAACGGGACATTTTGATGTTGAGAAACCGTTTTAATAAACTTTCTGAGTTGCTACCACGTTAGAACCAATGGGGAATAACACCACTTCCGTTGCCCAAATGCGCGCGCAGGCTATTTGATCACGTGAGCTGTAAAAGGGTCTATTCTCTGTTCACAGATAGCATCATACCAGTAAATTTCTAGTAGTCTTACAACTTCCCAAACTGATAAATTGGCAGGACGGGTTAATTTTAAAAAGTCCTGTTTACACATGATCTATGAACTGCAATCTACCAGTATAGACTGAATGTGTGAAAGGGACTTAATAACCAAGCGATAAATCATTAATAACTTTTAATAAACCATTGTCAGTTCAATATATAAAAAAACAAGTTCATACTCAAAGACCACTGACCCATTTTAAATCTATTTCAACCCTCTGAATTTGCATTTTAAGAGGATCTATAGTGAACTACCTGTCACCTTTGTATGAGAATAAACTGTAAAGCAGTTATTAGACTGCAGACAAAACTGTTTGTTAAGTCAATCAAAATGTTTCAAGAGTTTTTGTCTAATAATTATTAGAAAAAAAATCAATATCATTGATTTGCTCGGCCCAGACTGAGCTACTTTTACTGCTTTGCACAACCCAAAGTGGCATAAATGTGCTGGTCTTTGCCTTCTGAGCAATTTATGCGTGCACGAAGGGCCATTAAAGCTCGGACTACAGGTGAGAAAGCTCTGGCCTGTCAGTGGTGCTAGACCTTGCTTCTCTGCTCTCTTCAGGGCGCCAGAGCACATGTGAGTTTGAACGGAGGAATGTTAACAGTCATCATTAGTATCTGGCCTTCTGAGGGGGAGAGGGGCCCATCGGCACTGCTGCGAGTATGTCACAGACTCGCGCCGCTATCTCTGTTTGGGTTTTCCCACGTTATGTCATGCATAGACATGCATATATGCACGCTTGCTCGTGAGAAGCAGGTAGAGATTTTATTTAGTGTTTAGAGTCAGTGACTTCAGCTGAGATTTATGGTGGTTTTAATGTGTAGATTTCACAGGGGGTATGTAGCCGTGTATCTTCCAAACGTTTACCTTTTCTGTTGGATTATGTTACATTTTACAGTCAATATTTTCCATCTTAGGTGTCATGGACTGCCAAAGTAAATTATTAGATAAGCAAAAAGTTACGAGAGGCTGTGCTGTATCCTGAATAAGTTACAGCTGAAAGCCGTTGTCAGGCGCGATGCAAGCGGAGTTCCTGCAACACCTTCAACTTATTCACGATACAGCACTAGCCCTCGAGTAGCTTATTGCTTTAATAAAAAAGGTTACCACACAACACAGCTTTTATGAAGTAAATTTACTAAAATCAGACTGTGCAACAAGTTACTAAGATTGTGTTTATGTTGCCACGGGTGCTGCCCAATGATACAAGGTACAAAAAGGTACAAAAGTTGTCAATGAGGCAGGACCTTTTCAAAAAGTACACTTTTGTACCTAAAAGGTGCATATTGGTACCTCAAAGGTACACATTAGTAATGAAAACTGGTACCTAAAAGGTACAGCCCCCGTGACAACTTTTGTACCCTTTATTTGAGAGTGTGGGTGTAGCGTTTATCCCAAATAAAACACAGCTATTGACCAATCATATTCAAGGACTGGAACTAACCCTTTTACAATTTAAAATACAGACCCGGCTATTCTTACAACAAGCGATTGACCCAGGGGGACATTTTTATGGCTTAGGGGTTGCTGTTTCATAGCACAGGAAGCTTACTGGAGTTCTCAGTTTTACGTATCAATTTTAATGTTTCTCTTAGAATTTCATAGGAAAAATAAAAGCAGGCACAAATCGTAAGAAAGAGTGTAGGCTATAGCTATAAAATGAATGTGGATAAAATACAGTAGCTTAGATCAGTGGTTCCCATTTTGTTCCTTGTCCCCCCAGTATGTATATGACAATCTGAGCTCCCAACCCTCTGCATCTGTCTTTCCGTTTAATTTAGCTGTTACGTTGACAAGCACATTGAGATGGAGCGAGTAAAATTCAAGTACATTTTTTTACACCAGAGAATATTTCAACAAACTTATCTTGACATATGATTATTAAGCATGTGATTTTTGAAAAACATGTTTTAAAAAAATTATAAGTGGAACATTTTGTGCATCTTTATTTGAGCTCAAAACATATCAGATTCTGTGCACCCCCTGTGAACTCTGGTGCCCCCCTGAGGAGGGCCCGGACCCCAGGTTGGGAATCACTTGCTTAAATAATTTGGTCTCGAAGAATTGTATGATATGTTGAAATCTCTGAATTTTGATTGCGGACTTTGCAATCAGCAGAAGTTTTTTTCTCCTTTTAATCTCATTGTATTTGTGAAAGACAGTTGAACCATGAGTATCTTAACTAGTACCAAACAATTGGTAAAGCCATGCCAAAATCAGTGAAGCTCAATTCTTGGGGGAACATACAAAATATATGGCACAAATACGCTGTAAATTGCACCTGCACAATCTATACAAAAATATACAAATAACAACTCTTCTGTCTTTCTCTTCTTGCATGTTTTAAGCTAAAGCATATTCCAACTTTGTTGTATCTTCGCTCACTTCTTTTAAAGGGGTAAAGACGCTTGGGTAAAGACTAATAGGGAGAAAATGTTCTCTATTTCTGTCTCTTTATAGGGAACATATCACCCAATTTTCTTGTGTTACCACCTTTATAAAGGCAACATCTTGATTAGCAAATGTGTAACATTCCTTTGCACACTTTATGGACACTGGTGCGCCGAAGTCTGAAACCTCGCAACATTAACGGTGTGCAGAGTGAATTTATGGTACGGCGCACTGGAGGGTGAGATGGGCTATCCTGGAGGTCAGGCTGACCAAAGGAGATAACACAAGCTGATCCAGGGCACTGCAGGCCACTGTCCCCCCCTCTCAACCCATTCAATGGATCTTCAGCACCATCCCTGGCTCTTTGAAGTAACTGTGATTTAAGGTTATGAGAGGACTCCTCTGGCAAGTCTTCATTGATCTTGGAGCGTATCGACGGCTGCGACTCTGCCGTGCTTGTGCTGTGAGGCGATTGACCCTATTTTCATCTCTTCGTCAATGTCTGATGACTGGACGGTGGATCCAAGCTCTGCCATCTGGCCTCTCTGAAGTGATGCTATAGGATGAAATACTGGGTGAGCGGGATAAACATTTGCTTTTATGCTAGAGGTGCCGGAATTCGGCAGGCGGATCTTGGACATCGAGGAAAGCACATGTGCGCTCTAATGGACGGCTGTCTTGAAAATGATTGCGTGTTTGTGTGACGGATGCGAACGTTTCCACAAATCCTTATCAGAAATTGCCAAACCGCTTGCTGAATTGCAGCAGTCTGACTGATCCAGTTAATCCAATCAGATTGCAATTGTGATAACCGCACTTGCTTCATAAGAGGTCGCCAACATTACTGGCTCGTTCATTGTTCAGGAAGATGAGTGCCATGAAGAGATAAACGACTGGGGCAGTTGTTCTTGTCTAATCCATACAGCTGAACTACTTTGAAACTTAACAAGCAAAAGAGTTACAGCTCCCGCATGTCAAACGGTTTGTTTAGTTTAAATGCTATACAGAAAGCAGCTGCCATCGACTATATGTACAGAGCTGAACGTCTATCGTACGTACAGAGAAAAATCCAGTACAGTCTGTGTTAAATTAAATCTCTGGTACAATATAGCAAAGCAGCAAGACATAACGCTCTGTCTGAACTGTGGTCACAGGGAATCATTTTTCCATCATTGCATGTTTTGGTGATTTCGCGTACATAAACATTGTAAGGAGATTTGTTGATTGTTAGCACTTAATGCATCAAGAGACAAGAAGTTTTGCAAGCTCTTGAATTGCGGAGGGCTGTTTAAAGTACACCAACTCCGTGTCAGCTACACCAGGAAGCAATCTCTTGTTATTTTGTTGTGACTGGATGCATTAGGCTCTCAGGCTTCACGACAGTATTCTCAGGTAATTGCTTTTAAATAAAATAATCAAGTTATGAAGTCACTTACCACACAAAGCTTCGCTAATTCCCCTTCAACTCGGAAACGGTTTACCGTGTCTGTCACGCCCGTTGAGAAGTCGCTATTAATAAAATAAGTCATAATTGTGAGAAAACATAAACTTTTCATGACCAGATAATTACAGAGAGGTGTGTCCATTGCAATATCTCCAAGGAGATGGAGTGTGATGTAAAAACAAGACTCCTTTTAAGATATGTTGTCTTTTCTCCGGCAACGAGCAACGTCCTTGATGTCACATTGGTGCCACATTTCTATTGTGAAAATGTTTCAGCTGCAAATAACAATGTGACTTTCCCGCACAAACATTGGGTTTATACAGCTTTCCCAGACCACTGATCCAAAAGCTTTAAACAACCAAGCTCAACAACCCTGTGGTTGAATTCTGTCACCGTCCAGCAGAGCCCTGATCGCTCCTATACCTGATTTAACTGTCACTAGCACTTTGCAAATCTTGGCCTAGGTTCACTAGATCCTCAGTTGCAAATGTTCTGTTGAGTAACATCACTTCCTAAATCACAGACAGAACGAGCTGGGTGAACAGACAGAACCTCTGACCAACCCCTTGTGTAGCTCTCGGTCTGAGATCAAGGTCTGTGATGTTGTTTGAGCTTCTCAAAATTAAGTGTGATTTATATGTCATGGGGAAAAACTGTCAGTTTTTGCAATTTTGACTATGATCTTATGAGTGGAAAATGATGGACTCCAAGGGGCCTTTTGGGAGACAAGCTGCTGCTTCAGCCTAAACAATGGAGCTCTGTAGTAGATTTCCTCTCATTGGCTTGGATCGTTTTTTAAATGTATTAGATCACCATGATGTCGTTGTTACATATTGCTGCTCTATAGATGACCCTGCGGAAAGATCATTCTGAGATCACAGCATAATCTGCTATGCAAAGACACTTTGTTGTCTGTAAAATAATAAAGTATGGATTATAGATTAAAAAAATCAATAAGGGACTTTTTGATAGACTCTGATTCAGTTCCATCTGTCCTCATCATCCTAGGATTTTCATTTGCTCATACACTCTAAAAATGGGTGGGTTATTTTTGACCCATAATGGGTAAATATTGGACAGAGCACATGCTGAGTTAAAAATTACATCGTGCTGGGTTAAAAATGACCCAATGTTGGGTTGTTGTTATGCAACCATAAATAAAAATGGGATAAAATAACCCAGCATTGGGTCAATTTTAACCCAGCAGTGTGTTCTGTCCAATATTTACCCATTATGGGTCAAAATTAACCCAGCCAAATTTTAAAAGTGTACGTTTGTTTGTTTGGTTTGTTCATATCTCAGATGTATTTCGCTTAAGCAGTCCTTCCTCACGCTCACCAATCACTCTGAATAGAATGAATTTGGAACAGATTGCAGATTAAACGTGAGGAGGTAATTAGGCCTAAAGAGGAGATAATTTTGCTCCAGCCAGGCTCCTGTTGTTTTAAGTCCTTCTGGAAAATGTGGATTTTCCAATGATGGCCATTTAAAGGTGTCACTGTGGAGCCACGGCGAATTAAAGGGAGTCACTACATAGTCTAAACAAGCAATCTTCTCTATTATCAACAGCCTGACAGGATAATAGAGTACAACTGGTCATGTGACAAGGGCTGTGGTGACAAAAGACCGACATCTATCATTTAGGCGTCTGTGATGGTGCCCGCTATTTATCAGCACAGTTTGATATAAATGAGGCAAGAGGAAAGCAAGGGAGTGTGACAGAGGGCAATAGGGAATCGAGTACCTTGATTAAAAAAGGAAATCGTATTAATTGAAAAAGCATAAACAATATGATAATTAGTAAAAAAACCTGTTATTTATTACATTTTTATAGGACAACATGAATGTAATTTGTTTAGCAAATTTATTTGAATTTCAATATTAGGGTTCTAAATTAAGTTTTTATTATTTGTGTTTGATTATTATTTATATAGGTTATTGCTTACCTTAACACAAGCTAGTGCACCTATAAAAAATCACAGACGCAATCTCTTTAATATTATTTCTTAAGAGGAATCTTACAAATGTAAGTTTCAAAAGAGACAATTTTACAAACTGAGCTCAGAATTGGCAAGTTTGCCAATTCAGAAGAGACAATTTTACAAAACTGAGCTCAGAATTGGCAAGTTTGCCAACAAAAATGTATATTATTAAAGATTTCAATATGAACATTTCTCAACAAACTAACATGAATCCAAATTATTTTACCTATACAGTACTGCATACATTTTATAGCTCCACGTTCTTAATGTATAACTGATAACGCCATCTAACCTCCTAATAACATTATTTTCTGGGCAAACATGAATGTGGCATCAGAGGTACATTGATAAAACGAGCAAAAGCTACCATAAAAGTTCCAGAGGTTATAAAGGTAAATGATTTCATCTGCTTGGCCCAAGCTACGGCATTGAGCGAGGGCCAATAGCAGCGCAACGAGCCGGTCCATTCTCCTCCGAGGTGGAAACGGCTTGTTATATTCTGTAATCTCTAGAGACGCCTCCAGCTTGCCCCAGCCCCAAACCCCCCCATAAGGGTGTTTTAAGTGGAACCTTCTGAACATCGAGCCAGGCTTTGCAGGATAGCAGGCAGCTGGACTTTGTCATGCATGACCAGGGACATTCTTGTTAGTGTAGTGTAACCTTTTCTGCACTAACACAGATAACACTGGCACCTAGCTGGGTCCTAATCTGCGTGCAGTGCCCGAGCGAGGGGAGGGAGTCCAGGGCCAGTTGAGAGGTGGGGGAGTTTAAATTATTCCAAAACAGCAGGTCAGCAATGGCTGGGGACCCTGGCAGGAATACGTCTGATCCCCCACCCATTAGAATTGGCGGTGACCTCATCATTTTCGGATAACAGAATCCTTGCCAGGGATATTTACTGTGTATCTGAGATACTGAGATAGCGAAACCAAACTTCTACTGCCGAACAACACTAGAGCTTATTGTTCATCTGTTTCCTTGTTTTTTGTCAACATGCTTGATCTTTATTTGTGCTGCACTTTCACAAAAAAAATAACTTTAATATGCAGGTCGTGGTTCATTCCTAAAGGATGTCCGAAATAGTTTTACAATAGGTTGCCCTAGTGTGCATATTTTATTCCTCATCTTTTATATAGATGATCTGCTAGAGGATCAAAGCATCAAGAGGGTCTCCATCACATCGCAAAGATGTTCAATCTAATCTCAATAGTGCTGCTAGGGATTCACTGTTGGTGTGGAGAGCTTAGCTGCTTCATGGAGAGGGGCTTTCAGACAGAGAGAGCCAACATGTGTACTCCAGATGCCCAAAAGCGGAGGTGGGTGTGAGCCACGCTAGTGCTGACAATAATTCGGGGACAGCGGGTGTCAGGCTGAGAGAGGCCTACACCTCATCACCCCGCCGGCTAATTGATTTCCAAATGAACCGCGGTATTTCTGCACAGTAATCTTGAAAGGGGGCCATAAAAATGTCCAGGAATACAGGGTGTGCCGTGCTTTTATCTGAAAACCTAAAATCTCTCCTCTCTTACTTCTGTAACCACTAACCTTTCTCTCTTCCCCCTTCCACACTTTTTTCTTGCCCTGTTTTTCTTCGTTTCGCTCTATTTTTGGCTCGAAGGTTGTACACCTGAATGTTCTTGCAGAGAGCAATCTAACTGCTTATTTCTTTCCACAAATCCAACCCTTTGTCCTTGAGAGGAAAACTGTAAGAACATCCAAATCAGAACCATATTGGTGTTCTGAACAAGCTTTGTACAGAAAAATACACAGTGTGTTTAAGAGAGATTAAGAGAAAGAGAGAGAGTGAACTTATTGTTCAATATTATTCAGAGTTGATACATTGTTTGGCCCATTTAGATGAGTACAAGTTCAGGTCATTTTCCATCTGCGCATCCTTATTGTGTGTCACTACCACCGTAAATAAAACCATTAAATTTTTAATTTACAGATGTGGCCTGTAAAAGATACATTTAAAAAAATACTGCGTTATTTTCAATCCAGCGTTGGGTCAAAAAGGGTCGAGCCCACCTGTTGGGTTAAATTAATGTTTATATTTCTTTAAACAACCTAGCATAGGTTAAATTACAACCAAACTGGCTGGGTTTGTCCATTTTTACCCATCGCTGGGTTGAAAATAACCCAGCACCTTTTAGAGTTTAACAAATTCCAAAGTGAGACATCTAAAGCACCATAAAGAAGCCTTTAAGATCCTCTTTTTTTCCAGGATCTCTTCAACAATTTGAATGGGTTTAATATGTTGGGTAGACTTAGCAATGCTTGCAAAACACTTTTCTCATTAAATGCCAATGAGTTTAAAAAGCACTTTTAATAGGCCGTAAATAAACGGTAAATCATTGTAAGAAAGCTAAATAAAAATAAAAAGGTAATAATAATAATAATAAGTGTTATTATTATTATTATTATTATAAAGACATTTGTGTATGGAGATTTACTTTCAATAGAAATAATTTGCAAATATCTGAAAAAATTATTAAAATGTAAAATCACAAAATCTTTTAATTTCGCTTAGGCTTACTATTTGGGCTATTCCGTAGTATTTAGATTTTGTTTAATATAAAAAACAATAAAATTCAATGGTCTGTCCCCACCTACATATTTAAACCTTTCTGTGTACATTTATTTAAGTTATTAAATTACAGTTGCCTTGAAAACCCATGGTAAAGACATTTTTTATGATTTTATGTTTTCTACATAAAATCATCTAACATAATGTAAAGAACATTCTATGAAAATATAACCTTGATATATATATAATATTGACTGTGTAAAAGGTTGAAATCAATGTAAATCAATGATTGAAATCAAACTTTAATGCTCCCAATCTCATAATTTTATTATAAGACTTTAGCCTGGATTACACTAATACACATGTTATAATTTAGAATGCCACTTGTCTTTAGTAAAAATTTGCATTAAAATATTTCAAATATTAAAAACATATGGAATCTGAATATCTTAGGCAATCATTGGTAACTTTCACAATAACACTTGCTAAACAAGCTTTATAATGATCTGTCAAGGCGTAGGATCTCAAAGCAGATGTTTCCACAGATTACTCAGAGCTACTGTCCACACCGCTTGTCAGGCTGGCACATTTCAAACTCTGCCGTCTCATTGGGTAATACATCAGCTGGGCAGCGGCAGTAGAACTGGCAGTTCTATTGGCATTTTGCCCCTCTCCCTATTAGAGCCATCCAAAATGTAAATATTTCCATAGCTACCCTGCTTGTTGATCCGTGGACTATTTCCATATTTATACAGCACTCAAAACATTTATTGGGGACAATGTGAATGGGTTGAGGTGCTGTTCCATTAACAGTAACAAAATGATTTGCACACAACTTTTTCCTTTTCTTTCTTAACAGGGAGCTACTGTTTCCCCAACTCATATGAGACAAAGTGCCGCAAAAAACTCAGTTCAAAATTATATCACATTTACACAATTTATTATTTATATGAAGAAGATTAAATGTCAACAATATTGTGTAGTTGCACCTGTGTTTGCATTAATTGCACATTTTTGTATATTTTACAATGTCTTCATGTATACATATATAGTTGTTCTGTAATTTACTGTTATCCACATAAGCTTAGATATTTGAAACAAAAATTAAACATCAAATTGAAATATAAGCCCTGTGTAGTGCCTGCATTATGCGACCCCTGTTTCCTGTTTTGTTTTTGTGACACTTTATACAGAGTCCAGACCAAACTCGTAGTCTAATCAGCAGCTTTCTCTTACAGAAACACTCTCTAATGCCAAAATTATACAGTTAAAAGATTAATAAACTATAAAATACTTGAAAATAATATGTTTAAAGAATATGTATACATAATAATATGAATATGTCTGTGTGTTAGATTAATATTATGTGGACAAATAATACAGATAATGTATTTACTGTAATGTTTTCATAGAAGACAAATTCAATTTAAGGGTTCTAAGATTTAAAATAATTGCCTTTCAGATATTTTAAGGGTAAATCAAAGCATATTTAAGAATCTAAATTGCTCAAGTGTAATTTTCCTTTATCTCGGAACTGATGGTTCCAGAATACACAGAGCTTGGTGGCTCCTTCTTATCAGAGCCTTGCTGAGCCTATCATCACTTTTAGGAACTACAAGGTGAACTTTGACCTCTGATCTCTCACTTCTTAAAGATATGGATAAGAAACCTAGTTCTCCCAAAACCTCTGATAAATGAAAACTTTTAAAAGGACACAAGAAAAAGTGATGCCTGTAAATAGGGAATTTATGTCTTCCTTTTAAAAGTCCACAGACTAAATCAGACATCTCCATCGCAGAATCAGTAGATCTAAATGAAGAACTTGGAAGGGCATAAAAGGACATTATGAGATTGGTAAAAGCAACATTTTGCCATTAATTCAATAAATTACGAGCAGACCACATCACATGATGCAGAATGGATAAATAACAAAGTCAGTTTTGACATCGTGTCTGTTTCACATTACGATTAATCGTCGTATATACGATATAACTACGTTATCAACTCTCTCCTCTCTCCTGTTCCAAGAACAACCGTATACGCTGGCATCAATTACCCATCCCAAAATTTGGTTAACTCTTCTTTTCACAAAGCCGAAACAAAAGCCGATGGCTACACAGAACCACACTGTGGCTGAGGCTAAACGGATTAGCACTGGGGCTTCTGGGTATCTGGTGTGTGTCAGTGGCTGGCTGGCCACAGTTTGAGTTTGTAAGCGTGCATTCGTTGGACTGGCCATGGACTGTCCTCCCTCAGTCCCAAGCCTGCGTTTGCTGATGGGTTTTTTTTTGGAGCTGGTTTTGAAATCGGGTTAGGGTGACAGGGAGAGAATTCAAGCATTTGTTTGCTGATTTGATTTAGCGAGGGCAATCAGTCGGGCAGTTGCTCTGATTTATAGCTTCCTGCTTCCCTTTTGCTCCTCATGTTGCCCTCTCACATACTGTATCATGCTGCGAAGGGAAGAGGGCACTCATACTGACCATAACACACACTAATATACACACACACACGCAGACTACTTATCAGTGGTCACTGGGTCAGTGCTAACTGTATTTATTTAAACAAGAAAAAGTGCTTCCCTCAGAGCAATTAGGGAAATCCTCAATGGCTTTCTGGCTCAAGTCCTCTACAGACTTCTGGGGAAAAAATAGCAGCATGAGAGGCTTCTCGGCACAACAATATCATTAATTTCTGGCCAGGCAGTCGTCGGGCCACATAATGGGTCCTTTTAAGCAGTGCCACCCGCAGACTTTGGGACAGTGGAGATGAAAGCTGGCACGCGGCTAACCTTTGTCTTATAGAGCGATGATTTTCCTAATTGCTTGTGACTGCACGAACAGTCATGAAGATGGCTGCAGTCACGACCAATATCGGATGCATGTGCCCGATCTCTGTGTGCCCACACACAGTCCCATACAAAAGATCTTCAGAGCAAAAGAAACCAGGGTGGCCATTGTGCAGAATGGCTCAGATTTACACATGGAAACATAGAGCCTCGAAGAGCTTCCAAGAACGATTTTCAATAATTGCATTTAATTCCCACAAATACCACACCATAGCCAAGAAACTAAATCCTGTGGTCTAAGTTTTTTGTAATAGATTGCTGGTGCTGGTTGGTATTTTTGGTAGTAATTCACACTATGTGCATAGTAAAAAGCAATGGTTAATAGATGGTGGACAAAAGTAAAGTAGATAGCAACAAAATTATACAATATTATAATAAGCAGCATGTATCATCATTTTGCATATTGCTGGGATAATGCAGTTTATAGAAAATTTATGCAATGTTTGCTAGCTATTAACTAAATTTGGTTCCACGTGTAACATCTAAAATGAAATAAAAAATATTCATTTTTATATAATATAAAAAATCTATAAACAGCATTTGAACAGTATCACTTTTATACACAAATTAAAGTAAAATATATTTATTAGTTCACGTTTGATAACTGACATTTTAATACTTTACAAATATATATAAAAACTTTCATTTTATAATTCTTAAATAAAACAATATATATATATATATATATATATATATATATATATATATATATATATATATATATATATATATATATATATATATATATATATATATATATATATATATATATATATTGTTTTATTTAAGAATTATAAAATGAAAGTTTTGCTTTATGATACTAACTTTAACTAAGATACTACAAATAATACTGTATATTTGCATAGTTAAACTCTATTTACACTGTTTGGGTCATTATGTTGTATGCTGTAGTTACATTGTAGCACAAAATTACATTTTAAATTTTTATATATATATTTTTTTTAATTCATTTTATATATTTTTTTTAATAATTGATATTCATGTTACATTCAATACAGTTGAGGAGGATTGTGAGATTTTACTTTGTATTAAATGTTCAAATCTTGAAAACATCTGAATATTGTCAGTTTGTCAGCAGCAGTTAAAGTTATTATTTATTTCAGTGGGTTGATCATTTTAGATTTTGTTTAATTAACTCAATAATGATTTTTTTACATCAATATTCAATAACTGTTACTTGTTCAGCATAACATATAGGCAACCGAGCAATGGGTGGTCCAGTTATGGCCCTTTAAGAGCCCTCTTATTTCCATCCACAGCTGTCCTCACCCCAGCCTTCTGTCCAGAATTAAGCCACCTACCCTCCAGCTGGCCTTCACTGCCACTAAAGCCTCTGGTTTTAGGGTAAGTGACATCAAGGCAGCGCCACAATGACCTAATCACGTTAACGTCCGCAACCAGACGCTCCGCTCATTTGACTAATCAAAGAGAAAAGCTCGTTCAGAGAGCACTGAATGATGTACTTTCTATCTCCTATTCTTATCTGTTCATCCTGCTACAGCACCTATGCAGCCTGCACTTAATGTGGCCTGGACTCTCTCATTAGCTTCCACATGTTACCTGGAATGCTTTGCAGGATGGGGGATGGTTTGCATGGTTTATGATAATGGTTTTCCTAATGAAAATGGAAAGCAATGCATTAGGTGAGTATTAGGAATGTGTGTTGATTAGATTCAGTGTTTGTCACGGTTAATGGCCCAAATATTGATCACTAATTGCTTTTTAACAGAGAATAGAAATGAACAAAAACTGAATATACACATAGATTTTGAATTTATAGATAATAAGAAAACATCTGTTTATCCACATGTTAGCATAATAGTAAAATTAACAACTACAGAATAACACAAAATGTACCTGTAGTCATTTCATGTTCTTTGAATTTATACAAATGTCCTCAAGCAGCTTCTTGATGTATCTCCATTAATGCATTTTAAACAGTACTGAATGATTTCCCACTGGGTCTGCCTTTTTTTTATATAAAATAATTCAAACAGTTTAGCATGCATAAGTTCTGAATATTTTTAAGATTTTGAGAACCATTTTATTCAAGTGATCCAAATTTTTTTGCATGCTAGCCTATATGATTGCATACATAATACCATATAAATTGTAATAAAACTTCCCCCTAACTTTAGTCATGCAGACACATTCCAACATCAACGCTTATCAGAAACTTTTCACCAGGACCCATTTCTGCACAGAAAGAAGATTGGCCCTATCCTGGTGGTGAACGATGTCTATAATGTTAAGCACAACAAATGACAAAACCGTCCAGGCGCGTACATCAGCATATGGGGTCAGGGAAGGTAAGGAAAAAGAGGCCCTCTGTGACATATCTACTGTGGGAAACGGGGCACGGAGATAACCGAGCTTTAGTGTTTCATCTCTGCTTCATCCTATACACATTATCATTGACCTTTCACCCTGCAATAAGAAAGGCTATGTAACCCAGAAAAAAACATAGCCGTAAATCTCTTTACCTTAAACTATAAAAGTGTGGGATATTTAAGAGATGGGAACAGTGTAGATTTTTTTTTACTTTTGTTCTTTCTTAAATCACAGCAAATTAAAACCCCATGAAACCAAATTTGGAGGTTTTTTTCTTTTGATCCATGTATGTCCATCTTAAAATTAATTCACATTAAGTTTAAACACTACCACAATCTCATGGCAATAGGAAACAATTTTGTGATTTAGCAAATTGGTTATTACTTTGTATGAATTTGTGTTTTCATCAACTTTTGCTTTTTTATAACAATTTTTTTTTCATATGACATGTCACTTTAGTAACGTTTTCCCATGGGATCTGGTTGGAAATACACAATTTTAAAAGTCATTCGCTTATGGAAAAACAGATCAAAAATGTATGACTCATAAGGGCAGTTTCCCGGACAGGGATTAGCTTAAGCCAGGACTAGGCCTTAATTTAATTAGGAAATAGAACTAGTTTTAACCAACATGCCTTACTAAAAACATTACTTGTGTGCATTTTGAGGCCAAAAGGGCACTGATGTATTTTAAGATATAAATATACATATATTTTAGTCTAGGACTAGTCTAATCCATGTCCGGGAAACCGTCCCATAATGCACTCACTTATTTTGTCCAATAACCTCCTAGAATAAGAATGTATTTTGCTGACTAGCAGTAGCAAGTAGAAAATCATGTTAATGGCTGGAGTAAATAATAGTTTAATAAAAATGCACGAATCCTTTGATATGTCATTGCTTCAATAAAAAAATCAAGAGAAGAAAAAACCTTCAGCCAGTTCACAGAAATTGTAATGTTTCCACTGGCATATTTACCTCTGCCCTCATGTGGAAATATTTTTCTCTGTCCCTTTTCCTGGAAGCTGATGGGAAAGAATCTAAAGAAGAGCTTGATTAACATTAATCAGAAAGGATGGCACACTTACATACACAGACATAACACCCAGCTAAAGGAAATCCAACGCTATCTCACGAGAATTTGTGCATATTTTACGAGTTGGGGTATAAATTCATATGACCACATTCATATGTTTTTGTATGATTTTCCTTGACCGCTGTGACATTGGGATTAGGTGCAGGGTCAGGGGTTGGGTTTTGCTTTGTGTTTTTTTACGGTTTTGCACAATTAACTTAGTATGAATTCATAAGAATTAGCCAGCTGGTAAAATATGTGCAAATTCTTGTGAGATCAGGCTGGGAAATCACAAACTCAATGTACACACACACTCTCATACCCCTCAGTGATAAGGAGAAAATGTGATAGCTGGATTGTTTTGGTCGTTGGCCTAATGAGACAGTTTTCCTTGAGAAATGAGTTCATTGGTTTACAACTGCTGTAACCTTAATTACTTGACCCTTTAAAAGGTTATTTATGATATCTTTACTGTATTCCACTTTATTGCTGTCTTGAACCCCAGGTACTATCATAGACTTGTGCACTAATATATGGGTCATATTTGTTGCACTTCATTAACCTTCCAATTTTTATCAACATGTTAGTAGAAATCTCAAAAAATACTATAAACAATTTTTTTTTCAAAATGTAAGAAATAAACAAGAATAAAAATATGACACTTGCATGTAAATGTAAAAGGCAAAATATTGAATGCTTAAATGTTCTGCTAAATAAAATGTTTTGCTCAATATATAAATGTGAATGTCAAAACCAGAATTAACATACAGTACTGTGCAAAAGTCTTAGGGCACCATGCTACCATTAAATTTGTTGTTTTTGCAATTGTATAGTATATAATTATTTCTCAGTCTCTTTATTAGAATACAACCAGAAAATACAGGAAATGTGTATGTAGTATTAAAAACAGCATAAAATTATAAGCTGAAGTGTCAAGGGTAAACTCCCCTTCCACTTGAGCAATAGCAGGCAGCTGCAAGATCTCTTAAACCTAAATGAAATGAAATCCTAATTTCTAATTCTAATCGAATGACTTCAGGACTTCAGTCTCCTCAAAAAAGCTCAAGATGTGTTTCATGCCAAGAGAGGTCAAACTAAATACTGACCGAAGCCTGAAGAAGACATTTAGTTCTGATTTTTTTTTGTGTGTGTGCATATTTCCTGTATTTTCTGTTTGTATCTTAAAAAGAATGAAAAATAAATATGAATGGACATTAAAACTTTGCTAAAACAACACAGCTGGTGATGGTGGCATAAGACTTTTGCACAGTACTGTATATACACAAAACATACTTGTTTAGCTATTGCAAAGGCAGGTAAAAGGCCCTGGCCTCACTCATTCAAATGCTTGGATGGATTTTATTTCAGCTAATGAGGTGTGAAGCCTTACTCTCAGTCTGTGTGTGTGGTGCTGCTCATAAACCAAAAGTGAGAAACAGCTTGTTTGGTAGAAATTAGGGGTTTACGTTTTCCTTTCTCCACTTACTGAATGGCTATCCATGCCGCCCATTCTCTGTACAGTAGAGTCAATTTGACATACCAGTGCCTTTTCAGATGTAAACATTGCAGTTTCACATCAGATGGTGTAAAAAGCTATAATGGAAATGTTATTTTGCTAAATTATTTTTTATCCAGCAATTATCCTACAATACTTTGTTTCCCAAAACTTTTATTTACCATGTCTGTTTTGAGATTGCATTACTGTAAGTGGATGAGTAGATGCCTGGTTTTCTGGACTCTTATTGTCATCTCATGGCGGTCTGTGTCTTCCAGACATAGGGGCCCCATTGCAATGCAGCCATTAACTAAGGTCATTACAGAGAAAGGCTATGTCATTAAGACCACATGGGTTCTGTACCAGTCATGTAATGACTTTTTTTATTAGATTTGTATTTCTCATCACTATTAAGATCTCTTAAAGGAATATGAAAATTCTAGAATTTACTCGGCCTCATGCCATCCCACATGTATATGACTTCCTTTCATCGAATCTTATTGGTTCTTGCGTGTCTTGTGACGAAACACATACGACAACTAGAGGCATAAGAATCAATGAGATTTAACATTATCAATGTGCTCCAATATTTTAATGAACATGTGATGATTCATCGTTTTTCTCACAAACATATAGTTTCACTTCAGAAGACATTTATTAACCCTTTGGAGTCATGATGGATGTACAGTAGGCTATGTAATTATCTGAGCCTTGCCATGTGAACCGCTATATGGATATAACATGACATAATTTTAATGTAAATCTATCTGCGTTCAGCTGAAGAAAGGAAGTCATACAATTGCGATGGAATGATGAGTGAATTAAATCTGTGAGCTTAGACAAATATAAGTATCACCTTCAAGTGTCTTGAGAGGTGTCTGGGTTGATGTCATCCACTCAGACAAACATGCTTTTAGCAGCTCTTTGAATAAAGCATGCCTATTGTTCTGCAGTGACAGCACATACTTGGAGCTGTCAGTCAAAGTGTCGTGAAGAGCTGCAATGACGAACACAGAGGTTGCGTTATCGCCGCTCGTAATGAATCTGTTGCAGTTTCACGTAGTGCATTTCAAGTATTTTTACAGCTATGTAATCGGTGTGACAGAAACTGCCAAAGCTATTATGACATGGGAAAGTTGCATTACCACCCAGGTGCTAACACCCTTTTAAGCAGCTCTGCTTAGCATTGGCATCTCCTCACAGCTTTCAACGGCGCTGCTACTCAGCTTTACTTTACTGGCCCGGCCTCACAGGCTTCTGGGAAACGTAGTTCTCCACAGCCTGATGAATTGCATCAATGTTGAATTATTATGCAAGGCTCCTCCTTAAAGTTCATTTGCTATTCTGTTTGCTCAGCCTTGATAACAATCAGATGCTAAAAAATGGATTCATTGTAGCCAACATAGTCTGCTTTTTTTCAACATATGCCAAAGGTACTCCAGGGGATGGACAAGGCCTGTGATTTGGTCGGCACCCTGTTGTTTCAGAGGCCTGGTCTCTGTATCAAACAACGCCATGCTGAAGGAAAGACCCATGGCACAGAGGATACTATCATGAAAGCTTTGACCTGGATGTATGTTAGTAAGGAGTGTTTTTATCTCCTCTTTTATCATCTGTTATTTTCCTCTTTCTATCACTCCTCCCCCATTTAAACGGGTAGTTCGGCTTCCCTTCTTTCCATCTTTTCGTTCTCCCTCTGTTTTTCCATGAAATCACTCTTCCGTCACCAGATCCTACCCATACAACACAATTCAATTGTCTCAGAGGACGACGCACAACGGAGGGTTGGAGATATGCCCTCACCGAGTGCCTTGTCTCCTTTGATGCTTTTGTTCTTGCATGAGGCCAGCTACAGTGCTTTTAAACATGCTTGAGATTCAATTTGTTTAATCTCTGTTCTTTATTTCAGTTCGAAAGCTGACCCGCGTCCTATTCATATTGTGGTGCACTATAAAAGACTCCTGGATTTACAACTCATGGTGTTCCCGCAGGGTCTAAGAGGCCATATTATACCTGTCTGAACTGATCCCCCCCACCACCACCACCAACAGAAAAATTAACCCAGTGGATTCCAAGCCACAAGGCGGTCAAGGCCCATAAAAGCCCTAACAGTCTCTGCTCTGGCTGTTGGTGGTCTGCTGTGTTCCTTGGCCTTTAGATGGCAGAAGGGGCCTTTTTTGACCATCTATGTGTGTGTGTACATGCACGTCGTCCAGGGACATCTGAGAGAGAAAAACATCAAAAGGCTACATAATCCAGGTACAGGACTTCACTTTTAACTTTTCAACAGCTAGGGTCTGAAGGCGCTGTAAATCTATGGCCAGTGAGACAAAAGCGGTCGATGGTGAGCTTGTTTTAATTCCTTTTAACAGATTTATCTGCACATTAATAATATGCTGAAAATAGAGCACAGATTACAGGAGTTTATATTTAGCATGACTAAAGGTTTTTTGACACTTTAGGGGAATTTATTTCTTTTTTTATAGGTTGCAAATTGCCATCGTTTTTAGTTTATTCTAAAATTTTTAGGATGTTTTTTATCCATGGCAATTTTCAATGTATGATTGCAAGATATGACTGGCTGGGCTGATCGAATATCATTCATGTGGTATTTCAAGGTCCTTCTTAAGTCCTGCCCACTTACAAGACATCTTTAGAGGGTTGGGTGAGTGAGAAAGCTCCTTGAGACAGCTTGAAGGGCAAAGGAGAGGAAAAGAAAGACTGTGCCTTAATTATGGAAATTCCATATGAAGTCCTTACAACTGTGTATGACTGCTGGAGGTTGCTAAACATACAGTTTAATTCTCAGTGTCATTCTCATGCATGTGGTTTTATGGTGACCTGTTTTAGGATGTAAAAGACAGCGGTTAAAATCCTTCTAAATCGGTTTAAAGGGGGTTTTATCGCCATCTAGTGGTTGAAGGTCTTTCTGCTACAGGTGAACCATCGTGAACCGTTATTGATAAATGCACGTGCTTGAAGTGTTATTTTCGATAAGTGTGAACGCAAATGCCACAGAAAATCTCCAACCAAAATAATATTGAAGAATATTCAATTCATAGTGCTGATTAAATTTTTTTTATTTTTTAAGTTTTAAAATCAACTTACCAATAAATGTTTTCAAAAACAGAGTAGGTTGTCTTGGCTATAACCGAGAGTTGGGAAAATCTATAGATGACAATTAAATTAGCATACTCATTATTTGTCATTTGCTCAGAAACAAACTAACAAAAACACCGCAAATATTACAGACTGGCGGCTATAACAAATATCACAATAGCCTACAATAATTCAACAATAGCCTATATCTGATTTGTGAAAAATAACGTTAATATTTCTACTCCTAATAAACGAGGTTCAATAAAGCAAAATCTAAAACTGGACAGTATTGTAAAATCTTAAATTGCAAGTTAAAGCATATGTAAAACAAATGTAATATAATAACATAATGTTGGAATTAAAACATGTAGTACATTGTACAAAGTCCAGAACCCTGTTTAATCATTCAGCAAAACTTTACAGAAGATAGTTTTAAAATGTATTGTTTTTATATCTTGAATCTCACCACAGGCAAAGGGAATCGATATCATTTAATAATTGCTGGCTCAACCTCATGAATAATAAATAAATAAATACAATAAATCAAAATTTTGCACAAAGTTGAACACAATCAAGAAGCATGCAGTTATATTTTACGCAAAATAATACGCAAACTGTAGACTTGTCCATTTTTAAAGCAAGCAAGCAAGAAAGAAAGAAAGAAAGAAAGAAAGATTTGAATTAAATTTGTTTAAATGTGTTTGTTACGTTACCCGTTGCCAAATATCTATATTACTTTCAATATTTAAGAGCTGTCATTTTGTTTTGATTCAGCTATCGTCTGTTTAATGTTACATTTGTTAATAGTAAACTACACAAAGCCTGATTGACAAAACGCTTACGACTTTTTGTATAGTTATGTGGAGCGGCAACACTTTTAATAAAACATTAAAACAAAATGTTTTGTCTTGGGTTTCACTCCCAGAACGCGTTTTCTTTCAGTCATTTCAATCTAATACTTTAACAATCTGTGCTATCATTGGCGATTATACGAAATGATCTTGCAGTCTTCATCCCTGGTGATAAATGTTTTAGACAAGCCACTCTTGACATTCTTACTCAATATCCTCGATGAAGACATAAAGTAGAGAGCTGCAGCAGAACCTGCTCTTTCTCAGTGCTAAATGATAGATATCTACTGCAAATGTATCTTCGTCGTCCCGTAGATATTTATTTGAGATAAGATCTTATTTGATTTTTTTGCTGATTCTAATCATGGATACTTGTAACTTAAAAAGCAAATAGCAAATTTTGATGGGTTTAGTTTCAGTAACAGCTTGTAAATATATGTTATGGTAGGCCTAAATATTATATATTATATTATATATGTATTAAGTACATTTGTGTATTAAATGAACCAATTTATCAATCTATATCTAATTTATATATTTATATTAGCCTACATACATACATACATTATGTATGTATGTAATATAAATATTTAAATATACATTTGATTGTTGTAAACGATCACATTTAAATCTTACATAGGCTACTTATTAAATATACACAGATTATGTGTATGTATGTATCATAATAATTGTATATGTGCGAGAGTTAAATTTGATCGTTTAAAACATTCTAAAAAATGTACAACTTTTTATAATTTTTCTTTTATTAAACTGGAAATAGTTATTTCACAATTCGATAAAATTGCAATTTAAGGAATATACATTTATGACATTTGTTTGTAAATCAAAAACAGCAGTTATGATCAAACGGTTAAAGCGAAATTGACATTATTGCCGTTCTGTCTGTGAAGTCATTATTATTTTTGTATTAACACGCAGTTTAATTAACTCGGTTTCTTTTTACAACGTAGTAATGTGTGAAAATAAGGAGTGCCCATAATTAATCAAGACTTAAAGCAAATAATTGTTACAGCAAACATTGAATTCCAGTTTTGTTTTTTTAATAGAATCTATAATCTAATATTGGCAGATAGGATAAACGTATTGCAAGATTAAAATGGGATAATTGAATATCCTATTTAAATAAATCTTTATTCGAAAGTGAAAGTGAAAGTCTCTGATACTGAGCAGACAACAGTAAACAGTAGTTAAATGTGTGCATTCTTATGGGTCAAAAATAGATGAATATATACAATGCAACAATTATGGTAACAAATAGGTTTTGGAGCTCAGATCAGCACGGCACAATGATTCTGGCTGATTTCCAAGCGTGAACTTTGAATGCATCTGTACTGTAGCTGTTTCTCCAGCAGTTTTGCCATCAGAGATCAAACAGTTTGACACTGGCTCAATGAGCGCAGCTTATGAAGGGGATCCGAGTGCTGGGCTGGGTGCTGGCTGGGGAAATGTTATGATCTTGTAATTACTGGTCTTGGACAGATGCATTATCCAGGCTCAGCGTTGGAGCCACTGGATATTATTGTAGCCGGAGAGCCGGAGGGCCAGACACCTACCTTCGGAGAGAGGGGCTGACCCTACTGGCCCATGCGCTGCGGCTCTAGCGCCATATTGCCCGTTCAAACACCCGTGTTTTCCAAGTTCATCGGCGCTGTTGTACATGCGAGCTTTAAGGGCAGATGATGTCCGCATTCTTTCAATGTATTTCTTACAGATTCTCACTCAGTGATCTCATGCTGATATTGGTCATGGGTCACTGGAATGCAAATTTATCCATGCTTTAATCCGTTTTTAACTCATGTTGACCCTTTATCAGATGCCAACTCAAAAACTAGTTTTAACAATATTTGTATTTGATAGATAGATAGATAGATAGATAGATAGATAGATAGATAGATAGATAGATAGATAGATAGATAGATAGATAGATAGATAGATAGATAGATAAATAGATAGATAGATAGATAGATAGATAGATAGATAGATAGATAGATAGATAGATAGATAGATAGATGTTGATCAGGTTGGATAGATAGATAGATAGATAGATAGATAGATAGATAGATAGATAGATAGATAGATAGATAGATAGATAGATAGATAGATAGATAGATAGATAGATAGATAGATAGATAGATAGATAGATTGCACTTATTTCTTTACATTGGTATTTCGAAAAAACGTATTTGTTAGTGCAAATCAGAGACTGTGGCGGGTGGAGTGAGTTGTAACCTCAGATTTACCACTGCAAAATTGGTTATAGGGATGATAGCTTGAAACATCCTGCTCCGGTTACCAGACACTGATAATTACGTCACTTTCACTTAAATATATGACATACTCTGGCATGACCCACCAACCCCAAAGGTGATAGCTTTGCATTTAAAAAATATTGGTAGGCTAATAGTTTTTTGCTATAATTACTTTAAAAAGCTGCGTTGTTTAAACCCTTGGTTGGGTAAACAACTCTGAATTAGCACGTTGTCTATAAAACTTGTGTTTTATTTTATCTATTTTTTTATTTTTGGTGAACGTACAAAAAGAAAAGAAAAAAACACCCAGAGTTGATCAAAACGTTTCCCCTAAATTATATTTATTTGCTGTAATGTGCTGTGAGAAATTCTTGATGCAAGAACGATACCGCAGTAAGAGAATATTGCGTTAAGCGGAAAAAAGTATTGGTTCGATTCCAGGGAACACTGCATAATGATGAAATCTATTCCTTGTAATGCAGAATAAGTCAATTTGGATAAGCTTCTGCCAAATGCGTAAATGTAAAAGGACGATCCAATTCCCTACATAACTTACACTCTAAAAATGGCTGGGTTATTTTTGACCCATAATGGATAAATATTGGACAGAACACGTGCTGGGTTAAAAATGGACCCAATGCTGGGTTAAAATGGACCCAATGCTGGGTTAAAATGGATTATTTTAACCGAACTGCTGGGTTATTATACCCCATGGTTGCATAACAACAACCCAACCTTGCCATTTTTAACCCAGCACGGGGTAATTTTAAACCCATCACGTGTTCTAATATTTACCCATTATGGGTCAAAATAAACCATCCATTTTTAGAGTGTAAAGCATCTAACAGTCAGTGCAGTAGGTTGGTATACATCGAATGTCTTCCATCGTCTATTTTGTCCTGGAATAACCCTTTTTGTCTCAATACCACAAGTGTCAGACACTAGCAAACGTCAAATGTGCTATATGGCAGCATGTGACAGTGGACAGCCCCTGTCAAAGATATATAGT
This sequence comes from Paramisgurnus dabryanus, assembly GCF_030506205.2. Lineage (NCBI taxonomy): Eukaryota > Metazoa > Chordata > Actinopteri > Cypriniformes > Cobitidae > Paramisgurnus > Paramisgurnus dabryanus. The sequence continues at coordinate 13,341,148 of NC_133340.1, forward strand.
CTGGTTCATAAACAAATCATAAAACATACTTCTGCGATCACGGCCTAGGTAAAGTTGAAGATGATTTTCAATAACTCTACTGACTCGTAGAAGGCGTTTGGAGAATGGTGTCCCACATGAAAAGCTCACCTCGGACAGGTAAAAAGCAGCTCCCAGGACCGTTTAATGCTCTCGGGCTGGGTTTGGCATGGACACAGCTGTGGCACATCTGTGGAGAACTGTGAGATGGTCAGGGTTCATGAAGGACTTTTATGGTGTAAATGACAGAGGACTCTATCAGCGCATCACGGTCTGACTGAGACACAAGCTCAGCTCATATTCAAGCCGCTGTTACTTTAATCTCATCGCGCGCTCGTAAATAAGGAAAACTTTGATCAGAAGACAGTGCGTTACTTTAATATCCATCTGAAATATAATAGGCATGTTGTTGGATATTGCCTAAACAAAATAATTTGACAATTAAGCTTTGTCTGGTAAGAAATGAAGATATTTACTATTAGGCCTACAGTGGAAATTGTCAATAAATGATTAATCCAAGGGCTGTTTATACAATGTAATAATATAATCTAGTTTATTTAAATGTCATTATTTCTTACAAACATCATTTAAGGCTAGAAAACAAAAACGTACAATTATTTGGAGAAAAAAATGGGGAAAACATATTGAGATTTTCCTACGAATTCCTAAAAAAAAAAAACTTAAAAAAGTAACGGATTGGCATGAGATGTGTTGAAGGTCAGGACTGCGTATGCTCGTCTACAATACACCTTTTTTCATTGCACCACAGATATTAGACCTTTTGATTTATTGGGGCATTTAATGTGGGATCATGCTGGTGGGAATGTTGCAGTTACAGCAGTGTACATCTATATCACCTATTTTATGAGCTAAAAAAGAATTCATGCAACTAAATGAGAATAAAGCATGGTTTAAAGCGTTTAAACAAGCAAAATGAATGCATTAAAAAAATCAAAGGTTTATATGCGCCAATTTTAGAGTTTGCACCCTCAACAGTTCACAGTCGGGCACACGAAAATTAATTCATTTCGTTTTCTCAACGATGATATATGACTAAGGAAGTCAATCAACCTAAATACTCACTCACTCAGAAATTCTTGATTATTTAGTAGAGAAACCTACATCTCAGTTGAAGCGGTGGTCGCTGGGGGAGTGCAGGAAACAATTATAGAAACAGGGGCACTCCCGTCCTCAAGCGCAGGGTCTGGGTTATACCTGCATTATAGAGGAGGACACTTGGAGAGAGGACCAGCCTAAACAACCTGCCGTCATCACACAAAACAGCTTTACCTGACGTTACTGCACCGATTTCCCATCAGCTGGCCTCAATAGTCTTAAACCCATATTTATATTCACATGCACTGCATACTTTTATATAGACCTATACTGGATTGTTTCAAAACTCGCACTTTGGTGCGTTGGCAAGTTGATGTGAGATCTGAAACAATATATATTGTTTTCGGCATAAAAGCTTTACCCAGCATGCTTTTCAAATCAAATTCAGTTATTCATAACCAATTTAGACGACATGCAAATTAAATCAGGCCACAAAACTGAAAAAACAGTCGTCGTAGTGACCCTGCCTCCATTGGATCTGCTTTGGCCCTGTCCCTCAATGCACCGAAACCTTCAAATCTATCGACTTCAAAGACTGTGAGTCAAGCATTTTCCATAAATGTTAATATTAAACCGAAATTCCAATTGCTTAAGGCACGTACTATAAAAACAGAGACCTTAAATTTGGGCTGGCAATTGTGGTTCAGTTTCTTGAGCATCATGAAGTCTGGCATCCGCTGGGCATTCATGTCGACGAATGAATTGCGTGAGAGAAATACTATTAAAATACACCATGGCAGATACCCACGGGAAGGAACATTTATGGCGATTCTTTGCTAAAAGAGTAAAGTGAGAGCATTCGTGCTTTGTTATTTTTGCTGTCGTGGACAGTTCTCGCTTAAGGTCAACTCGTTTTTGTCTCATCCTCCATACTCCAATATTACTTGTATTTAATATTCTACTATTATTAATTAGAAGAATAGAACAATATAAAAAAACAATAAAATATGAAAACAATTTTAAAGGAAAACAATATATTTTTAAATAAAAAATACTCCGCATCAACCATATTTTCTTAACAATGTGCCTAAAATAAAAATAGCCTATCCTTTTATAATGATAAACTTATTAATGTTGTTAGGTACTTATATTTTTCAAAATATAATAATAACAACAAAAAATATATATTATTGTTTATTGTTTTACTGATTAACATTGTTATCTTTTTTTTCAATATAATTTTACTCGACTACATATTTTCGCCATCACTGAAGTGTCAAAATCACAAGGTCTTCTCATTTTCTATAGGGTGTCAGGTTGACCAGACGCAATTTTAGGCGTCAGAGAGGCTCGCCCTGTCGTTCAGCCAGTTGTATTGATGAAATGCAGTCATAGCGAACGCAAGGACTTCATCAATCATGCCAAATTATAGCCAAAACTCTGCCATTAGACCTGAGAAACATAACGTCACCTCAGATAAACAACCTTTAAGTGACATGCCTTTGATAAATCCATGAACAAAATACGACAAAATAGGGTTTTTATTTTGTAGTGACTGAGCTTAAGTTCCGTTCACATATGAATGCCCTGTTCTAAATGACATGTTATAATTATGCTTCAATAGACAACCTCTTTTGTTTTTGATCCAACATTTTTCTTACATTATATTACATATAGTTAAGTCAACATTTGAAGTCGTTCAAAACCTTTCATATAAGTTGTCCTATGACAAGAATGGGTACAACTTTTATGAACTTTGATTAACTTTTTTAATCCATGTCAAATGTTGACTAGGCTATAATATTTCATAATTTAATCAAATGAATCAGGGAGAGAAGTGATTAAATAACCATAAGCCATATGTGTAGGCTATAGGCCATAGCTTCAGTATGAATTAGTTATTTAATAATAAACCTTACTAACGTAACTAACAAATGCAGAATCATTTTCAAAACGTCACAAAGTTTTTGACGATTTTTAAATACACTAAAAGGCACGCGCTGTTTTCTACGGTCACGATTTTTTTTTTCGATTTCGATAAGTTGTCTCACATGAAATATTGATTCGTGTTTTAACGAATGTGTTCACACAAATTTTCAATGCACATTACAAAATGTAAGAATTAGTTTTTTTATTTATTTGAAAAAAGGCAAAAGCTAGTTTTAATCCAAGATATTCATGTTTTTTTTATCTATAGCAATTATCAACTGTTTAAATATCTGGATTAATTTTATATAATAAAGATCACCCAATGGAAAAAACCCCAGAAAAAAACACTTGACTATGCCACAATAATTTCCAAAGTTTTATTTATTTTTGTATTTTATTGTATACAATCTAGAAGTGCGTTAATCCAGTGTAATTATTATTAAGTACATAATAAACAAACCTTTTCTGCCTTTTAAATACGGATTTGTTCAAATAGAGTTGCATTTGCAAGATAAATATGTAATGTATGCTACATATTATAGAAGAAAATCGAATGTTCCAGGGGATATCGAGTTATTACAATTACAGTTAAATGAGCACTGGATGAAAAAAAAATCATTATTATATATAGGCTAACCCTTGTTGGCATGACATCTCAAATCAGCTTCATACAGATTAAATGGTCATAGCATTGTCACGTGGTAAATATGCCAAAGAGTGCAAAAAAGAATTCACTTGAGAAAAACCACAACTCTTAGTTAAAATATTCGAAAATAAAATTTTATGTTTATAAATCTCTATACTTAAATATTTACATTATGTGCAAATAAAGTGTTTAGCAGTAAATTAAACTATGCGGAGCCTGTGAATAAATCTCATTATTGTTTATACAGTATAGTTTAGTATTCCCACTATTGGCACCGATTCTTTTCATTCTTTCAACAAATGGAAAAAAAACCACTTTGAGACCAGATAGGTAAACTCAACTAAAAATAAAATTTCCAAGTATTATTCACTGAAAAAAGCATTTTTTGAGAAAACAAATTGACAGATTTGATTGATCATATTTGAATGTGTGTTTTTCAAAACATTTGCATTGTCCAAAAGATCTTTGCAATAGTTAGAAAAGTGCTTTTAGTCTGATGCTTCACCAGGTCACTGTGAAAGATGAACTTCAATTTTTGAAAAGCGGAAACATGAGCAAAATATAAAGAAAAGAAAATATAGCAAGGATGATAAACAGAAGATACTACAACAAATAATTAAAATTCAGTGCTTGTGATTTACTCTTCTTAGGGAAGACATATGTCCATCCCTAAATCCTATTAAAACTAGGTACTAAACACAGAATTAAAACAAACAAAAAACAACATTTGTTCAATATTAATATTATAATTGTGCTGTTGTAATCTGTAAATGCTTTGAAATTTCAGTAGCTGTAGACTTAAATTTCTTAAAGAGTTTTAAAAGATAACTGGAAAGCTATTGTAGTGCACTGGAATAATTTTTTTTTTCACAATCATTGATTTTATGATATATAAATATCCTAGCAAAAAGTAAATTTGATATATGGATGTAGAAAGAATAAATAAAAATAAATGACAGATTTAGAGATTAGTGGAGCTTGTCAACTGGAGAATTTTCTCGGAATATGACTCACTGTATGCAGTATATGGCAAAACGGTGACATTCATACGAGAGGTTTCAATATCAAAATGAGGAAGAAAAAACGGATGTCTTGTTAATCTGACACAAGCCCTATAAATTCCACATTCAGCTTTAACTGACTTCATAGCTTGTAATATATATATCTTCATGTAGCTACATGGTTTGCATGGTTAAGGGTTTGTAATAAGTTAGGTTTGTCATGACCAAACTTAGCCTTCTGATGTATTTTGTTAATTCTTCACATTGCTGCAGCTCTTGTGCTCCGCTCCTTTTGCGATACATTGCAGTGTGTCACGTCAAAGGGTATAAAATGACCTGCAGTGTTCTGACAGTGTTTATTCCCAGCCTCATATAGAAATCTTCCTAGTGCAGTTGCTAACTTTTAACGTGGCAGTGGCTAGGCCGCCACGTGGCCGATCAGATAGATGTTGTCATAGAGGTGGCCTACGAAATCCTCACTGATGTTCTGAGCTGCCCGCCGGGTGTTTCGGATAAATTCTCTCTTGGACATCTTGTTCTTCACGTGAGGACTGGTAAGATCAATGGAAAGAAGGATGAGGGAGTAGCACAGAACATACACTGCATCTGCAAAAGAAAAGAAAAGAAAAGAAAAGAGAGGTGTGTTTACTGTAACTATTACTACTTCAGACAGAGAATTTGCATCAGAGTCTTTAAGTTGGCTTTTATAGCGGCATATATCAGAGAACTGGCTAAAAATCTTTTTATCTTGTCTCTTACAGTATGTTGTGATAAGAACGTGTTAAGTAAAAAAGTAAGGTTTTTATATAGAAGAAACACTGATGCAACCACCTGGGAGATTTGGCCAATGAATCATACTATTTTTAGTAGTCACGTGCTATTATAAGAGGAAAATTTGATTGGTTGGAGCAGGGTCCACTTTTGCTAACACTTTAAGCCAGTGGGCTTAGCTTGGCATTAGTGGCAAATAACAGTGTTTGAGGACAAGTAGATGGATTTCTCACGTCTTGGTTCATACAATATCATACAGATCTGCACCTATTACCAGAGGCTTGAAGCTGCTTTAAATAAACACATTACAGCTGTAATCCTGCAATTTGTGATTTGTTTGTGCCAACCTTGGAACTAGTTTTTCAGCTTCAGTTGTTGCGTGTGGCAACACTCCTACAACATTACTTGTTAGCTGCTTAAAATGTTTGCTATAAACTTAAAAAAAAGTAACAACTGTCAGCAAAGCAAATCACTGTGATCTTGGTTTCACAAGAGACTAGATCAAATGATAGTACAGGCAAGTGCTGATCTGGGATATTTTAGGACTGGATTGCAGTTCACTCACCAGGACTAAGACCCATGTCCTGCACTACAGTGGGGTTGCAGGCACAAAAGCGATGGGAGAACTTGGTAATTAGGGTCTCCAGGTACTCGCCCCTCTCCTCTGGAGCATGGATGTGCCTGAAAAAGTCTCTCAGTGCATTAGGGAGGAACTGGTTGCTAAAATTATGAAGGGTGACCAGCTCATCCAGGACATCTCGCCTACAAAAACAATGATTACAGTAAATACAGTAATCAAGTGCATAGCTGTTATAATAAGTTAAAGTGACACAAATATGAATGACCTAAATTTGATCTGGTTTCGAGAAATGATGATGGAAACCTGTCTTAAATCGCCAAACAAAAATAAATAAACAAAGAAGAAAGAAAAGCAACAAACCGTTCGTCAAGATAATTCCGCAGCATCTTCCAGTTTAGCATTCTGGTATAGAATATAAACTTGGCAATTTCCTTCGGGTGGTCCAGCAGAATACCTCTGGACATGAAGTAACTGATACCCTGAATGAAAGAACCCACATAAAACAGGGTGTGGGGATTAGGGAAAAGAGAAGGGGGGACACTTTTCGCCAGACACCACGATTTAGTCCGGAGCAAGGATATCGCATGTCCTTTAAGTGGACAGCTAAAGCTTTGCTAATCTAACCTAAGACATGGACGAGGGGGAGTCAAAGACATTCAGATGCACCTTTGTACAGAAGTCATGTTTAAAAGCAACTTGCATGAGAGAAAACCCATCAATTTCATTTTAATCTAGCGCCATGTCATGCACCATTATTCATTCTAGGTCAACCTGTAAAAATAATATATTTGGTCTCCAGTATTAGCAGTGCTGATTTATGTGGGAATTTACAGGAGGCTCAAGTGGAGGAGGAGGAAATAGTCAATATTAATCATTTAATTCCCAAACACACTGTGGGTCAGATTATTTTTCTAATTTATTATTACACAAAACGATTTGGCTGATAATAATGGCCTTTAATTATGGAGTGTAAGATGTATTATGGAGAGATTAGTGTAGCAAGACAAAAAAAAAGAAAGTACCTCTTGCGGGTTGGCATTGAATGTAAGACTTCCTTCATCTAACTCCATGTAAAGTTTTCTATAGGAAAATCCAGGTGGAAGCCTTCGGTTGTATATGGAACAGTGACCCCAAGTGGACTTGCACAAGCTGGAGGACAACCAAGCATGAACAAGAAAGTAAACTAGAGAAACATGGACAATGCTTAATTTAAATCTATATATATCTTAAACTCTCCTTTCTTTAAGAACATCACATTGAAAATGACAGTAGTTCTCTCAAGTAACATACAATTCTACTTCATCAATAAAACAAGAAATTAAATTTGTCTGTAAAGCATGCCAAAATAAATACTGAAAATATCTGTTTAATTAGAGACATGACCCCATTACCATATTACTTACCCCTGCCACAAGTACTCATCACTGCCCAAGTCCTGCCACACACAGGAGGCCAGGCACAAATCGGTAGCATTCAAATAGGACAGGATGGTGATGCTGAGTTCAGGTGGCAGCATCTCGAGGTCGATGAAGCCCTGTTCATCTTTGCCCTTACGGACACGCAGCAGGTGACTTATGTCAGTGCCAGGGACCTGGCACTGCGGTGTGCGGCCCCGCTGCAGCGGTTCAGCTAGTGGGGGCCCATCCCTCCAGGCCCGCTCTCTATCCCGCTGGAGGAAGCACTGTTCGCTGTACTGCTGCTGCAGCTGCTGGTTCCTCACCACCCTCCACAGACCCTGACCCATCTGCAGATCTGACAAATTTTTGCTTATTAAATACAAATTCAATATAGAAAATTAGGATTTTTTATCCTTATAAGCTTACAGTACTCAATATGTGTATTAAATAAGTTGTATTAAATTAGCATAGTACACTACATTTTTTGTCTGGAGAGCTTTATGGGGCGGTTTCCCAGACAGGGATTAGACTAGTCTTAGACTAAATTAAATGTAAGAGCTGTCCAAACTGCAAACAACTTGCACTGACATATCTTAAATTACATCAGTGCCCTTTGTTTTGCCTCAAAATGCACACAAGTAATGATTTTAGTAAGGTATGTTTGTTAAAACTAAGGTCTAGTACTGTCTTAAGATAATCCCTGTCAAGGAAACCACCCCATATCTTTATAGATAGATAATTACGAGTGTTAAGAGCATTATAAGCAGAACTTTCCACATCTGAGCTGTAAAACAGCAACAGGAAATGACACGCATTGTAATAATACACCTAAGTGTGACTATTATAACACATACACAACTTTTCTATTCCTAAGAGTTTAGACTTAGGTCAGTTCCTGCCTTTGATTTATTATGTAACAAATCTATATGAAGCAGTAAAAGTCATGATCTCAGCACTCTGAGATATTTGATACCCTGAGTCCTGTCCTGCTTTTATTGTGTAAGAAAAGCTATCAATCCTGATATTTCCTAGACCTATAATCTCCTGTATTTTATTTATTATTAAAGGATAACATTGTATATAAACCCTTTATCCTTCTGTTACTATAAACTAAACAAGAGTAATGCTAAAGCGTTAAGCCCTCACCACTTTAGTTCTATTTTAGATAACTAGAACTTCTATTTACTGTAATTACCAGAATTATTAACTTACCAGGCAGTACAATACAGTCTTTAGGAAACTGGTTTTAGTGTAAGTGTGCAGTAGTCAGTTGGGAAATAAACCCCTTGATGGCAGCTTTATCTCCACTGCAGTAGCACTAATCCTGTCTCGGAGATATGCATTAAGCCTTTTTATGTTGCCCTGTTTGACTCCCTCCAAGGGCCTCACTCTCTAAAACATGGTTCAATGTAGCAGCCAGGCTTGTTATTCACATCTTTAATGGACTCTTGAATGCTCTCTGACTGGCTTTCTGGCTGCTGTCCTTACAGAGTCTCTAAATATGACAGCATTTGAACTAGTTTTTCATCTGATAGGACCCATGCTCGTTGGGGACTGACGCAATGGTATTGCACCTGTTCACTGGCATTAGCTAGGAGGAGCTTGGGAATTTTTAAACCTCCTTAAAACAAGGGCTGACGATCTATAAAAGGTCAATGAACTGGTCTCTGTGCTCTGCCTAGGGGTAAAAAAAACTGTTACGTTTTACAAACCCACTTAGTTTAAGTAATATGAATTCAGACATTGTTTGCTGTAGGGGGGGAGGGGGGTATGCAAGAATTACATCAAAAGTGAAAGTGAACAGGTCTAGGCACCCCATGCATATATGTGAATCCTGATAAAAACGGTTTACTCTAAAACTCTTTCACAGCGCTGACAAGAGTACCGATCTATATTTATCTAACTCAGATATCAGCTCGAAAACCTAAATACAAGACTAACGATTTTGTGATATAGATCACCAAAAACTACTTTAAACATAGTGTAACCCTACCGGGGTATTTATGTGTACTACTTTTGTCATATTTGCATGTAACCCTTTAGGTTTCTGCTTTAACAAAAGAAAACTTCTCTGACGACTTTCATAAGTTTAAACATCACCTGTGGGACATTAGATAGATTAAACATTATGTTAATGTTCATTCTATCAAATATTTTAGCCTGATGACTGAAATAGATTTTCTACTCTTTGATATTTTCCAAGAATAGGTACGCCATCATGTTTGGCTGAAGCACAAAGTCCCGCCTCGCCCTAAAACAATTGGCTAACAATCAGAATAACTCACGTACTCAAACTCTGATTGGTTGTTGCGCCAATGACGCATCAACCAGTTTGTTTTTATTTTCCCAGGATCGATCGCTAAAAGAACCACAACCCAACCCACCTCTGTGTATATGAAGTACTTCTAACGCCGCCGCGACGAAATGACTTCCTAATCCGCCACAGTCTCACTGATGAAATTATTGCCGTTCTTTTAACAGGAGCCTGGGACATCCATCTTGACAACTCCAACGCTGAAACCAGCAGCTGACAGAGATGAGACAGTATCATTCATCTGTCAGCTTGCTCCTCCTGTCTGTCTCTCCGCCTCCTCGAACACTTTGGCCAGGCTGACGTTTCTTGTTTTCGGTGGAAGTGACGCAGAGCTGCCTGAGTAAAATACACACAGTGAAAATCAGCTGCACTTTCGATAAAAATAGTATCATTTCGTCAAGTTTTTCAAAATAAAGAAATGTTATATAGCTTATAATTTAGTACACTATATCGAACTATTTTACGTTATCACTTAATATTTAAAAAATGTTTAAAAGTAGTCGAAGGCATGAATATGACCAGGATATATTTGGAATGTGCAGAGGTGAAACGCACACTTAAATCGTTAGCTAACGTGCATATGGAAACCAATCACAACAAACTCGCCATATTCAGCGCCAAAAATAAAAGCAATAACTGTTACATGAACCCCCGGTAAGAGACAACGTTGTGCTTATGTTACAGTGACACAATTGAAATGAGTGCTGTGGAAATGGTAACATATCAATAACGAATATCTCCTGATAAAATACTCGTAAATGACAGATATGGCCACTGGTGATCTCAAAGGGTGTCTCAGGAAGCTGGAAGCCTCTCTCCGCTCTCTAAAGTATCCAAAAGAAGTGGACTATCAAAGGTAACATATTTGATATTAGTATTGCATGATAAATACGAAGTGTTCAAGTGGTAACTGTCAAATCTTAGGTGGCTTTATATTTAACGTTAGCCCTCCTGGTCAGAATTATTGGCACCCTTGAAAACTTGAGCAAAGTGATCTGTTGGTATTTTCTTAAAAAAAATCACAAAATCTACCATTTTATTGAATTAAAGCAATTGAAAGTAAGAAAAGGAAAACATAAAAATATAAATCTAACAGCACATCACCAAGTAGGTCAGGAAGGTTTAAAAAAAATTCTCTGTTTTTATCTAAAAGCAAACTCCAGCAATGTTCAATTGCCCATTCTTCAAAATCATCACTAAAATAGGTCACTGAGAACAATGACCAATGGCCATCCCAGTCCTCTGATCTGAACTCCGTAAAAATTTGTGGGAGGAACTAAAGAGGAGAGTCCTCAAGAATTTGAAGGTTCTGGAGAAACTGTATGCAGAAAAGTAAATTGTTTCACTTAAAGGTATAACTCACCCCCCCCCCCCCCAAAAAAAAGCTAATTCTGTCATAATTAACTTAGCCCTAAGTTGTTACAAACTTGGATAATTGTGTTTTTTCAGTTTGTTGAACACAAAGGGAGATTTTTTTAAGCAATGTTTGTCACCAAGCCGTTTTTGAGCACCATTGACTTCCATAGTATTTTTTTTCCTGTTATGTAAGTCAATGGTGCTCCTGTTTCCTGCTATATTACAAATATCATCATTTGTGATCAGCAAAATAAAGAAATTAACGACAGAATTTGCATTTTGGTGGGATCCATCTCTTTAAATAAATAGGATTTTTTGCTTCTGAAGCCTGAACTGATGGGCATTTCCACTATGTCAGAAATTACTATTCTTTCTGTGGGGCCAATTTTTATTTGAAATGGCAAAATAACAAAAAGGATTTTGCCGAGGCAAGACACACAATTTACTTCTTGCATAATTTTGTAAAATTACAGGTTGTTTTGATATGTTTTTATCAGTTTTACCAGTAGAATGATAACATGAGGGATATAATTAATTTAAAAATTTTTACACAATTTTTTTTTTAATGGTTTAATTCATTCTATGTTTTGAAAAATATTATAAATAGTTTTTGATAGACTTTCTAGAATTTAAGGTTGAAATAACATCTATACATTAACAAACACATCCAGTGCAAGTTAATAAGATTAAGACCTGCGATAGAAACATGCTGTATTTCAGATTTTAAAAAAATAAAGAAGTTTTATGTTGTTTGCATTGTTGATTATATTGATGTCACAGCATAATCGCTGCTTCGGAGCTACTATTATTCTAAAATGTGGAAAACATATAAATTTTAAAAGTGGGATAAAATGGACCTTCTCTAATACAAATCCACTGTTTGTGAGTAAATATCTCCTTAGCTTCCCAGAACTCAGTCCAGACTTTCTTTATTCATAACTCTTCTAAATAAATTTTCACATGCAGTTAGACTCAGTAGATATGATATATGCAGGATGTAATTAATTAAAAGCCAACCCCCTCTTTCTTTTTTGGCAGAGGGTTCAAAAATCTTAACTCATATAAACATCCACAATGGGGTTCTGCCAGTGTTTCATGTCCCATATTTTGTTTTGAAGTTTGTAGAATTAAAGACTCGTCCCTCCAGCCCATCCAGTACAGAGCTATTTTGTAAACAGGCTTTACATAAACCAGCTCTGTTTCTCCATCAGAAATTTCAAGCTGCAGATCAGATGCGCAGTGATGGGTTTTGATGTGAGATTTATCAAACACATGCTCCATAGAAACGGACAGATCCATTTGGCTTGTATATGCTGGAGATGATCCAGAAATATGACTTAATTTGTCCCCAGCACGACACACTTAAGATGGCTTGCAGACAATTTTGGACACTTTATTGGTTCCGCCAATTTTTAAATGAAAACCTTTCTATTTGACAACTGATGGAGTTTGTCACTAGTTTAAATCTGCTGTTAGTCAATACGTTGTCAATAGTGCTTCATAATTCAATGTTGTTTTTTTTATATCTCAGACTGGCCGTGGGGGATCCGTCAGCATGTCTTCCTATAGTGAGCTATGCCTTCATTTCCTTTTCTCCCTCACTCACGGAGTACCTGGTCGAATATGGCGTAGAACTGACTGGAATGAATGATCTGCGATTTATTGAAAATTTCTACAAGGTGAATCAGTTGTGGTCATCAGATTTCTTATGTAGTCTGTTAAGCCTTTTCACTGACTTTTTTTAATCAACAGCTTCTTTAATGGCATGCCTTAATGGACAGTCCTTTTTTTATTTGACTTGAAAAAATGAATCAAAATGAATAATAGAGATTGCGGTTCAGTTATAAGGAAGATTCGCAGAATTTAGCCACAAAAGTTGGATATGCAATACAGCGTACAATTGTTGATAGTGTTTTTCCTTCAACCTTTAATGAGAGGGATTGCTTTTAGGAGGCAATTTTACTTGTTATTTACAGCACCCGATTTACAGCACCCGGCTTTGTGTTGCCTGTCCTAATAGTCTTATTTATTGGCACTGTCTTTAAAGGAGGTTTAACTCGGGTCTTTCCAGAGAATCTATAACTCTGCTCTCTGTTATAGCACTCGGTCGTTTAACTTGCAGCCCAGTGTTGAATAATTACCATTCTTTGCTCGCATCTCCTGCAGTGAGATAATAAAGAAAGAGGAGGCTGGCCTTCATGTTGGTCCAAGTCGTCTGATCTCAGATTAACTCGAAGCTGATTCAGGATGTTTGGCCGCAGGACTGAAGCGCTGCTCTGTCTTTCAGCACTTCCTCCTGTTCATTGACCTTTCATGCAGTTCGAAAAGAGTTCTGGCCGTCGTCCCAGGATCATCTGTGGCTCACGTGACATGTTCTGGAGAGAACCCTTGGTCCCGTCATGTAACTAAAAGGGCAGCAGGGGGCCTTGGTGGCATTTGCTAAAAATTAGAGATGTTGTAACAGGAAGGTAGTGTTTAGGAGTTCTATCTTATTTCTTTTTTCCATTTGTCTTTTCCACAGCTCATTGTTTCTGTCAGGCTTGTTCCTGTGATTATTCTCGGTGGTTCCCTTCCTCCCCTTAAAGAAATAAGATTTTCTTTCTGGTTTTAATTCACTTAGAGGAGAACTAACATGTGATTCCTGCAAGATATAATATTTACACTACCATTTAAAAGTACTGAAATGGTTTTTTTTTAATGGGGGCCATGTTTGCTAGCCATGAACATGAAGGCATGATGATAAAAAGAAAGAAAGAAAGGGGTACATGTCTGCATGTTTGAAGTAAGTTATGTAGAGAAACACATAATTGTGCCAACATATTATTTTTTTTTTTAATTTTTTTTTAAAGTCATTCTATAGTTTTGTTAAGTTTACTATTGTTCTACATTATTGAAAAATAAATAGGGCTGCATGATATTTAAGAAAATTGTGATATGTGATAACTTGATAAATGATGTGATATATAAAACAATAATGTCTTAAGTTTGTAAAAAAACAATTTAGTATTTTTAAAAAGTAAAATGATATAAAAACACATTTTTCCATCTATCTGGGATAAAGAAACCATCAATCTCTTTGTCCTTCCAGTCTCTCTGCTATCTGCATCAACCTAAAACTTCATGCATAACTTTTTGAAGTATTAAAATCATTCAGTAATTGCAAGCCATTGTGATATGTTGCAATATGCAGATTTCAATAATTTCTGAATATGAATTTTGCAGCCTTAGAATTCAATTAAATATTGAGTAAGTGACTCATTTAAACCTTTAAACAGTATGTATTGTGTTAGGTTTTTTTTTTTTAAATGAATATTTTTTTGCAAAATGTCTTAATATGTAGGTCTTGCGAGATGTTTTCAGCTATAAACCACTGCTGACCAAGCAACAGTTCCTTCAGTCTGGCTTTGCTGAGAGGAAAGTCACCATTCTCTGTGATATTATTGGCTTTGTGCTCAACAAACACAAAGAACTTACTAAAGACAGCAAGGTATATCCAAGGTGTAACTACATACAGATGCTGTTCTTTGCTTGTTTGTCAATGCTTTTGCAGACACAGCATGTGTTTTCTCTATCTTTGCAGATTGCCAATAAGCCAAAGAGAAGGTTAAAGAGGAGCACTGAAAATGATAACCCTTCAGCTGAGATGGACTCACTGGGATTAACACCTTTAACGGTAATCCTGTTATTATCTGATATCATGCTTTGGAAATAACATTTTAATTGACTTTTATGCAATTGGCAGCCATTACAGTGAAGCAAACTATACTTTTTTTTTCAGTTTGCAAAATCCAAATTTTTACCTTTTCTTAATGCCATTACAAACATTCAATTCAATGGAGAAACAGAAATATTATTTAAAATTTACTTAAATAATACAGTAAAGGGTATAGGCCACAGTTTGTTATAGCCGAAAAAAGCCCCAACCGGATGATCAGGTCATGTATTTCGCAATAACAACCAGCTGCCTGTACAATATGCACATATTACATGGCTGTTTAAGTCATAAGTAAGGTAAGACGATTTGAAAGATTTAATTTGCTAATTTTTAATAAATGTAGACCTTCCAAGGGGAAAACCCATTTACTTTTGGTTTTAAGACAAGACATTTAAATGTCACAAAAATGCTATTTGGTTTAATCGTATATGAAGAGTTTGTTTCCAAAACGCAATAAATCCATTTTGACTAATTTCGGTAAAAATGTGTTTTCTATACCAAGAAAGTGACAAGATGAAAACCATTGTTTTTTGTTACAAACTTTCACATAGCATCTTTAGGTTATAATTACATTAAACATTCAACTCTAAAATTAAATTTTCGAAGATTTATTATATGTATACAAAAGAGATATCCCGCACACTAATAACTTGCAAAATATTAAAATAATTTATTGCGATGTTTCGATCGTAAGATGATAATGGTATCACAAAGTATTTAAAAGTTCATAGACCAATCACATCAGACAATAGTCACCGACTAATCACAGTATCGGACCTTCTATCAAATTTGTCTACAATTTTTTTTTTCCTCACATCAACAACCTCAATATCATACACAAATCAGAAACAATCTATAATGACAAGAGAAAAGAGAAAACAACACAAACCGTACATACTGCATGAAGAATTAGAATAAGCATAATGCAAAACTCCATCAACAATTTTAAAAACACAATTTTCACAAAGTTTTCTCTTTTCTCTTGTCATTATAGATTGTTTCTGATTTGTGTATGATATTGAGGTTGTTGATGTGAGGAAAAAAATTGTAGACAAATTTGATTGGTCATTGAAGGTCCGATACTGTGATTAGTGGGTGACTATTGTCTGATGTGATTGGTCTATGAATTTTTAAATACTTTGTGATACCATTATCATGTTCATATGCCTGAAGAAGATCTTACGATCGAAACGTCGCAATAAATTATTTTAATATTTTGCAAGTTATTAGTGTGCGGGATATCTCTTTTGTATACATGTTTGGTGGACTATTATTGTCTCTTTATCCAACGCACCTAACCGGAACCTACAGGTGTGCAACATTAGTCTTTCAAAGATTTATTATAAAAACTATAAAAAACAAAATTTAAATGCTATAAATAAATTGAATAAATATATAAATATGCATTAATCTTTGCCGTGTTATATTCATTTAGTTGACTATTGGTTTACACTGATAAAAAAAGCATTAATCAAAACACTTACTTTGACATCTTAATAACACTGTCATTGCTGCTGTCATCCTTGGGAAGGCGTCGCTGAACTTTTTTGACAGTGATCAGCTGTAAAATGTTTTGTTCCTGCTCGATTTTTGTTGACTTCGAGTAATATAATGGAAAGTTTTTCATAAGATCCGCTAGGGTCAATGTGTTAGCATGACAGAAGCTTGATGCTGGTTTATTAAAGCCATCAAAAGTATTATTTTGTTTTTGTTTGTTTGTTTGTTTGTTTGTTGTTTACAAAGTACTAAGTAGATGAGTGAAACTAGGATTCTCTGTGTATTTAGTGTGTCGCCATTATTGTTTACAATGCGTGGAATGGTGCGCTGTGATTTGTTGAGCGGATTTATTGCATTCTGCAGAGAAGGAGGACTGGCGTTTATCTGGTTTTGGAAAAAAAGGGCGAAAGATGACAGAATAAGATGGCGGATATTGGATTTTGCGTAAAATTAAGAATTTACTTTTTAATACTGACCTTATACAATACTGATTTTGGCGGTAACTTATTTAAAAAAGGCGTTTATTGCGTTTTGGAACCAAACTCTTCATATGTTATTAAAATACATTTTTCCATTTAATTTTGTGAAATATTTAACTGTACCTGTCAAAATGATTTGCAACATCCGGGTTACCATGTGTTATTAGTTTCAGTCATTGTTATCTTGGTATAACATACCTTGGAATGACGCGACTGGTCAATCAGAATCAAGCATTTTAGAGTGCTGTGTAATAAAGATAGATGAGTAAGCCATTGATTACTAAATCAGTAAAATACATGTTGATTTTTAGGAACATAAACATCATGTGTTTAGTATTATTAATATAACTTTTTCCATCTTAGGTTCTTCAGACGCAGCCACTTGTGGAAAGGCACCTTGGCAGCAGTTCAACACCAACACAGATCAGATTTTCTTCAGATGAGCAGCCACAGCAGGAACAGGAAATTGAAAAGAGAGGAACAGACAGTGGGCCTTTTCAGGACTCGCCTGAACCTACAGATTCTGATGTAAGAATCCTGTGCATCCTGTGGTACACGTAGGAAAAAAAAGATTCTTCTGCAAAGCTCTGACCTCTTTCAGTCCACTCTCACACACGCCGTCTCTTTAGAAATGTGTTATAGAAAGCATGTTGAGCGGGGTGGAGGCTAGGCTTCTGGATACTGTCAGCAGACTGGAGCAGCGACTGACCTTCATGGATCACAGGATACATGCCCTGGAGAAAAGCCTGGCTGGCAAGATTGTCATTGAGAGCAAGCAGTGGGAGAACTTGGAGAGTCGTGTGTTGCTGCTGGAAACCAGGATGGCGTTGACCTCGGCACAGGTTCGAGAGTTTAACATCTGTTTGGAACTACATTTCAGGTTGTATTTCAGTGAAGGCCGAGTGTTGCATTAGCCCGATTATTCTTGCATTTTGTGATGAAAAAGCGGATGGGGGAATAGGATTTTTTGTAATCAAACTTCTCAAATAGAGAAGGTCATGGCACCCAACATCAGTCCAAAAGAACAATAATCCAAGAATTAAAAACATCAGCACACTTCCAAGGCCTGCCACAAGGTTCATATAAATTTATTACACAGAGGCCAAATACACAAAAACACTATAATGGTTTTAATTCTTTATAAATATTTAAAGGGACATTCCCCTAGATTTAAGCATTTGATTTTTACCGTTTTGGAATCCATTCAGCCAATCTCTGGGTCTGGCGCTAGCACTTCAAGCATAGCTTAGCACCATCCATTGAATCTGATTAGACCATTAGCATCACGCTAAAAAATAACCAAAGTGTTATATAAGAGTGCGTAATATCACTACGCCTGCTGCAGCCATGTTACATCAGCAAAGTCCTTGATTATTATGCCAGTTTTAGAGTATAGACCTAGCCATATATGTCTAGAGAGTCACAACTTTTAATTTTCTGATGGTCTTAGTACACGATGTAACTACAGAAGAGTCCGTTTTAAATAGGAAAAATATTGAAACTCTTTGGTTATTTTTTAGCGCGATGCTAATGGTCTAATCAGATTCAATGGATTATGCTAAGCTATGCTAAAAGTGCTAGCGCCAGACCCGGAGATCAGCTGAATGGATTGCAAAACGGTAAGAATCAAATGTTTCACTCTAGGGGAGCTGGAAAATGAGCATATTTCCAAAACAAGTGCAGTGTTCCTTTAAGTATTTTTTATAATAGCAAGCCGACATTGCGCCTATGTAGTCTTTAGTAAATGTAACATGTCACATTGCATCAAGAGTACATGTGTTATTTGGAGCTCAAAGCTTTCTCCATTTTATAGAGTCTATCATCAGGAGATAGAGTTTGTAATCTCAGCATGGACAAAACTGAACTTAAAGAGGACACAGGTACTTCTAGCTTCATATGTTTAACCTTAAAACATTAGACATTGTGTATTCATTAAGTCCAAAGCTTTTTTTTGTCTTAGTAGTGTCTTCAGGTGATTTTTCAACTGTGATTCAACCTCTATCTGATGTTAGTGCTGCTGGACACACTCCAGTCAATCCTTCAACAGATCCAGAGGTGAGCATCCATCCATCTTTCATTATTTAAAAAAATATATATTTGATAGAAGTTTCAATAAAGGTTTGTTTAATAACTAATTTGTTTTTCCCATTTTTAGAATATTAAAGAAAGGCTTGAGAGAATAGTTAACATGTAAGTGTTGTTATCAAATGTATTTATTTTAATCCAATAATCTGTCAGTGACATTTTTCTATCTGCGTATTTCGATCATGTACATACATTTGCAACACAAACAGAGGATGCACAACAATTTGATGTTTTTTTTCTCTGTTTTAGGATGAAGGATACATCTAACATTCTGCAAAATATAGAGCCGACAATGTGATTTATACACAGCCTAAACTTGTTTTTACATGCCTTGTGATTCTGCTGTTATAGTTTTATAAAATATTAAGTGTCTTGTCCTCTAGATGTCACTGGAACTCAAGTAAAATTTCAAGGTAAATGGCGCCCTCTAAGGTTTTTTCTTTTGTATTACAACCTGTCAAGGAAGCATTATTAGTAGAGTACATTTACACACTTCAACAGTTGTGCACTCACTTACATACACACGTTAGATAAAGTAAAGGTTGCATGAAGTACCATGGTTATATTTATCAGAGCAAAATGTTCTGTGAATCAATTTTTAAGATATGAAGTTCAATTGTACCTCTACCAAGATCATGGGTACGAGTCCTAAGGAATGCACATACCAGTACTGATAAAATGTTAAGCTTGAGTTAACTTAATGGGGTCGGATAGTTTTGCTTTTTTGCATGTGTAATTCCCCCACCCCAGACTTTTTACCCTTTATTTATCCCATTGAGATTAATGATCTCCTTTACAAGGGAGACCTGGCCATACAATCTCAATTTATGTAATTTGGATACTGTTGTCATTCACACTTATTTACACTTCTGACAGCTTTGCTTTATCAGTCACACTTAATATGCATTTTATCAATATTGAAATACATATTTTATACTTTCCTTATGGGCAAACAGCTATTAAAGGGATAGTTCACCCAAAAATGAAAATTCTGTCATTATTTACTCACTCTCATGTTGTTACAAACCTGTATACATTTCTTTGTTTTGATGAACACAAAGGAAGATATTTTGAGAAATGTTTTTAACCAAACTGCGTGATCATGGACCCCATCTACTTCCATAGTATTCTTGTTCCTACTATAGAAGTAAATGGGGTCCATGATCACGCAGTTTAAATATCTTCCTTTGTGTTCATCAAACAACAAAATTTCTACAGGTTTGTAACAACATGAGAGTGAGTAAATGATGACAGAATTTTCATTTTTGGGTGAATTATCCCTTTAACATCATGCAAATAATGGATCACTATCAAAACACACTTTTGTTTAGGTACACTGTCAAAAATAAAGGTACAAAGCTGCCACTGGGGCAGTACCCTATAATAAGGTCCTAATATGTACCATTTAGGTACAAATATGTATCTTTGAAGTACTAATATGCACTTTTTGGGTACAAAGGTGTACCGTTTTGAAAGGTTACTGTCCCAGTGACAACTTTTGTACTTATATTTCTGAGAGTGTATCCTAACTAGCCAGATGTGGCAAAGGTGGCTCCACCACTGTTGTAAAGTTAGGGGTTTGTGGGAGCGGTTACAGGTTAGGGGCGTATACTAGAAGCCTATTTGAAAAGCAGATATTTGTTGGTGCTGTCAGATGTCACCATCTAGTGTCCAGCTTTAAGGCACAACAGGTTGTGTTATTTTTCTCATTTATCTTCATACTATTTTACAAATAACTTTCGAATTGTAAAACGCTACAGAAGGGCACATGCTTGTAATTTACTTATTAACTTGACCACATTTATTAATGTTTGGTAGTAATTTGAGTACATTTTTAGGGTCATGTTACCTTTGGAGGAGCTCTTGGTCCTGTGAATCATTGCACAGGATATCAGATTTGATCAAATTTCGGAATTTGTAAGAGACCTGAAAGATCTAGCTGTGACCTAACAACGTCTCACAACAAGACATCTAGAGTTTGACTGGTTGCTCTCACAGGACACATTTACCGTCTCATGTTTCCTTTCTGTACAAAGCAAAGCTGAAAAACTGTTTTTCATCAGTGGACTTTTTCTATGTGGTTGACAATCACATAGTGGGTCATTGACCTCTGTTCATATGGCTATCTTCAAGAGGTTCCCTTAAGATCATTTGGACACAAACAATCAAGGAGAGAAAGAAAGGCAAGATGGCTGGTGTAATTATGTTTGAAGGAAAGTGTGCATGTGTGTGCGGGGGTATTTGTGAACTTTGTCAAAATTCTTGTGAGTTTCTTATGCACCAGCATCTTTGTGTATTAAATTGTAGATACTTGGAAATTATCTGCTGCTATCTATGCTTCCTAGCAGAAAAACAACAACACACCAGTTTTGAATTTTCATTATTATTTCTTCTGCAGTGGTTTGTAACTGGCTTTTCTCAACTTCAAATATGTAAATGCATTATAAAATGACTCTGAGGGTTCTGAGGGCATTTGAATGGGTTTGTTAAAAAACAATCTTCAATGTAATCAATGCTATTTCATGGCAATTCATGTGTAATTCATATAAATTCGTAAGGCCACATTCGTACAATTTTGTATGATTTGCTTTTGATTAGCTTTTTTAGCAAAATGTGTTCTGATTGAAACGGCATGTAAGATAATGCTCAGTCTGTGAGTCTGTTATCAACTTAAGCAAATGCTCTACTCTTCAGCATAATGGTAACCTCTTAAAAATCAACAACATAACAGAAACTCATTTAAATACCAAAAGTACAAAACATTAATAAGTCTTCTCATGTTTTCATCTTGATTCATAAAATAACACCATATTTCTATATTTACTCTCACTATCAAGTCCTATGCAAAGCATGCTGAAACTTGAACTTGAAAAAAATAAATCAATGCATTTTGCATTGATTTACTGCAACTTAAATAATGTTTTAAACAAAGTAACACATATATTTAAGTTGAAGTTACATACAATATTAAGTTGATGTAATATCAACATTATTATGTTTAGACAATTCAATAAAAAAGTTTGCATCTTAAAAGGGCGGTTTCCCGTACAGAGATTAGATGAATTCAGGACTAGGCCGTAGTTATTTAAGTAGTTTTTACAAACAAACCTTACAAAAAACTATACTGGTGCGCATCTTGAGACAAAACAATGGTACTGATATATGTCATAATATGTAAGTGCAAGGTTTTTTGAAATTAAAGCAGCATTTTTCTCTGGGACTAGGATAAGCCCTGTCCAGGAAACCTTCCCAAAATTTTTCAATAAATCATTTATTTAGAATTGTTAATGTGCACCAATGCATTAAATTAAGTAGTGGCAACAGATCATCTGAATAATTTTTAGAGTTATAGTAAGAGTAATTTCGTAAAATATCATGTCCCAACGAGTAGGCCCAAGTTGCTATTTAATATTTATAACACTTATATCCTACTCTAAACCGTAAATAATCTTGTACAATGCATTTTTACATTTCAGCAACAGTCATTTTAAGTCTAAAAGTCACTGACTCCTTAGAAATTCCTATTAAATATTATATGTTCATAACACTAATATCCTATTATTAAACTCCAAAATTATTGAAAAATACACTTTTTGCACTAATTATAATGCAATAACAGTAATGTATCAATTTGTGTCAAAAGTATGCAACAAACCAATGACACCTAGTGGCCATTGTTGGTAATACTAAAAGTGTCACAAACAACTCAGTTTTAGAAATGTAAAATTTGGATCAAAACCAGACTTGTGACTTTATTTTTTTATTTATTTTTATGTATTTTGCTTGAACATTTTACAGTTTTATAGCTTTATTTTTGCATATTAAAATAAACTTAAACTGCTATTACATTTATATTTCATATTAACAACTTTAAAAACTTTAAAGCAACACTATGTAGTTTTTTTACCTTTAAATAATGTCTCTAAAATTATTTCAGTGATAGAACAACTTTTAACTGGACAAACTGTACTGTTGCTGCAACCTGAGCAACCTCCTAGCTGCTACAAGCACACTCTGAAAGTGGCGGTGGAGGAGGAAACATAGCCCCACCCCTCCCCCTGCCTGCAGAAGAGTGTCTGATACCAGGCACTGTTGCGCTTTTCAACCACATGGGGGAGCTGTAAGTCATTTTCACATGGAAACTACATAGTGTTGCTTTAAAGTGTCTTCTTTAAAAAAGGGACCATGTGGATATGATGATTTGAAGGTGAACATCACCTTTTTACCCCTCACACTCAATAAAGTGGGGGATGGCTGTAAAGGGGTTAAGAATGTGTAAAAACTGGAACAACAGCGATATCCACAACAAAAGAGTAGAGAAGTTGACAGGGCTGTTTACATACGCATTTCACACAAAGAGAAGAGGAGCAGGTCAAGACATTCATCTAATAATAGTTTAGATTTTAGTTTTTCACCAAACCCGCTTGTATGCCTTCAGTAATCTAAAATATAAAATAGCTCTCAAGGTTTTATTTTATAAACATTTGAAGCTCACAATTCACTCCTATTATAAACTTGATTGTAAATCAACACTTTATACAATCATAATTTTGGTTTAGAAGAACCAAGAAAGCAATTTTTATTTGAACATAATGAGGTTTATGAAATAGTGATGGGTGAAATTACCCTTTTGTCATATTTGGTCCTTTGAGACAAATTCCTAAGATTGCAGAATTCCCAGTAGACTTAATGTTGATGGTAATTGTGCAATCACATATTATTATTATTATTTTAAATATTTTATTAAAATAAATGTTTGATGAATATTTGCATTCTTAGCTGCTTACTGAGCTTAATGCTGTTTTGGTTACAGGGAAGCAGAAGGTATTCATTATAATCATTCCTTGCCTTTAGATATAGTTCATGAATGACCACAAAGTCGTCTTGTCTCATTAGCTTTATCAGACCACTGTGGAAGCATCAATACATCAGTACATTTATCTTAACATTGAAGCACAGCCAGCATGTTCTCTGGTAATCGAATTAGCATTAAGTGAACCTCAAAATCAATATTCACTCAAAAGCCAAACAATCACTCAAGCAAAACCGAATCTGCTCAACTATTGTGAAATGGAGACCGATCGGTGCTCTGCATCGAGAAAAAGCGAGAATGTTTAAGGTTTGATGTGTTCCATATTGGATTTGACAGACACTTTCAGCAAAAGTGACAGTGCACATTCCCTGGAAGTCAAACCCATGATTTTGTGTTGCTAGCACTACACTGTATGAGCTGGAATACAATGGTTTGCTTTTTGGTTTGTTGCTGAAAACTTGTAATCTTACTCCGATCCTACATTCTGGGGCTGTAACATGATGTAATATGTTGCAGTCATAGTGTATGGATGAATGAGAGGCAGAGGTCTAATGATTGCAATAATAATCCTGTTCAGGTCTTTATGAGAAAGGAAACAGTGAATGAAAGATGAGGACAGAGATCCATTCATTATGAATGTGTCATTAATTTTTGTTGATTGGTCATTGAACACATGGCTCTGTTGCTCTCTGGTGCTGCCGTAATCCGTGCCTCCATCCCCTGCTCTCATTAATCACTGTCCCAACACAAGAAAAAAACGGCCTGAATGTGGGGTGAGGGGAGATGAGAGAAATGACTTGGTAAATTGGGGGAAAGGCAGCACTTTTGCATTCCTCATTTTTTGGCAAAAGTGTGTGTGTGCTGTGTGTTTATGCAAGCTCTCCTCGTTCCATTCCACCATTCTCGCCATTCCAGATCCCACTTCACATAGGTTCATTTTCACCCCTAATTAGCAGGACCTCATGCATGTCTATGAACTCTTTACCTTCCTGATTGGTTTGTCGCGGGTATGCCGGCATCTGCAACTCTCCAGCAGCACAAGGCTAATTGAGCTAATCACTCAAGTTAATGAGAGTGTTTTCAAAGGATGGAGAGCATGAGCGAAAAGAGATGAACAGAAAGAAGTAAGAGATATAATTAGTATCACAAAATAAGTTTAGTTGAGATGTATTTCATCTGTTCTTAAAGTGGCAAGTCTAATTTGGAAATTAGGCAATTTATTGGTTAAAAATAAACAAATATCTGTTATTTAGCAAGTACTGTACATAAAATAAGTGTTCAATAGTGTCGGGAAGGTGTCCAGCATCAGAATTTTTAAAAAGCCCTTGAAGCCAATTTTTTTTGCACATGTAAGATTAAGGTCTGAACTTACTATAGGCTAACCATTATTTTTAGAGGATTTAAAAAATATTTCCTATAAAATTATTTGAATTTTTTAGATCATTATCAAAAATGATCATTACCGCAACATGATAATATTATATTAAATATATGCATTTACAAACTTATGTTTTGGTAATGACTAAAAAGTTGTCTAGGTACTATGACAAATAAAATTTAAACTTTTATCTGGAGATAAAAAATAAGAAGTGGTAGCCATCTTGAGTGTCACAGTCAATTATGTCCCTTCCAACAAATTTTTTTTTTAAATGTTAGTTCCTTGAGGGCTTAAACAATGACTGAAAATTGTTGAGGAGGTTGGACACATGGTCTTGGACACATTTATATTCCTTATTATTGTTTCTACATTTACCAATGATCACCAATTACCACGTGTTTACTGTAAATATTTATAGTATAACGTGCACTGAAGCTTTTAATTTTTTAGATTTCTTAATTATAAATATTTCCATGTCAAAGAACCCAAATCCAGTCATGGACACGTTGTGGTAATGAAAATTTTCCTCTTAAAGGCGCTCTAAGCGAATTGAAGCGTTTTAGACCATAAAACATTTTTTGTTACATACCGGAAACATCTCCTCACTATCTGCTTGCTGCCTGGCTGCTGATCAAACTGTAAAAAAACGCGATCTCTGTAGACAGCCCAGGCTTCACAAACGGCAATATCAACAAGTGGCCAAACCTAGCATCACAAAACAAAACAAAACAAAGTATTCCATCCAATAAACGACAAAAAGGATTTGGGGGTGGGGGTTGGGCGCGTTCATGAAAGCACGGAAGGGAGGGGGAGTAGTTAGCTACGCTCTGTCTGTTTGAAAACAGTTTCAAACGTCAACAATAACTAACGTCTCGCAGATTCACTTAGAGAGCCTTTAAATGTGGAAAAACAACAAAATTGGTTTGTATGATTTTGTCATTTAAAATCATGTGCAAAATAGTACATGAAGATATGTTTGTAACTTTATGTCTATGATCTGTAAGGTACGATTTTACAGGTAATGTCAGTTTGACTTCAGCTGTTTTCGAAAGGCAGCTGACTTGTTACCTCTCTGCCCTTTCAGACAAAGACTAAGCGAATCGCAGTTGTGCATGAAGAAACAGTCTCTTCAAACAGAATTCATAGGCAGAACAGAATAATAGATTTTTTTAAATTATATTTGAAATAATAATATTAATAAAGTGCATGAATGAAAAAAAACAACAAAATATTTTAAATTACAATATTTCTTTGTAGAGTTGCAATAAAAAGGTACACAATTTTAACTTTATACATTTTATACTCCCCTTTGACCATTTAAAATTTAAGAGGGTTTTCCCAGACAGTGTTTCGATTAATCCAGGACTAGGCCTTAGTTAAATTGGGACATTTAAGTAGTTTATACAAACCAACCTTAAAGGTTTACAAACAATACAGGTGTGCATCTTGAGACAAAACAATTGCACTGATACAGTATATGTTTAGATATTTTTTCAATTAAACAGCTTAAACATGCATTTTAGTCTGGGACTAGGATAAACTCCTGTCCAGGAAACCGCTCCTTTGAATTTGACCCTGCTTGACCAGTCTCGACTAATTGTGGGTCAAAAACCAGTATCCAGTGGGTCAAAAATCAAAACCAGTAGATACACTGTAAAAAATTGCAACATGAAGTTTAAACAACATAATTATACAAGTTAATTCAACCTACTTTTTAAAGGTTTGACTTGTAATAAGTTGAAATAACTCAAAAAACAAGTTGAAATTTATTCAACTTAATTTTAAGAGTTTGGTTCCAAATCGTGATAAACGCCATTTAAAAAAAGTGTTACCACCAAAATCAGTATTGTATCAGGTCAGTATTAAAAAGTAAATTCTTAATTTACGCAAAATCCAATTTCCACCTGGTTATTCTGTCATCTTTTCTCCCTTTTTTCCCAAAACACGATAAACGACAATCCTCCTTCTCTGCAGAATGCAATAAATTGGCTCAACAAATCACAATTCACACAGAATCCTAGCTTTTTTCACCTACTTTGTGATCATTAAACAAACAAAAACAAAATAATAATTTTGATGGCATTAATAAACCTGTGGTGGTTTTCTGTAGCGGGGAAGGAGCGTAAGCCACTCGGGCGACCGAAAAATGCCGGCTGTTGCTTGTTTTTAAAACAACAGTATTAAG
Organism: Paramisgurnus dabryanus; assembly: GCF_030506205.2. Classification (NCBI taxonomy): domain Eukaryota; kingdom Metazoa; phylum Chordata; class Actinopteri; order Cypriniformes; family Cobitidae; genus Paramisgurnus; species Paramisgurnus dabryanus. The sequence continues at coordinate 13,368,368 of NC_133340.1, forward strand.
CTTCTGTCATGTTAACACATTGACCCCAGGGGATCTTATGAAAATCTTTCCATTATTTTACTCAAACTCAACGAAAATCGAGCAGGACCAAAACATTTTACAGCTGATCGTTGTCAAAAAAGTTGCAAAAAAGCAATGACAGTGTTCTTAATAATGTAAGTGTTTTGATTAATGCCATTAATGTTTATTTTTATATCAGTGTATACCACTAGTCAACTAAATGAATTTAACATGGCAAAAATTAATTCGCATTTATATATTGATTCAATAGATTTATAGCATTTAAAAAAAACGTAATAATAAAATAATAATCAGTTTTTATAATAAATCTTTGAAAATCAAATTATGTATTTTAATTTGCAATGTTATTATGACCTAAAGATGCTATGTGAAAGTTTGTAACAGAAAGTGGTTTTCATTTTCACTTTCTTGGTATAGAAAACACATTTTTACCGAAATAAGTCAAAATGGATTTATTGCGTTTTGGAACCAAACTCTTCATTTGTTAAGTTAAAGTAACAAAAATATGTTGATATGATATCATTTTTACAGGGTACAAACAATCGTTTTGATGGAAGGTATCTCAGGAGACAGAAAGTAAAGCTCACATTGAATCTGGGAGTGATTTGATGCCTTTGTTTTAATGGTAGGAATTTGAAATACATCAACTGGTGGTATATACATGGCATCAGTTTTATGTTTCAAACTAAGAAGGCGGAGAGGCAAAGTTATTGATTGCATTTTTTTTTATAAATACGTTATTTAGGGCAAATTAAAGCACTTGCTATTTTACAGTAATATTTTACCTAAATGTATATTGTGACTACAATCTAAAATATGAATAAAACAAAAGAATTATATTACATATTTAAGTTGCCTTACGGGCTAAATGTTTTGGACTCCGTAGTTTCTTTCCCTGACCCCTTAAATTAAAGTTCATCTTATTTCATTGTTTTGTTCCGAAAAGAATTTCCTCCCGGTCCCTTGATTACAAATTTTCAGCACTCTTGGTGCTTGTTTTCTTTGCCAATAGGAGGCGAGTTATTATCCTTGGCTGGCCGCCAGAACCTCATTGCCTGCCAGTCAAAACAGTTTTCACATGCTCATGGGAAGCCCTACAATAACATCTTATCATTAGAAATGAGCACATAGTAGAGTATTTGGCCACTTGGTTTCCCCTGATGTAAAATAAACATGGGGCACACGGTTAACTTGACTCTTAAGCAACACTGGTGGGAATATGCATAGTGGTCCACACAGCCTTCTCTGTTGATATGTATAGCGTATGTATATGTGTGTTTACAATGTGACATTCAGATGTTATATAGATACGTTATAAATCATGTCATGTCTTCATGTTAATCATGAAATGTCAGTCATGCAGCACTTGGCATGTGCAAAAACAGTTACAATGTATTCAGACTCACAATCCCACGAGACTTTCAATGCTTTGTTAAAGATATTAAGATATCTCTAGTATGCACAACTGGAACTGGTAGAAATAAAAAACATTGTGTTAGATTTTCCGACCACAGTCCTCAGAGAATATATGAACTTAACACCACTTGCTTATCTAAACTTTGTCTGCTTCTCTACCAACAATAATTGCATTTTTTTGCATATTTCCTCTTGGGTCCTCGTGCATTTAGGTCATCAAGATTTTTCTTGATAAAAATGAACAATACTTGCACAGCATTTAATAATCTCAGTTAATTTTAACATCAACATTTATTAAAAATATTTTTATACATTTACAGTAATGTACTGGCTGTTAGATGTTTGCCACATTATTCCTTTCCTGGTTTGTACCATAGTGTGCCAGACTTTGCATCAGCATGAGTGAGAATTTATCCAGAAACCCCATTAAACTGGGTGGATGACATAATGTAGAATGGAGTGACCCGTCCCAGAGACTATGCAGGTCAGCCTGACAACTGGTGTGTGAGTGTCATAATATCTTAGATGAAATGATGGCTCGCTTTTATACTGTGCTTGCTTTATTTTTCTTGTAGCCCAGTTTTAATACATTTGCCAAGGGCAGTTCAGTTCAGAGTCCCTTAAAATTTGTTTGTAAACACATTATAAATGCTAGAAATGTATTGCTAAAACACACCACAAGCACTAATTACTGAATTGCAGAATTAAATCTTTAAATAGTTCAGACCTCAGGGACCCTTTACGTGAGTCCACAAGGGCGCACTGGAGTCGTATTTTGGGACAGACTCTTGCGTCACGTAGGAAGAGAAGTGGTGTGAACTCCTCCATTCTGTCATCTGATTGCACTTTCGCTAGGACTTCTGAATTGGTAAAACGTGTTTTCCTGCAGCAGTGCAAGCTTCGCCGAAGACCCCATCAAGCGTGCAAGGGGGGCGCTGATGAGCACACTTAGGAGCGTAAAAATGACAGATGTGACACCCTACGTACTTGTAGACTAAACGAGCAAGCGCAGCCTAACTGCGTGTTGCAGGTTAACCACCACTGTTGATTAATCTATCTATCTATCTATCTATCTATCTATCTATCTATCTATCTATCTATCTATCTATCTATCTATCTATCTATCTATCTATCTATCTATCTATCTATCTATCGTTCGTAAATTCTCTCCCCAACGTGACGTAATGCAATGCGTTGTGGGGACAGGGAGAATCGTTGCAACTGCTGTACTTTTCCGTATTATATTCCGTTTTGTGATACCCAACAACATAAAATACAATGGATAACAGTTTAAATATTTATTACCAACAAGCAAATTGCACAAATTTGCTGAAAAATTAACCATGCAACACGCTCTTTAAGGGCACAAGACTGAAAGTCCACATGAAGTGCGCCATTTGGGACAGGACCTTTAGGTGGCACTAAAATGCGGGCCAACTGGGACCACAGCGGATGGCCCCACCGCAAACACAATCGCGAGCTTCCATTCAGTTTGTAGCGATATTTTAAAGGTAAGAGATGACAGCTTTATCACGAGTATATATAACATATTTTTAAAGGGATAGTTGGATAGCAGGAAAAAAGAATACTATGGAAGTAAATGGGGTCCATGAACCGTTCAGTTACAAACATTTCTTAAAATATCTTCTTTTGTGTTGATAATAACAAAGAAATGTATACAGGTTTGTAACAACATGATGGTGAGTAAATGATGACAGAAATGTTATTTTGGGTGAACTATCCCTTCAATTGCTGTTTTTTTTTTTTTTTTTTTTGCAGCATTCCAATTTTCTTAACACACTTTGTCTGTGGTGTGACAAAGGCAGAACACATGTAATATTTGACTTTACAGGGACTTTAAAAATAGGGGGTGTTATGCAACCATGCCCAAAAATGGTCTTTCTATAATTTTTTTTGTTTAAATAACATTTATGCAACATTCAGTGAAGAGTAAAAAATAGAAATGTTAAACAGAGCTTTTATATTACTGCTCAAATGATTGCTTGATCAGATTTTTTGTTTTCTTGTTAAACCGTAAAATGGTTTTACTTTATACCATGGGCCTGTTAAATGCTGTATTCTGATTGGCTGAGAAATATTCCATGGGTGTCCTGCCGCAGTACCACCATCCTTACGTAACTGAGAGTTATTTATTATTTTACCCCATTTGTTCTTGTTTTAAGCCAAACCTAACTAACGTTTGGTGGATTTATACTTAAAAAGCTTAAAACCTATCCAATAAATCGCTCAATAGTTTTGTAGATTAAACACTTCAGCCTCTCCAGGACAGTTGATGACTTAACTACAGTATCCATCTGTGGTAAATGGGCCTCTGCACAATATAATAGGTGTGAAATACAGTCAAGGATATACAATTACAACTTTTTTCCCTTGATACAGACCATGTATATTGTTAGTGATTCAGAATGCCAATAACAATAGCTGTTTTAGCTGTTTGTAGTCATTACCAAAAAAAGGCAAATTTGAAAAGCGGAAAAGAGTCATTTAAACACGAGGAGTTTTAGTTGGCCAAACATCCAGTGATACCACAGTGGAAGTGAAGTTGCTAATGTAAACAACTGTTCACAGATGTTGTTACAGCAAGGCACTATCCAGATGTCCACCAAGACTGTGGGACTCTATATGAATAAATAACAGGCTCACAAGGTATTTCAATTAGAAACATTTCAACTGGGTCTCATTCACAAACTGATTTACAACACGACAGTTGTTTTGGACGTGAGTTGCCTTGAATCATCCTGCTTGAACAATCTAGGTCAGTAAAACAGTTTTGTCTACTTTGAGAGAGAAATACAAACAAACTGGCAAGTGTAATCGTACGGTTCTTTACCGTTTTGGATGTTGTTGTAACTCACAGTAAGGCTTTTAAAATATACAGGCTGAGAGTGAACATTTATCTATACATTATAAAGGACATAGGCTTTGTTTATTTGTTCCACTATCTAGGCCAGGGGTGTCCACTCCTGCTCCTGGAGGGCCGGTGTCTCTGCAGAGTTTTATTCCAACCCTAATCAAACACACCTGATCCAGCTAATCAAGGTATTACTAGGCAGACTAGATACTTTGAGGCAGGTGTGTTGAGGGAAGTTTTAGCTAAACTCTGCAGGACACAAGCCCTCCAGGACCGACTTTGGACACCCCTGATCTAGGCTATATATTCATGGCAAAAACCATGAATTTATACACACGCTAATCTAAACACAAGTTGTGAGGGGCAATTTGGCATCTCCAGTTCATCTCACCTGCAAGTTTTTAGACTGCGGTAAAAAATGAAGTAGTCTAAACCCACGCTGATAGAGGCAAACTCCAGACAGAAAGACATTCTTGCTGTGAGACACAATGTTATGCGCTACTGTGCCACTCTAGTAAGCTTTAAAAAGTGATCCTTGGTGAAACATAAACATTAAATGTCATTGGGTTATCATTTAAATATATTGATATAATTATTTTTGTTCAAGTTACACTGGTAGAAATCCTCTCAGTGCATCTATACATTTGTAGTATTTCTGATATTTAAGATCTGATTGTAGTTAAATAATCCTAAAAAAAAAAAATTCTAAATAGATTTGGTTTGGACAATGTTCAAAAATAGGTGAACCTTTCCACATTTCAAAGAGTGACACTATACAGCACTTACTTAATTTAAATATGAACAGTTTTTGATCTGAAAGTGACATTGCCAGTATTTTTTTATTTGTTTTTATTTACTGCATAAATGTTTTCTACGTGTTTTTTTTTTGTTTGTTTGTTTTGCCTTTTTTATACAGAAAATCATCCTACATAATGTGGATTTCACAGGCAGGTCACTCATTAAAACACAGGCATAGCTGCCTTTTAATTTCTCCTGAGGGGGGCGCTAATAAACTATAAACATGCTGTCAGTAAAAAAGACTGTACAATACATGGATAAAATTACATGTATTATTCCAAAAATGTAGAAACTGAATGTATTAATGGCTGAGTAATGAAAAACAGTTGTTTGAAAATCTTTTTAATGGGTATGTTAAAAGACAGTGGTCCCCAATGAAAGGTATCATTTTGCACACTAAGTTTAAAATGTACTCTCTTAAAACACATCTCTGTGTTGTTTTGACACATTTTGTGTTGTCCCATTTATTTATTTGAACACAAAATCAACACAACATGTGTTAAATAACATAACACAAAATAATGTGTAACAAATGAACACATCCTTGTTTAAAGTGTATGAATGTCTTTACATTTATAATAAATAAACCAATATTCTATATCAAAACGCGATATAAATTAGGAGTTTCAAAAAAATATATATTTTGTTTGAAAATCAAAAAAAAAAAAAAGGATTGACATTTTGTGTTGTCAAATTGGTAAATATTTTTTCTTAAAAAGATCCAGAAGATCAGACCATATTTCTGAAAATTCCAGGGATCTTCCAGAGGGTGTTAAATTTCCAAACAAAAGCTTACCGTTTTTCAGCGAAAGAGTAAAATATCACTCACCAAATGCCACACACACAAGGAAACACTCAACCACTTTCATACACTTCCCCCTTTCTCAGAACTAAAGTTCCTGGATGAGATCCAAAACACTCAAGAGAACCATTTGAGTGGAAGAACATTTCAGTTTTTCTGTAATAATTTTGTTTGATTGCCTATTGGAACTGACACAAGAATACATTACATGAGTTAGGCCTACACACAAAAAACACACACAGATTTGCTTCACTACGTTAGGAAAATGTAATTCCCAGTGTTTTGTATGTATTACAAAGGATTATCTATTCCTTACACCTAATCCCTGTAAACCTGTTGACATTCTTATAATTGAACCAAAATAGATGTCTGATTTATGAAGCTTTTTTCTAATGGAAACCACCTTGAAATGTAAAAAAGTCACACCAGTTTTTTTCACATATAATTTCACTGTTTTTTACATTACAAGAGCATTCCACTGACTTCCTATTTCTTCCCAAGTGAGTGTTTTTACATTAATGATATTACTGACCTAATGATATTTTCTATTCCTTAACCCTACCTCTGTATATATATATATATATATATATATATATATTTACCCTGGTTTATGTTGGTGCTTTACAGGTGCTTTTCAACATTTCTGTCATCAGAATACCCAGACATTAGAAACAGTAAGGCATTTGAAATACTGTGCATGCATTTTACATTTTTCACTTACATCCTGCATATTTCAGGTGAATAGTAGTCATTAACTAGGCATTCTCATCTTATTCTCAAACTTTGTTTGTAACCTGTGCTCTAATTCCTACATAATACTACATAATGTTGCATAATGACAACAGCGTTTGTGGTTATTACAAGACTGCTCTGAGGAAACTGTTTCGGAAGGTAAAACACGTACACTTCCTTCATGCATTCTTCAGAATGAAAGCAATTGGGATCAAATTGTTTAAATTCAACAGTGTACACCCAACCCAACCTTCTTTCATATCCTTATCTGCTGTCAATCACATTCCTGGCATCTCTGTGATCTTTCATCAAAGGAATTTTGCTATGTTACAGTGATATCACTGAATGACTCTTCAATAGTCAGACCCAAACCTATAGGCCTATATGTGAAGTATTCCTTTTATATTCAATATACATTTTCTTACACATTGTATGGTACTAACACAGAATATAAAGTAATCAAGTTGCGAATCTTTTATTTTATGTATTTATTTAGCTGTTGACTGCAGTGTAAGCACCCCTTAATTCAAAGAAGCCACAGCTTTGCACTGGAAGAATTTGGACATTATTTGTACTTGACTGCTTTATGTTGTAAACACAGGTGATACTTGTTTATGTTTTTGCATTTTATAACAGCACCTATGACACATGGGGAAACATGGAGGAGAGGAAAAACATTTAATATGTGTCTTAATACGTGCAATTCATGTCACAGTTATGAAAGATGCTCATCCACGTCAAACCACTGATCTAAGAGAAACATTTTCTCTCTATAAGAGAATGTGAATGTAGAGACTACATTCTATTTGGCTATTTGTATATGTTTACAAGTTTCAAACATTAATTTAATATAAATGTAAACAACATTCAAAAAAACATTTTGAAAGTATTTTTATTTGATTTCTACAAAATTAAAGCCCTTAGACATTCCCTTAGGCACATATCTAAAGATCTAGTAACAAAGAATTGTACAATTATGTAAGAAAATATTGGATTTGGCCTACTGAGGTATTACATAAGCCATGAAACAGTAATTTAATAAATATCAAGTTTTTTTTCACTCACAGTAAAGGCAGGTCTGTACACATTTATGTCTGAGAGCATTACAGAAGAGGAAATAGCGTCAGAAAGAGCTATTTTTTGGTTTACAAATCTCAAATGACAAATACTCTTACAATCAATCCACACCTCCTGTAAGTAAACAAGAAGGTTTTTACGTGGCCATACAGCAGGACTTTCAAACACCCTGTTGAAAGAAGCAGAACTGGCTTGATGAAATTATTGCTTTCAAGCTGAAAGAGGCTCATAGGTGTGGAAGTGAATCCCTTTAGCACAGGTGATCTTCATTACAGCTCCATTCAGACTTTCATCTGTTATGATTCGCAGCATTCCTTCTGCAATCAGCGATGGTCTACAGAAATACAAACAGACACAGACATAATGTAGAACTTCCTATAGTAAAAGGCTTCACAAATTGGTGAACCCTGTGTTAGCACTCTAATTTGCATATTTACAATATAAATATTGAGAAAATATACCATGTGATGCATACAAATCTTTGGAAAAGTCATCACGTAAAAAGCACTATAGTTGTCTTAAGGGGACAGTTTAACTCAACACTTAAAAAATCCTATCATCATTTATTAATGTATTCATGCTATTCTGCAATTTGTGTTCCACAGAGCAAAGCTATACATCTGTGACAAAGCACATGAATATTCAATGAGTACAGCATTGTATGATTGGTTGCCTGTTGCTAAACACCTTGCTCTTACATTCTAGCAATGCATTGTTTCAAATTGTATATCTGCAGATGAAGCAGTGCTTCATAACCCATGGTTAAAAGTGGTGCTTACCCCCTTTCCCTCTGTGCACCCTTTAAAGCAGTGGTTCTCAAACTGGTGGCCGTCAGTTTTATGACATTTTATAAAAAACATTAATTTATCATACATTCTGTGTAAAAAAAAACTCTACTAAGGCTACTTACCAACCGCAATACAATTTATAATTTAATATGTTTTGTTGAATTTAAATTTTAAGTTATGGAATGTTTTCTTTTCTTTGGGGGGTCCATGAAGGGATGCATCGTACACAAGGGGGGCTGCATGCCGAAAAAGTTTGAGAACCACTGCTTTAAAGATGCTAACACATCATGTAGAATAGATTAAAAGCCAATTTAAGGATTCATATTCATTACCTATCAGAAAAAAAGAATTAGATTTTGTAGTCACATGCATACTAAAGCTTAAAGAGATGATCCGCATACAGTGCGCGTGAGGCAAAGTTTGTCATCAGAATGTATACTATACGCCTACTATACGCGCACCAGTGGATTTTTGTAACCACACTTACATTGTTAGCGTAGGTTGTGCATGCGCATACAGGAATATGTAGTGTATAGCCCAGGAGATGCATTGCATTTTGTCGCAATGCGCATGTGTTGATCGTCTGTGTACACATATGAGTCAAATAAATTATACTTTGCCAAGGCTGTGCATTCGACCATCTGCGCATGTTCGCTTGCGCATAGTTCAGGCTTAAAAGAAATATAGTCCCATTTTTATACATATGCGAGGGTCCACGTACAGTGCGTCTAACACAAATTTCTTTATCACAGAATGTATACACAGTAGGCACACCACCGGACTTTTGTTACCACGCATACTTTGTATGCGTAGATTGCGCATTCGCGTACAGGAGAATGTAGTATGTGGCCCAGGAGATGTATTGCATTTCTTCGTAATGCGCATGCATCGAATGTGTGTGTACACTTACAAGTCAAATAAACTACTTTGCCAAGGCTGTGCATTCGACCATGTGCGCATGTTCGCTTGCACGTAGTTCAGGCTTAAAAGAAATATAGTCCCATTTTTATACATACGCGAGGGTCCACGTACGGTGCATCAAACGCAAATTTCTTCATCACAGAATGTATACACAGTAGGCAGACCACCGGACTTTTGTAACCACGCATACTTTGTACGCATAGATTGCGCATGCGCATACAGGAGAATGTAGTATGTGGTCCAGGAGACGTATTGCATTTCTTCGTAATGCGCATGCGTCGAATGTGTGTGTACACTTACAAGTCAAATAAACTACTTTGCCAAGGCTGTGCATTCGACCATGTGCGTACATTCACGCACACGTAAAACAGAATACAGTCCAGGCTTAAAAGAAATATAGTCCCATTTTTATGCATACGCGAGGGTCCACGTACAGTGCGTCTAATGCAAATTTCTTCATCAGAATGTATACACAGTAGGCGCACCACCAGATTTGTAAACGCACATACTTTGTACGCGTAGATTGCACATGCGCGTACAGGAGAATGCAGTATGTGGCCCAGGAGATGTATTGCATTTCGTCATAATGCGCATGCGCATAATGCCAAGGCTGTGCATTTGCCCATGTGCATACGTTCGCTTGTGCGTAGTCCTGGCTTAAAATAAATATAGTCCTATTTTTACATATACGTTAGGGTCCGCGTACAGTGCATCGCATATGCTGCCTTGCTCATACATCCTAAATCTCAGAAACGTCCATGACCCAAAAACCGATCGAGCTTCGCCATTTTGTAGGACATCTAAATTCTTTAATTGGAGGAGGTGAGGAATGGGCAGTTAGGAGGCTTCCTCAGGAGTCATGAGCGACGGAATAAATTATCTTAATTGTAGACTTGTTTCAGACAGTATATTTAATATTCATGGATAGCCCACCGATCTATATAAATGATCAGTGACTGCTCCATCCTCAAATCTTTCCTCACAAGGAATTGCACAAGGATGCACAAATAAGGATTGAGAAGCAACCTTTGCAAGGATGTGCATTCAAGTGTACACGTACGTTTTCACACACATAAAAAACAGACTATACTCCAGATATTATCTGCACTGCGTTTGTGTCAACATTGACTAACTTGCGTCTATAACAAGAGCTTGACAGACATAACAAACATGTCTGGGACAAAGACAAAAAATGTGATAAGTGAAAAAACACCACAGAAAACAAGTTACAAAAACATGAATACAGTTACAGCTATGTAAAGTTTTAAGTTAGGGTGGAGGAGTACAAGTCAGGTGAAGTTTAACTGCCAAATGTCAAAAATCCTGGAAGCAAAACATACTGTTTAATCCACCTGAATCCACCTTAATGGGTGGTACGAGATGAGCACCTAAGCTCACCAGCAAATGCAAAAACTGCATCGCATTAAAGGTTTAAAACTGATCCGCACAGTATTTGCACGTAGCATTAAAAGGTCTCCGCAAAAAAGTGCCGTTCCATCTACACAGACAAAACATTTGAAACACTAAACAAGCCACCACAACAATCCCAGACAGAACGTTCCAGTAGCATGCTTCGCTGACTACTTTGATATTGTACAAAAGAAACAGGTAGCCGAATTGAACTCTGTGCTTACTTAAGAACACCGTACTTGTCCATCCTCTGCTTGAATTCATCTTTGTACTTGACAAACTTGCCCATTGTTTCCTCATGCTCAACAGTCTGAAGCAGTTGGGTGTCCACGAAGGCTGGGCACAGTGTGTTGATCCTCACTCCATAATTGCCCTGCTCAGATGCGTCCTGCCGACAACAAAACGTGTCCAAACACGGTCAGCCTAAATTACACACACAGCGCAAAGAATTCGTCAACACACAGGGGTGAGAGATCTTATCTGTGAGCAAACACATCTATTCTCTCTTGGGGAAAATAGCTGCGTTTGTTCTGTGCTCAAAACCACAACCGATCAGCCGGTTTGGTTGTTAGGTGCAGTAGACTGGAACATACCATGTTTAAAGGAAATGCATTTACAAATGTTTGCCATAAAGTTCACTGGGTTGATATGCTCACCGCCAAGGCTCGTGAAAATCCAATCACGCCATGTTTTGTTGCCGTGTACACCGGCTGGTGAGGAGAATGGAGGAATGCTGTGAGGAAACAAAGCCAACATGAATTTCAAGTATTGTTAAAGTTCAGGAGTAAAGTAACAATACAGTGCAGTGAATAAACCTCTGCTGTTTCGAAAGGGCCTCAAAAGAATAATTGATCCAAATCTACAATGACCTCAACGTTTTTCCAATACCATATCTTGTTCTTCTATAAAACACAATAGGAGGTACGAGGATATCCCTATATTCCATATAATGGACGATGACAGTTGTATTGCTTATAAAACGTGTAAATAAAATAAAAACATATACAGGGTTTGAGAATTGTAACTTTATGGCAAGGTTTTGGTAAACAATTTCTTTTTTGGTAACCATCAGTGTAGTACTCCAAGGGCACCTTAAGGTCCTCTATGGTGCAAAAGAGCAGGATTTCCATTTTATTTAATGGAAAAACTCTAAATCTTCTCCAAGTCTGAGGAATTCTCTTTTAATTCAAGCATGATAAAAAAATTAAGAGCTAAAGACACATTCTCTAAATGTTATAAAGCTGAGGTCTTCAACCTTTTCAGGCCAAGGACCCCTTAATGGATTGAGAGGAGGAGTAGGGACCCCCAGTACATATTTCAAAACTGGATTTATTATTATTTATAACACATACTTTACATACTACTTGTTTTGATGGTTACAGTATGTTATTAAATAATAATTTTGGCATATTTAACTAAATTGATTTTATCATTGGAACGTTATGCTCTTTATTTGAAGTTTTAGGTTTTTTGGCCTATAAATGCATTTTTGTGTGATGCCTAATTTCATTTCTAAAAACATTATTTTGCATTCAAAAAATATTTGGAGGACCCCTGATAAGACCCATGTTATGGAGTAATCTGGCGCTTTATGGACATCCGTCAAGCCTTGTTTAACATGGAATGTTACTGGATGTGCTTTGATAGTGTCTTTTAGCTTTTAGACTTTATTATGATAAACAATCTTTACAAGCTGCATCAGCTAAGGGCGGCAGGGCCACATACCAAAGTCAGCACTTAAAATTAAACAGTTCTTGTGTGTTCAGAATGAACAAATCTAAACATTAATGCACATCCCGTGAATAACCCATTTTAACACAAAAGACGGCTCTGTTTCCAATTTTGGCCAATTTTTTCCATTTCTATGAGGGTCTCCAAGATTTCTTGTCTGTAAACATGTGAATTGAGGGTAAGATCTAAACCAAACAATGAGGTCATGTTGCAAGACATGTTTCCATTCATCATGGTTAATTGTTGCGGAATAGGCTAAGTGCCAAAAACGCAATGCTATACTCACTAAAACCACATGCTAGGATTATACATAAGATTATTAAACACCAAAGTTAGGAAAACATGTTCCAACAAAAACAGAAGTGCAAATGTAAAGCAGTACTATAGAGCTGCATGTTATACACTGAAAAAAATTATTCAATTTACTCAATTTTTTAAGGTAAGTGGTTGCAATCAATTTATTTAAGCTACATTTAAACAAAAGTTTTTTTGTTTTGTTTTGCCTTTCTAATTTTGTTTTTTTTAAATGTAGCTTAAATAAATTGATTGCAACCACTTACCTTAAAAAATTTGAGTAAATTGAATGAATCATTTTTTCATTGTATATAAAAAATATATAAATAAACAAAATAAATAAAATACTGTGAATACTTTTTAGTGTATGAAACAGCTACAGTCTTGTTCAAAATAATAGCAGTACAATGTGACTAACCAGAATAATCAAGGTTTTCAGTATATTTTTTATTGCTACGTGGCAAACAAGTTACCAGTAGGTTCAGTAGATTCTCAGAAAACAAATGAGACCCAGCATTCATGATATGCACGCTCTTAAGGCTGTGCAATTGAGGTATTAGTTGAAAGGGGTGTGTTCAAAAAAAATAGCAGTGTCTACCTTTGACTGTACAAACTCAAAACTATTTTGTACAAACATTTTTTTTTCTGGGATTTAGCAATCCTGTGAATCACTAAACTAATATTTAGTTGTATGACCACAGTTTTTTAAAACTGCTTGACATCTGTGTGGCATGGAGTCAACCAACTTGTGGCACCTCTCAGCTGTTATTCCACTCCATGATTCTTTAACAACATTCCACAATTCATTCACATTTCTTGATTTTGCTTCAGAAACAGCATTTTTGATATCACCCCACAAGTTCTCAATTGGATTAAGGTCTGGAGATTGGGCTGGCCACTCCATAACATTAATTTTGTTGGTTTGGAACCAAGACTTTGCCCGTTTACTAGTGTGTTTTGGGTCATTGTCTTGTTGAACCAACCATTTCAAGGGCATGTCCTCTTCAGCATAGGGCAACATGACCTCTTCAAGTATTTTAACATATGCAAACTGATCCATGATCCCTGGTATGCGATAAATAGGCCCAACACCATAGTAGGAGTAACATGCCCATATCATGCTCCATGCTTCACTGTCTTCACTGTGTACTGTGGCTTGAATTCAGAGTTTGGGGGTCGTCTCACAACAAAACCTTGATTATTCTGGTTAGTCACATTGTACTGCTATTATTTTGAACAAGACTGTATTTAGAGACACTTCCACTCAAACAGTAATAAGGAATTTTGCACTAGTTAACGCAATGTTAAAGGAAAACACCACCTTTTTCAATATTTTACTATGTTCTTACTTTAGACGAATTAAAACATCCCTATCTTTTTCAGTGCGTGCACTTAATCTTTGTATAGCGCATTGTAAATGTGTTAGCATTTAGGCCAGCCCCATTCATTCCTTATGATCCAAACAGGAATGAATTTAGAAACCACCAAACACTTCCATGTTTTCCCTATTTAAAGACTCTTACATGAGTAGTTACACGAGTAAGTATGATGATGTTACTGCAGGCCAAGGTCGAAGTGCTGCAAACTAAGTGCTCTTCTGCCATACAATATAGTTCTCATTTTTTTCCGCTTAAAAAATCTCCACGTTTTATTTTGTGCCACCTTACTTACTTGTGTAACTACTCATGTAATAGTCTTTAAATAGGGAAAACATGGAAGTGTTTGGTAGTTTCTAAATTCATCCCTGTTTGGATCCTAAGGAATGAATGGGGCTAGGCTAAATGCTAACACATTCACGACACGCTGTTAAAAGATTAAGTGCACGCATTACAAAAATGGGTATATATGAATTAATCTAAGTTGAGGTAAAAACATGTTTGTACATGAGGTAAAAACCTGGTAAACCAGATTTTAATGTACTGTAAATACAAATAAAGTGGTTTTCACATCACATAACACGGCAAAACGTCTTAGCTTGAATCTTAGTTTTCATTTATACTTTTGCGTCGTCGTCCGCGTCGACGTGCAAGCACAGGCGCAGACCGCTGGTAGGCAGTATCCACAGTAGCAGCGCGACCGTCACAAAAGAAGAAGCTTGACAAGTTAACCCAAAAACGAAGAAGAAACAGCAACTTGTTGTGTATAATTTGAGAAGACCAGCAATGATGGAAGTAAATAAACAGCGACTTTTGTTGCAGTTTGAGTTAAATCACTCCTCAACTTGGCTCATCTTTGTGTTCACCGTCGCAAACGGAAATACCTTTGACACGGTTTTTTTAACCTGGCGGGAGGGATTCTGGTGGACCAATCACAGCACTTGCGGTCCGCGTAAATCTGACGCGCTGTTAAAATTTTTACGAGGTGCGCGTCAGGCTACGAGCTACCCACAGACTATGGATAGCCCTACGCACGACTATAAATCGGGCTTTAGCTTGAATCCAAATTTTTTGCTGATCTAACCAGTGACTGATACAACAGGCTTGTTCGACTTCATGCGGCGTCACAAGAACCGAGCGGCAGATATCATCAAAATCCGAGAAATCATACAAAAGAGAATGCTTTCAAAATGCTCTCGCGGTACTTTGATGTCATTCACCTGTCAGTTCTTGCAGCGCTACAAGCAGCAACACAACAGCAGCAGTGCTGATCACGACACTTGATAATGATCTCCAGTCACAATCAGTATACGTTTAAGAGGGTAAAATAATATGATTTCAAGTTTTCTTTTTTATATAGTTGGTTATTTAGCTGTTTGTGCATGTATAAGATCTGCATAGTTACAAAGTTTGTTCTCAATTCTGAAGAGATCGCTGATCCAGAGACCTATCTAAAACCCCTCAATCTGAAATGCCCCAAGGCTTTGCTAGGAAATTCTCGCTCTTGTAACTTACAGACAGTGTTTTAATTATTTAATGTTAACTCAAAACTCAATAACTAAAAAATAGAATGTTAGTTTAAATTTGTCACATGTAATATTAACATCAAAAGGATAACATTTTACCCTTAGTGCAGGAGTCAAGTGTTTTGTTTTTAGACATATATTAAAGGCAATAGCTCAATTAAAGGACTGTGTGAAAGTACCTGCTGTAAATTAACAAACTATGAATAAACCTGTTGCCAAGGCATAAGAGTTATAAATTAATAATATTTAATTAGGAGATATCATTTTGACTAATGGCTTAAATACACTGTATACACAAAGCCATATCTCACTGCTGCGACAGGCCATCCTTTGTCTCGTATTTCAGAGTGAGAAAGTTGGCAACCCTATTCCAGGTGCCGAACAAAAATTACTTTATTCGCTCGAGCCAACAAAGTGAGACAATCCACACCCCTCAAAGAGGTGCTCAAAGATCATCTGCCCTCCCAAAATCTGACTCAATTTTTATACAGTAAGATCAAGCACTTCTTATCTGAGATGACGTACGTTCTTTCTCATTGGTCTCGGCCTGCCATAATTAACTTACTTGTTTGATGTAGCAAAAGTACAGATGAATCCTTTCTCATATCTAAAATGATATATTCTGCTTATTGGTTCTCATGGCCTTGGCCTAGCTTGCACAGATACCTTATTATTAATATAGCAAAGTACAGCTGGTCTTCTCCTTAAATCTTAAAATGACGTACTCTATTACTTCAATTGGCCTTGGCTTTCCCTAGCACAACTATCTTATTGTTAATGTAGCGAAGCACAGCTGAATGACTTCTCTAATCTAAAATGACGTACTCTTGTTTGTCAGTTGTTTCGACCTTGTTTCTCATAATAATTGTGGCAAATTATAGCCACATTAATAACGTTTGTAAGAAACCAAGCCATTTGAAAATTGCTAGAAAATGGAGCAAGTTTTGGTCATTTAAAAGTACATGCACCATTATAACACAATGCTACGAGTGAGCGAGCTGTCTGAGGTAAGATGGCGGGTGATGATCTTAAGAGACACTGCCGTAAGACATCTAGACTTTATTATTTATACATATCTATGGTTTTTAGCTGACTCTTTAGACCTTGATTAGTTGTTCAGGTGTGCTTGAGCTGGAGCTAAACTCTGCAGGACATCGAACCCCCAGGACCGACATTGCCTGCTCGAACTGATTTTGCCAAGTGATTGATGTCCTCAGGGCAACATATTGTGTTGTACCAAGGACAACATTTTTCTAAATAAAACCTAAACCTACCCCAAACCCCAACCCTAACCATAACCAAACCCTAAAATCAGTGGGACATTATAAGTGAAAAACAATGGTCTAGAAACAGCTAAACCTGTAAGCTTAAACTTAAAACAAACTATAATCTTATTTCTGAAATCTGATTGGTTGATGTAAATGTTGACCTAGGGTCAACATAATGTTGCCCTGAGGACATCAGCCACTTGGCAAAATCAGGAGAGCCACGTTGCCTACCCTTGTTGTAAACGTACGTTCAGGGTGAACAGTGTGAATTTTTAGTGTCGTTCAGTGGGGAGTTTATGAATTGCACCAAACGGCTCAGTCCACAGCTAACCCCTCCCTTTCGATACGCAATGAGAATCTACAGTAGCCGCCACATGTCATCATCTAAGACAACATAGTGACAAAACACCCTCTCTAGAACAGTTTGTTTGTTTGGGTCTACTGTAGAAACATGACGACTACTTTCATGTAAGCAGACTTGTGGTGTATGTAGATAAAACATTTCATTTTAAGGTAATACAAACAATACAGTGCATTGTATGTAAGGGTTTTTACACCACTGAAAATAGTTGTGTATATTATATTGCATTTCTGTCAAGAGATCCTTCTAAAAGTGCATTTTTAAACATGAACAATATCAAGCTTATAGCATTTGAGAGAAACAAATCTCCTTAGAAGATCTCCAGTTACAAGTGTAAACAACAGACGTCATTATATTTATCACAGAGAAAGTTGCTTCATTTACAAACTACATCCCATCTCTAAATCCGAAGGTTGTTTCAATTCCAAATTCTTTGCTTTCTGAAGTTCGCTAGGAGTTATTACGGGTTCATTGTCAGCTATCGCCACCATTCATCATCTACCACATCCCCACACATGTGCAACACCATATTTCATATCCTCCCTTAAGTGTATCCTGAATCATTGTGTCAGCATCTTAAAGTCTCCCTGTAGTCAAGAATTTTATCAGTTAAAATTCAACTTTGAGCATCTAATGTAAAAATTGTACCTAATTTCTATTTGCTTTTAAACAGCTTTTATGTAACTCTACACCCTTGCCTCATTTAGTATACACAGATCTATGAATATGCAAATTAGTTCCCGTCTCCACTCTTTCGCACCACCTTGGACAAATATATAGATAAATATATAAATAAATGCTTCATTCGGCAGGGTTACAGCACTCACACTGCATGTGTGAGCAGCACACTAAACCAGCTTCAGATCTCCACCTTTTAACAATGCCTAATTAATGTCATTGACATATAAAAAAGCACCTGTCAATGTTTAAATCCTTTTCGGGACGCAAGAATGGCCAAAAACCAAAACATGCAGCAATAACCCTAACCCTAATGAACATTGCTGTGGATTTGAGTGATCAAGCTTTATAAATGAGGCCCATGGTATCTGAAGGCACGTAGGGAACTATCAACCTCTTTCTATTGATAACAGTTCTGCTTCTGATTTATGATTCTAGGACATTTTTGGCATCTGCCTTAGTGTTCAAGTTAAAAAGCTGGTGATATTTCTCAAGATCAGTGAATACAGGAGAAATTCACACGGTCGGTCTGTTGTAATCTCTGCCAGATCACAGATTTACTGTTTCTTGTCCTTAGTAAAAAACAGGCTTTTTATTATCTCACATTTTCAATATTGTGTTTCAGCATTGAAATTTACATCAATGCACATGCTATACATTTCAACAATACATGCGGCCTCTGAAAATCAATCCCATGACATTGGCTAGCACCATGGTCTACTACTAGATACGGCATTTAAAAAACAGGAACATTTTGGGGCAATCAATTATTCAGAAAATCTAACATTTGCTTTATGTTTTGTTTATATAACCTTTGATAAGACTGCACATTAAAAAACAAAGTTGTGTCACAATATAAACAGTTCTGAATCTTTTGTATGTTAATCATCAAGCTATTTTTCAAGTAATTTATCTGTAGACTTGAAGTTTTTATTGTGCCAATGATTATATTTGGGCATCGCTGCATATTGTTTTACAACAGTAGTTTCAAGTCCTTGTCAACAGACGGAACAGCAGCATTGCATAAGGTCAAATATTATCTCAGTTTTTACCATGAGTAAATATTTGCCTGATTCTATAGAGATGTCCTACAGTATAACAATGTCACGTAATGTCCATAAGCACAGCCATTCTGAACATGTTGTTCTGAACATTAAGGCCCATGTTTTCAAAACAAGCATCCAAGAATGCACCAATCAGAAGCGTACCTGCCATGGATGAGACGTTTATGATAACTCCTCCTTCCTTTCCATACTCTTTACTCATGTGTTCCAGGGCTAAATACGTCCCCTTTATGACAGATGTCTGAATAAGAAAACAATTGCAAAAGTCATATAGTTTACAAATGGGGTCATGTTATATGACACTGAAAAGATAAAGTCAATGCTGGTCTGCCATTACAAATTTACACATCTGAACATTTTTAATGCAAGTCTAACAACCAATTATTTAGACTGAAAGTTATATAGCCATTAAACAGTATTTTAAAATAGTGTATATAGTGCTCTATCAGCTCTATTGTGAAATCTGCTGGATCAAAGCGGGAGGGGTGGAGTATTTTTGGTGAATTTGTAACTCGTGTGGTTGAAAGTTGCGCCTGGGGGCACAACATGTGAAATTATTCACACTTCACTGTGTAAATCATGAGAGGTTTAAATGTTTTAAATGTAAGCTTGTAAGGTTAATACTTAAGTAGTATCATTTAAGACAAAAATTATTATCAACCTTTTGAGCTTACCAAGTTTACATCAATGGTCTTTTCCCAGTTTTTCTCATTGTTGATCCCTGCATTATTGATGACAATATCCAATCGACCAAACGTCTTGACTGTGTTTTGAAAGGCTTCTAAAAACGAAAAAGGTTAAATAATCATCTGGGGTTTCATTATAAATCTTTAATTTCAAGCTGCAACATCAATTAGCCTATTAATAACAATGCGCAATGGTTTCAGAAGGGCCACTTTTGGCAGCAGTACAAAGCCCAACCTGCGTACACGGACAACTGAGTGCATACAGCCAGCGTCGTCCTGTACCTGTATCTGCCCTCACCTGACTTGCAGCTGCAACATTCCTCAAAGTAACATTTAATTAAACTCTACAAAATGTGCGTCCTTAAAAACAAGTTATACAGGAAAGGACAATGTCTTATCTCGTCACCAAGATTGTTAAAGTCTTGTCATTGAACGATTATGGTAGTCGAAATAAAAGCAAACCTGATGGTGTTTAAACTTTACAAACCATGAACATTCCAGTGTTTGCCTGAGGCATCATGAATCTACACAGTGGTATAACTTCACTAAAGTTTTCAAACAATGAGACTGCGCTTACAGGTGCGCAAAAAGAACTCCTAAAGTGCATGATTAAGAAACATATTTTAAAATCCGCCAAACCAGAGAAGATGAAGCAAGCCGTTATGAAGAAGGTATGAAAAGTAAGTAAAAACAGTGGTTACCTTTAAGTTTAACCGCGTCCGTAACGTCACACTGGATAAAAATACAGTTATTTTCTCCAAACTGTCGGTCCAGATCACTTTTACATTCTTCTCCAACAGATTGGTTCAGGTCTACCAGTGCAACCTGTATTGTAAACATACATAAGTAAATGATAAATTGCTGAACGAAACTGCAGGGATCCTTCTCAAAGTGTCGAATCAATCCATATCAAATATAACATAGATAGCGAGTCAAAACAATAACCTTTGCTTGATTATCCAGGAGGGCTTCAGACACGGCTCGTCCGATGCCCTGCGCGCCGCCGGTGACCAAAGCCACTTTCCCGTCCAGACTCATGCTGCGCACCGCCGAGCGCACAGCACACTGCTTTATGTACTAAAGCCGGTACGCTCGGAGTCAAAAGGGGCGTGTAGATCAGTACTAAAGTAAACTCAGGCAGCCAAGTGTCATCTTACAAACTATCATTTACACTCTAGAGATTACTGAAGAGATTTGCAAGCGCTCTGCATTTTGTTCCGCAAACAAAGATCCTGAG
Source organism: Paramisgurnus dabryanus (assembly GCF_030506205.2). NCBI lineage: Eukaryota > Metazoa > Chordata > Actinopteri > Cypriniformes > Cobitidae > Paramisgurnus > Paramisgurnus dabryanus. The sequence continues at coordinate 13,389,426 of NC_133340.1, forward strand.
GTTCGGGCTGTATATGATTATAAAGAACCTTTTGTTGCACAAAATGGTAATTTGTAGTGAAAAGATTATACAGACTATAAAAGACAAGAAATAAATGATTCGTAAAAGTAAACATTTGACTAAAAGGTTCCTTGTGGAACCAAATATATGGTATCACTACGAAGAGCCCTTAGCACGTTTATTTTAAGGAGTGTGTGGAGTGACTGAATACCAAGATACAGTAGATACAAGACAGAGTATGCATTAACAAACATCTTTATTTTCAGTCGTTCTGATCTTCATTAATCTTATGAAAACGGTCACACTTTACATTAGAGTATCATGTTACAGTGCTGATTAGTATTTTATTATATATAAACAACAAATTTGACCTCTGAAAAAAAACGTATATTCTAATATTATGCCTGCTGTGATTAATTATATTTGTAACATGGATACTGTAACGAAAAGTGCAAAAGTATTTACAGATGTACTTGGAAGAAAGCCTGCCTCTCACTTGCACTCTCTATTGTGCTATTGATAGCAGTGAGAACATCTGGACTCACAGTTTTTTTTTACATTGATAAATGAAGTACATCAAAAAAACTTGAGTACATGCATAACACTTAGTAATGTGTGTACAAAATAAATTACAAACGCTCTTCCATTATTAATGGAAATACATAAAAACATCTTGTATACCTGTCATAATAAATAAATGCTGATGTCAGGTGCTGTTTAAAAATCACTGTGAGACTGAACGTTGTGTAAACCTTTTTCAAACAAACTAAGATTACTGTCTGGTATTTATAAAATGTTTAATTCATTTGTACTAAATGAAATGAAATGGTTTATAAAATATGTAACTGAACTGTATTTATTTTAATATTTATATTTTGTAACCGATTTGAAATACACTAGGAACAACTACTGTATAAATTCTCATATAAGTGAAAATTAAATATAGCTGTTCTTTAGCCAGTAGCTGGGCCAAAAATGATACCATAATTCCCAAATAAATACCATACATGTAGTAAATAGTAATTTTTGCTTCAGTTTATTCACAGTAACTGCTCAATTTAAAGATGCCAATATTTGATTTCCCATTTTTTATATTGTTTTGGAAATCACATTGACTGAAAGAAACAAGGGGGAGGGGTGGAGAAAGACTGACTGTGTCATTGCCTTCACCAGACCTCCTTAAATTATTTTGTCCATTCATGAATTTGCAACACATGTCAGGAAGTATTTACTGCTGGCATTATTTTAGTGATTTGCTATGGTTTCTGAAACAATAATGCTTTTGTTTAAAACCTAAAATGGGGTTGTATGTTTTTAATTGCATTGTGGTCACTAAAAGAATGCTGCCCATTGAAGGTCCCTTACATGGTAAAAAACAGAAAATGTTTCAGTTGAAAATGCATAAAGTAATAAAAAAAATCAACCCAGTCTCAAGGCAAGTCGTGTTATATTAACAATTTTTATTTATTTATTTATTTGTGTTTGATGACACAAATTTCTGCTGTTTTTCATGTCTCTGGAGACAAATGTCTTTTTTGTCCTTCCCAGTACGAATTTCTATAAATGGCTGTTTGTGTCTGTGACCTGAATTTCTTTATCGAGTCATTTTATATTACATATTATTTGATATTTTCTCATCGTTGTTTTCTATTTTTTGACCATTGTTGCTTGGGGTTTGGGTTAGAATCACTTTCTGCGACTTCCTAACCCAAACCCCAACTCTAACCGCAGCTCCAGGTGAACATAGTTTTAAAAGCGGACGCAAAACATGTAGAAACCAATGCATAAAATTACATCCTAACGCAAATCTAACCCTAACCCCAAGCAACAATGATTAAAAAATTGGAAAGAACGATGAGAAAACAAGATATTAAATGACACAATAAAGAAAGTAGTGCCACAGAGACAGCATGACTTGCCTTGAGACTGTGTTGAGAAAATCGAACTGAAACTGTAAACATGTGTAGAAATAGAAGAACGTGAAAAGGATGCAAATATTATGATGTATTTTCTGCTGGTTCTTGACATTTAGCTCTGAATGTGTTTTTTTATTGGCATGGATGCTGGTTTTAGAGCAATTCAGACAAAATTATAAATATTTTTGTTAAAGGGTGAAACGCTGTTCAAATGCAAGTAAAACCAATCTATAATTTCTTATGATCAAAATTACAGACTATGTTTTTAAATTTGTATACATCTCTGTTCTCACTTGGCATTTAAAATATCTGTATATCAAAAATTCAACACAAAACATTGGCAGTAACCTGTAAGACAACAGAGATGACAAAACCAGTGCAAAACACATTAGCCTTTACTAAGGGCTGTAAACAGCTTCAGACTGTGAACCAGTGCTCCTGCATTAAACAGGTGTGTTTGAGTACTGAACACTTTTTGTTTGGGGTGTACATGGGGCAGGCAGGTGTTTTCAGAGGCCCTAGGGATGCCCATCCATTGCATAGTGAGTGCTTTGTCCTCATATGGGTGTACAACACAAACAGTATTCAAAGTATTAACTAAGTAACCTTGACATCACAGTGTCATGTAGTCATTGTTAGTGTGTAGCATAAATCCTGGCAGAAAGTGTTGCAACAAGTTCCTCAATGCAGCTGCTGTGTTGCTACCGAACTTCCCAAGATACAACATGCCACACATTTCTGTCTAGGGTTTGTGCACGTCCTCATGGCGTAGGATTTTGTACAGAACCCAGTAGAAAATGTTGAAAAACAGGAAGGCCAGAGGGAAGCCAGCTCGGGACACAGTGTCGATTTTCTTTGCTCGATCGATGAAGATTTTTCTCATCTCTTCATGACTCTTGCCTGGGGCAACAGGCGGGTCAGAGGGGGTTGTGGCAGCATTGTTAGCAGCTTTGGGCACAGCTCCGTCTTTCCCCACATTGGGTGTGTAGCTCAGCCGGCTCTCCCGCACTTCCTCCTCCTAAACACAGGAAAGGATACAGAGAGAGGAAATCAGGACTATGGTACTCCTACATGAAGATGACCTCGTGGGCCCTATTCATACAACATGTTGCTTACCTTACACTTTATTGTGATAGTCCACTTTAGACATTATACTAACTATAAATAACTTTGAAACTACATGTCAACTAACTCTCATTTATTTGCAACTATATGTCAACTAACTGTCATTAGATTATTAGTTGCCTGTAAGGGGTAGGGTTAGGAAAGAGGTAAGGGTTAGTTGAGTTAGTTGACATGCACCTGCAAGGATACTGATATTCAGAGTAGAATATCTGTTGGGGAACCATCACAATAAAATGTTAGTAAATATTAAACAAACAGTTTACTAATACTCTGAAGATTGGTAGTTAATAAGTAGTTGCAAAGTTACTTATGCAAGTGAAATGTCTATAGTGGAGTATCGAAATAAAGTGTTACAGAGAGGGGAACCATCATAAATGGGAACTCCTTTTACACTCTTAAAAAAGGGCTTCATGATGCAATACAGAAACCATTTTTCACTGAATGGTTTTTTAAAGCACCTTTAACATCCAAAGAAGCTTCTTTTTCACTAAAGGTTCTTTGTAGTGATAAAGTTTATTTATTATAAAAAGATAAAAAAAATTGTTCTTCTAAGAACCTTTGACTTAATGGTTCTTTGAAGAACCAAAAATGGTTTGCATCACTTAAATTTTTACATTCAGGCACATTTTACCTAAACCGTATTAGGAAGCAATAAAGAGATTTTAAATTATACTCCGAAAATATGACATAGTTTAATTTATTCGGAATTGTCATTAGTCACAACATAATTTTTGCATCAGTGGCGGCTGTTGACTTCTTTTTCAAGGGTGGCGAAGTTCATCACCACATGTGTGTAGCCCGTCATGTGTGTGGTTTGTTATTTCAAAATATGTATGTGAACCTATGTGCATCACGTGACTTGTTAAAATAAGTGCCTGCTGCAGAGGCGTCTCAAGGGTTTATGATAAAAGAGAAGCTTGCGTTTGCCAGATACTTGCATAATCTCATGCGTAATCAGAGTTTACTGTTAAGGGAGTGTCTTGCGTGTATTTTTTTTTAACTTGAGCATCTCTTTTATCATAAAGCAGGCACTTATTTTGACAAAACACATGATTCACATGATGCAATAAACACATATTTTGAAAACACGAGCAACACTCATGACATTACAAACACATATTTTGATTTTGTGCCCCTTGGAAGAGCAGTCACGAGCCATCACTGGTGATATTTCATTGTTTAATGAGTTTACTGTTATTCTAAAAATGGGGGGAAGTTTTAATAAAGAATGACTAAAATGATTACATGGATCATTAACATATGTCTGTGTTCTGTTAATAATAATTAACTATTAGGAGTTTACTATAATAATTAATGTTTGTTTTTAGGTGTTTGCCTAACATAATTCTAAATAAAAAAACTGTTTAAAAAACAGCATTTATATTATAATATGTTATTAACATGTTATAATATGTTAGTAGAAAATAAAATAAAACACATAAAACAAGAAACATAGACTAGCTGATTTTTCAGAGCTTTTGAAAAATTGCTAAGCCATGCTGAATGAGCAATGACAGACATACTGCATTCACTGGAGCTAAAATTTAGCAACGGTGCAATAAATTAAGTGCAACATACTGAGCATCAGGAGTTACAAATTGCCAAAAGAGTTATGTAACTCTTGTAATCATAATGTGATATAACTCGTCCATATTAAAATTTAACTTAAAGCTGCAATCCGTAACATTTTTTCTCAGTTAAAACAGAATATGTAAAATTTTTTTGTTTAAAACTGTTTCCTTACCTTGCCCCAATTAACAATTGTAAGATTATAACAATGATTTATAATTTGAGCTTTTAGTTTTGTTTTCCGGGGGAAAATATTGAAAAACAATATTGAAACACATAATTGCATGTGCTCTGGAAGGAACTGTGTTGCTTGTTTAGAAAACAGTTGCTAAACATGTTTAAACGTGTCATCAATACTGAAGCATTTAATCTGTAAAGTTTCAAAAGACGATCATCTGGGGAACGGCATGTAAATATGTCAGTTTACATCTAGGGAATCTATCTAGTAAAAGCTGTCATTGCACATTCAGCATGGCTCAGCTCGTGTTAAAACAAGAAGAGTTAATATCAGCTGGGTTTTTCAACATCTAAAGGGATTCAATAATGGAGTAGAGACAGCTTCCTCTGAACCGGTAAGATATCTGTTAAAACACTTGCGTTATCATGTACAAACGCGGCAGATATATTACTTCACTTTAGTGCCTCCCACAGGTTTGCCAGCACATCCGCTGGGTGGATGGGTGAAAATGACAATTAATATGGGTTTGGATCGGTTGTTTTCGGATGCGGATGTACTAGGATGCACTTCTGTCATGTCGATGTATATAATGACAGATTATATGCAGTAATCACAGACATCAGATTCAGACACGCAGAGTAGTGGGGCGAAACACAACGCACACATTACTGCGAACATTACTGTGCAAATAACTGCAATTTTATATATCAATCAGAGATGGCAATACAGAGGCCAAAGTTACAGACTGCAGCTTTAAAGGGGACATAGCATAAAAAATCTAACTTTTTCCATATTTAAGTCCCCAGTGCTTCCATCAACCTAGAAAATGTGAAAAAGAACAACTCAAGTAACTTGGTTTTGGTAAACCATTCTCTGCACGCATGTGAAAATATGTCACTGAAATTTGGCTCCCCTTGTGATGTCAGATAATACCACCCCTTAATCTGCACTATCCAACCACAACACATGAGACTAGCTCATTTTCATTTAAAAGGACACACCCAAAAACAGCACATTTTTGCTCACACCTACAAAGGGGCAATCTGAACATGACATGATAAATGATTTATATGGTATTTTGAGCTAGAACTTCACATACGTACTCTGGGGACACCAAATATTTATTTGGCATCTTTAATGTCATAACATACTGTTTTAGCAGTGCACATGCATATGTATCTGTAAGGTCAGTGACTGTATTATGATCTCGTCATCAGTAGGGCTGGGCAAAAAAATCGATTGTTCGATTAATCGTTTTTTAAAACATGGTCGATTAAAAATCGATTCTCAAAGAGCAGAATCAATTTTTTTTTCATATTTATTTCCGCAAACATTGAACGGAGGAATGGAAGCATTTTAGATTTCGCAAGCAAGACGTGTTGTGGCTTTTAATTTCTTTTTATTAATTACCCACTTGTAAACTGCTGTTCACTGTTCTTTTTCATTAATATAGTATGTGTATTAAATCTATATTCATTGAGTTGAATCGGGAATCGAGTATAAAAACCTAAATGAGAACCAGAATCGAAAATTTAATCGAGAATCGGAATCGAATCGATGTGATAGCTTGTGAATCGAAATCAAATCGATCTGGAACATCTGAATCGATACCCAGCCCTAGTCATCAGTCAAAAGGTGAGACAGAGATAAAGTTCTCGACTCTCTCTCTCTCTCTCTCTCTCTCTCTCTCTCTCTCTCTCTCTCTCTCTCTCTCTCTCTCTCTCTCTCTCTCTCTCTCTCTCTCTCTCTCTCTCTCTCTCTCTATTTCATTAGATTCGTCGAGCTGGCCTACTGATCCATAAACAGGCTCTGTGCTGCACTGGTGATAAGATGCAATGACTCGGTAGGCTCCTCATCAAACGTTTGATTGAAAGTCTTTCAGCACCACAGGGGATCGAAAAAAGAAAAAAACGCAAAGCATGCAAGCTAAAAAATATAATGGCTCATAACATGCAAGATACAACATCAAACATGTTACAGTAGACACATGCCTATGATTGTGAAAGTGACTGAAATCACAACAAATACAACATGAGATATTAAACAGAGAGTGGCATTTAAAATATTAATTATACAAAAGTACAGGCATGTAAAAATGAATAAAAATTCTTGCATCATATAAATGCGTATACTATTCTGACTGTGACCGTGTCATTCCACTGCTTGCAAATCTGTTTTGAGCTTAATTGCTTCTCTAGTTTCTCTTTAAAAATTCACAAAAATGTTCCACTGGTTAAGCTTTAAATCATTGAGTCAATAATCTTCCAGCTCCACAGCACCATGGGAAATAACATCTCTGCTCACATGAAATATTAATTTATTGATGGCACAGTGTTGAAACAGACCCAAATGGCAATCTGACCTTTGTATTGTTCGACATGCTTTGAAATAAACAAGTTTCATTTATGTAGCTACAGTAGATACTCCGCAAAGATGCACTAACCACCTTTGACCTCTAGGAGACAGTGTTGTATGTGTGCAGAAATAACAGTCCAGGGATTTTATTGAAATTTAAATGTGCAGGAATAAGATTGGCAGATCAATGTTAATTTGTGTTCACCTAAGAACTTCACCCATACTATCATCTTATCTCTGAGTGTCTCAGATCAGCTCAATCTGCCTACCAGAACAAGCACATCCAATAAGTTAAACTGTATTAGACAAGAGCATAGTCTGTCAATAAAATTTTCATTAAACATACACTTTTACATATAAAGGTGTTATATAGGTTCTCCACAGCAAATACCAGATGGAGAACCATTTTTGGTTGCCCCCCAAAAAACATCTAGTTAAAGGTACTTGATTTTTTTTTTATTTTGATCGTTTTGTAGTCTAAAGACAGACATTTCTCAGATGAAAAGCAGTTTTTTGTGCAGCACAAAGGTAGAAAGGTTATACAACACAAGAAGTCACTCTTTGGGAACCTTTATATTTAAAAGAGTACTGAAAATCATTAATTAATGCAATTTAGTAGTCTGTGTGGTTTGCTGTCAAAATTAAATTGAACTTCAAACTTCAGTTCTGGTCTACTAATATTAATGAATTGGACAAGATGTCTGTTTTATGCAGTTTTGTAACAATTTTGTGAATGTTTTTGTGCCCCAAAATGAATCTCCATCAGTAGAGTTTAGCAAAGAATAACAACAGAGTCCCTCTGAAGTAGATTATTTCTGATAACAAGCAAAATAAATAACAGTTTAAATCATAGCTAAAGCTTATCAACTACTACACTTTGCTAATGTTACTGTGTAAAATGAATGCATACAATGTTAACTACAAATCCTTGAATTCTTGCCTGGCTGCCAAACCTTTCTTTACACAGTGTTCCATGTTTACCGTCATCCCTCATCTTTATGAAACCTTTTTTTTTTTTTTTGACAAGGTATCAGTTCCAGAGATCAAGTATATATGTCTATAAGAAGAAATGTTAATGTGTTGTGTTAGACAGCTACAGCAGGTGGTTGCTAGGGTTTTGAAGAATGATAATCTCTAAACATAACATCTGAAAGTTTCTTATCTCAATAGATACTTCATAAAGAATATAAAAAATTAAAGCTGCATGCACACTGCCAGCGACTAGCAATGGCTGAGCAAAGCAATCTCTTTTATTTCAATGAAAGCTCAACTCAACTCAACTTTTATTTATAAAGCACTTTTAAAACCATTAAAATGGACCAAAGTGCTGTCCATGAGTGTTAAACAACTTCAAAATTACGCAGAGATTCCAATAATTCTAAAATACACAAAAACTAAACATCAACACATGACACCATAAATCAAACACATAATCACTCAAAGTTCCCAGAACCAATCAGATGCCAAAAGCTTTATAAAATAAATAAGTCTTTAAATCCTTTTTAATAGTATCCATGCTTGGCAGGGATTTCAGTGATAGCGGCAACTCATTCCAAAGTGCAGGGTGATTTCCGGCTACACAAACAATTTGATGCAGGGAGTGGGCGACTTTATGTCAATGACGAGCGACTTTCGTGAGCGATAACCAATGAGAGTGAAGCAGTGGAATTCTCGTTATCTGTCTTTAGTCATTTACTGAGAGGACAGTTAAGGGGGTCGAATACCGGGCAGAAGCACATACGCGTGTATGACAACTCGCAGGTATCGTACACCGGATGTGCACATTCAATATCACGAGCTTAGTCAGAGTCTACTTCCAGATGCATTATATGCATTATCAGCCTATGTTAATCGTTAATGATTTGGGACAAATATGATGTTATTTAATGATAAACTATGTGAGTGGCGCTCTGTGGTGCAGCAGGGATTTGAGCAGTGTTCAGAGTCACAGCAGACAGCCACCATCAGGCGCTGCCGTTGTGTGTACCAGTGGCATGCACAGACCCCCTCAGGGGGAGGTGCAGACGGGCTAAAAGAAATTACAGATTTTAAGTGCAATAAGAGAAAACCATTTGCTGCCAATGATGAGTTTTTATGGAAAGCCATATTTCCTCTATTATCCACTAGGTGGCGCTCTTACCCAACTTATAAAACAGTAAAATGTTTTGACTTTCTCACGCTTGATTTTAGTATATTTCGCTCGATAGAGAGCAGTATTAAGTTTGACCCAATTGACGTCTCTCCTTCCGTGTTCCACGTCTGAGCCCAAGTGAACCGTGCTCGAGCCCACCTCTGCAAACCGGCCAGGGCGCGATTAACTAAACTGCGCCTGGGCACGGTACAGAGCAATCACACTAGTCAAACGAACCAGGCTTTGGGGGTCAAATGCACCTGGGTGTGGTTTGGATAGTGTAAGTGCGTCCTAAGTTCTGTGAAGATCTTTCCCCGCCCATGATCTTAGATCGGTTAACTACATGAAGAGTTTTGTTGCAAAGCGAGATAACTCAGTTTTTAACATTTTTGTCAAAACATGTTTATTATTATCTTATCATGTTATTATTTTGTTTTATGGTGCTACTTATCTGTATTTTTTAAGTTATGAAGGTTTAAATCAAAACAAACTAACTGCAGTTGAACTGATATTAATTGGAATGCACAACCAAAAAACGAGATTTCTGAAAAATTAAAACAACGGAGTTTTGCAACTAAACTCTTCACATGTTTACATGAACCTAATAATGAACTGCACTTATGCAGCATTTAGTAGTTAATATTAATTTCAAACCTTCATGTAAAGCATTACCATAAAATTAAAGATTTAAATTCCTTACAATTTAGAGATGGACAATTGGACATGGTCTTAGATTGAATTTCACTAGATGAATTTCTCCAAACTAATAACATGAGTGTGCGACCCCCTTTACTCTTTGTCTATAGTTGTTACAAGGACAACCACAATTACAAACGCCTCCTAAGGACCTCATTGAAAGAGACTAGTAAAACACAGGGATAAAGTTGCTGGTGGTGTGCATGCACACTAAAGATTCTAGTCAAGTTTCAGGAAGCAAACATTTTGTGCATACACAAATCGCATACCTTGCCGGACTTCTTCCTTCTCTTCTTGAAACGCAAAAGTTCCTTGTGTTGCCGTGACACAAAGTTGACTGCGGCGTACTCCAGCAGGGCAGAGAAGACGAAGAGTAAACACACAGCCATCCAGATGTCAATAGCCTTCACATAAGATACCTGCGTGATATCGACAGATAAACACATTAGTACTCAGATGTCTTAATTAGCCTTTGGTCTTCTTCATTCCAGTCTGCACAACAGCCCAGCCACTGTAATATTGAACAGCCCAGGGATCGGCCTGATTTAATTTATTCATGAAAGACCACTGTCATTAACACTGAGCCTACGCCACTATAATTCAGAGATATTGCTCTGCAAGGTGAAAAGGCCTGTTTTCTTGAATGCTTAATTATGTTACATAACTCAATGTAGCATTTATGAGCTTTTAAATATGCAACACACACACACACACTATCCGCCTGCTTTTACACACGGGTGATCTTTACACATTCCACTATGGGGTGCATTAATAAATGATAACTAAGTAAGAATGGAAGAAAATGGATGCATAGCAGTGCTGGTAGAAATGACACTTTAATGTTGATCTGAGACTAGTAATCTACACTCATATAGATATAAACCAGGGTGCTGATCTCACATTAGTGTGGATGTGAGTAGGGCTGTCACAATGATTAAATAATCATCACATCGCAATGAGATCAAACAATTCAGATCACCACAATGATTGCACATCTCTCTAAAAAGCACAAGGGGGAGCTACAGCTCCTGTATAAACAAGACGGTATCAAATTACTTTAAATATTTGTTATGTGTATTAATACATATATGAAATAATTTTCATACATTGGTGTGATTATTTAAATTAAATTATATATATATATATATATATATATATATATATATATATATATATATAATTTAATTTAATTTAATTTAAATAATCACAACAATGTATGAAAATTATTTCATAAACAAACCAAAAAAAATATGAAAATTAAATGTCAAAGAAATAGAACAGCCAATTAATCGCCACAATCATCACAATTTATTAGACAATTAACTGTCAGCCAAATTTCATAATCGTTACAGCCCTAGATGTGAGATCACAGAGCGGAGTCTGACCTTAGGTAAGGATGTCCTGGATCCAGAGCTCTGGGTTGTCATGGTGAGTACCGTGGTGATACCTAGAGCAACACGGGCGGGAGCTGCATCCATGTTGATCCAAAACGAGACCCAGGAGAGGATGACGATGAGCAGACTGGGAATGTACATCTGGATCAGATAGTATCCCATCTGTCTCTCCAGGTGAAAACGCACCTCAATGCATGTGAACTTGCCTGGTAGAAAAGCAGGGTGTGAAAATGGGGTTAAAAATGTAGGTAGTCCACTTGTGAAAATGCAGATTTTATTATTTATATCAGCATAACAATTTACATTACAACTAAAAAATATAAATACAAATAAAATGGCAAAATGCACTTGAGCTGTTATGTACACGTGCAAAACTTGAGATCCATGTTAAATGAGAAAAAACTTTTGTATCATTAATGCAAAATGTCCTAAATTCCCACTGAAATTCATATTATAAAGCTTCTGGTTTCAGTGGTTTAATATGTTACCGGTAAACAACTGCAGAAACTCATTTCAAAAGGTCTCTCTCAAAACAAATTTTTGAAAAGGCTTGTCTTTCTTTAAACACACAAGAGTCCTTCCTTTCTATTTTTCCACCGTCCCCGATAGATTTACATCTAGTAAAATTTCAAACGGCCCTCCGCTCCAGCTGGAATGCACAAAAGTAAGGAAAAAAGGGATGTAAACACCAGCAAGAAGTAAGCTATATAATGTAACCCTGCTTGAAAGCACATATACAGTGTGCAATAAGTGCTTAAAAAATTGTCTCTCTCACACACAAAAACAAATATGCTGACATTAACACATACAGTTTATGTTTTTTCAGTAGTTTGAGCAACTATTGCAGTCAAATCTGCAGCTGAAGTGATCTGAGAATGTAGCTGAGAGCAACAGAAACATGTAAAGGAAGGGAAAAACCAGCTGACAGACTGTGTTATGGAGCCTGACATCACCCAGCGTTCACAGGACAGAATTGGAAAGTGCTGCAGGCCCAGAAAACAACCCAACCAAACATCCTGGTTAATTACAGTAGATTTGGTTAAAAAGATTGTACCGTATCTTAGGCGATGGTTAAGTTGTATTATTTGTGTCCCATTAAGATGGAAAATAGAATCTTTATGGTCTTCCTCTTAGGGATAAATTTTTATTATTACTGAGCATCATAAACAGGATTTTTGTGTTTAATGTTATGCTTAATTGACATATTTAGGAAACCTAAAAGATCCATCCTTTCACTGACTGGCTTTTGCTGCACTCGAAGCATTAGCCTGGGGATGAAAACCCGGTGTGACATCACCAAAGCAGAACCATGTGGTTATTTCACATCCCGCACCCGTGACTCAACTGACGAAGATGCATGAGCTCTGAGCAGATGTATGAGTGGGCATGGTCACATGGCAAAATAGGAAAAGCTATCAGATTGAGGAGGAAATGCGTAAGCAGCCATGCAGAAAGCCCTATGCCCAACTTATCAGACTGGAGAGAGGATATCACATTAAAGAAGTGATAATGAACCAGTGGTCAGAGAGACTGTCATGGTGGTGATTAAAAGCAAGTTTGATTGGTTTGCAAGGTTACCTTCTATTAAACCTCTGTGTTTCTTCAAATTAAAACCCCAATGCAAAATAGAGCAGTTTTTATGAATAATGAGACTGGAAAAAGGCTTTTCTGAAAGAGGGGGCAAACCATATATAATGCCAGAGAAATACGTTTATAAAATATGCTGTAGATCAGGGATGGGCAACTTCGGTCCTGGAGGGCCGGTGTCCTGCAGAGTTTAGCTCCAACCTGCCTCAGCACACCTGCCTAAATATTTCTAGTATGCCTAGTAAGACCTTAATTGGCTGCTTCAGGTGTGTTTAATTATGGTTGGAGCTAAACTCTGCAGGACACCGGCCCTCCAGGACCAAAGCTGTAGATCAAGCAATGAATAATGAATGCCACACTAAATAGATGCAACAGAGCCATTTGGACACTAAGTGGTTTTCAATCAATCGGATAGGTCTGCAGCAGATGAGATAAATAAATGTGGATTATATACAGGCAACAATGAATGAAGCCATCTGAATTTGCATTAAATAGCATCTTTGGCTATATTCATGGTGAAAACTGGTTAATCAATACACAAGTTAATTCACACACAGGTTGGGGGGAAGGGCAATTTGGCATCTCCAAATGATCTAACCTGTATGTTTTTAAAACCGTATGTCTCCACTAAAACAGTGGTTGGTCTGCTCGAGACTTCCTAGATCCACTAAAAAGTAATAGCAAATGTCGTTACTGGACCTTAAGGAGAAAATTAAGTAATAAAGAAATGTATGATATGACCCCTTTAATATAAAATGTATTGGAGTGAGACATTAAATCACAGCTCTATGAGAGAAAGTCATCTGTTATTCTGTCTGCTCTGATTGGACATTTTGACAAATTTTCAGCACTTTACTGCCCAAACAGCACATAACTGTATTACGTGAACATCAGCTTTCACTGCACCTTTCTCAAATACACCTTTTTTCAAAAGTTGCTGTTTATACTTGCAGAGTACGTAAAACCAGTGGCCTTTTCACAGGTGAAGTTTTTTGGCAGGCAGCAGAAACAGGATTAAGAGTAATAAAGCATTGTGCATTAACTGCCAAGAAAAGTATAACAAAGAGCTAGTGAAAAAAAATAAACAGAAAGTGATAAAAGTAAAGGTTACTGAGTTCAAGCATTTTGAAAAGTAAAAGTAAAAAGCCATGTAGACCTTGTCAGAAATTTATGTTGTACTGTAGCATCCATAATTACTGATCAGGACATGCATTTATTTAATGATCTTTCCTAAAGATATGAGATATTAGCTCAGTGTAAAAGTAAGACATGTAGACTTAATAAAAGCATGGGCAGAAACATAAAGTCCTAAGTGTTCAGCCGTTTTTAAATTAGTGCCTCCAGAAAGGTCCTCATACCTCAACATGTTCAACATGTTTTTTTGGCTATACTTATACTTATAATACATTATAGCCAGTAGAATTATTGAATTTTTAGGCTTATTTTGTAGTTATGATGAGGTTTAAGCTTATGTCATGTTTAATGTATGTAAAATGTGTTGATATGTAGTTGTCAGTATACACTAAATCAATCCAATAGCTACAGAAATTACAATGGGTAAATGCTAATGAATCCACGCCACTTTTATTTGGACGCACATCTCTTAACTCAATCAATATCAATACACGATATTGATTTGCCAATATTGATCTCATTACTAAGTGAGATATTTGAAGAGGGTCCAGGGAATAATTTGACTGACATATGTGACCCTGCCCCACAAAACCAGTCATAAGGGTCAATTTATTTGAAAATGAGATTTTTACATCACCTGAAAGCTTTCCATTGATGTGTGGTTTGTTAGGATAGGACAATATTTGGCCGAGATACCATTATTTGAAAATCTGGATTGTGGGGGGGGGGGCAAAAAAATAAAATATTGAGAAAATTGCCTTTAAAATGTTCCAAATGAAGTCCTTAGCACTGCATCCACTCACAAATTTTTTTATATATTTACGATAGGAAATTTACAAAATATCTTTATGTAACATGAGATTTATTTAATATCCAAATTATTTTTGGCATGGAAGAAAACGTAATAATTTTTACTTTTTAATTTTTGCTTTTGTTACAAATACAGTGGCAAAAAAAGTATGTAAACCCCTAGGAATAAACTGGTTTTCTACAGTGATTTGCCATAAAATGTGATTTAATCCTCATCTAGGTCACTACAATAGACAAACACGATGTGCATACACTGACAACACACAAATAATTCCAGTTTCTGTCTTTTTTGAAAACCCGCATTAAACATTCACAGTGCTCGAGAAAAGTCCACATTGCTTAATTCCTGTCCTACTTTTACATTTTTCATGTCTCCTCAAATCTTTTGGGAGGTGATCTCTCTCATTTTGTCATCACACACAGTGGTCACTTGTTTGAGTCAACCTAACCTTGACCCAACCGCATCATTCAGTGTGTCACAAAAGCCCTCTGAGGCTACAACAAATCATGGGGGGAAACACAAGGCCAGCACACACAACTTCACTAGGGATATCCACAATTGTGGACATGATTTTTAGTACAGTACACACATACACTTTAATATGCTGTAACTGTAACCCATTTTTATTGGATGTAGTAGACAATTCTGCAATCCACCACTGTTTTTGACCTGGAGACATTATAACATTGTCCGTGAATCAGAAATTCTGATTTTTATACAGTGCCTTATAACACTGTGATTTATCCGGATGCCATCATGCTTGTTTAGAAGATTAATTTCAATGTTCCAATTTCAAACATGGACACATACTGGAGGGTGAAACAAAAAAAAACCATACCACAGCTAAAAAAAGCTGGAACAAAACAAACTAAAGAAATGGTAAATGGACTGCATTTATATAGCACTTTCATAGACCAATGGCCATCCAAAGCGCTTTACAATTTTGCCTCATATTCACCCATTCACTCACACATTCATACACCGACGGCGGTGTCAGCCATGCAAGGCGCCATCCAGCTCGTCAGGAGCAGCTGGGGTTAGGTGTCTTGCTCAAGGACACCTCGACACTTGGTCAGATGGAGCCGGGGATTGAACCACCAACCTTCCGATTTGTAGACAACCTACATGAACCACTCAACCACTGCCGCCCAACAATGACTAGACTCAAAAGAGCAAAACACAGTAAAAACAGTAACAAACTAGCACATGAATGCATTAACACCAGGACATTAGGGGCTGTTTGCACAGTGCTGCTTTCAACTAAAAATGGATTACAATTTATGCCTTCTGGCTGTTCATTTACATACAGTAACAATATAGTGTTTGGGACCTGAAAACACAAACTTTTGAAAACTAGTTTCAAAGTGTACGTTTTTGAAAATTATACTTAAATTATCTGTGTGAACAGGCATCGTTTCAGAAACACAAAGAAAAACTTCTCAATTTAAAGATATTGTTGACATGTAAACATATCCTTAGATAGGTGAGGAACTGTGTAGCGTAATGAGGGAAGCAGGAAAAGGGAATTAATTAATAATTGTATAATTAATGAGGAGGTGGGACCAAGACAAATCACATGAGAGCACATGGCATAGAAAAAACAAAGACCATGCACTTCCAATCCCTGCTTTGACACAGAACACATCAGACCATGAAGCACATGAGCCAGGTTTCCAACCATAAGGCAAACAATGCCAAACTAGAAATGGTAAATTACAGAAATGGTAGATTAGTTTAGATCCTGACACCAAGGACAAAAACTGAGAGTGAGATCAAAGACAAGAGACTGTCACAACTAACAAAAGGTTTAACAAGCATCTACAAGATGACAGAACTGTGACAGTTCCTAAGCTAACTGATGCTAGCACATATTATTATTGCAGTTCCATTAAAAAAATTCTGGTGGGATATTGTGATTTGTTTGTTATATTTGATGTTTTGGAACTTACCTGTGTTGTAGTGTTTGGTGCAGTATCTTAAATCAGACTCATCCTTGAGGATGAACTGAGGTAGGGTCAGTCCGTCAGCCACCTGCACAGGTCCCTTCGCTTGCCACTCAAAGATCAGGTCATTCATTGTGTAACCAACTAGGAAAATAACCATAAAAATGTTAGATTTCTTGATAATGGAGTATTACAATAAAGGCAATAACAATGGCACTGGTAATATCGTACCAAGGTTATTCCAAGCGACAAAAATTCTTCTTTTACACACCAAACACCAATTCAATGATTTGCATGAGTAGAATACATGCAAAGTCAATGCAAAGATACGAATAGACCCGAACTCGTGTCGGCCGATGCAAATGACGCGAATTGGGCAGCGCAGTTGCTGCGAAAAACACTCGATATTCAAACGCATCTTGGCGCAAGTTGAAAATATTTAACCCGAGCGCAAAATTCATATAACAGGAAGTTAAATACAGTTTAGTGTGTACGGACCATTACAATTACATTACCTAAACCATTATGATGTCTTAGATCTCATCTGACTGACTAAGAACTGTGTGAGTAGTCTGTTTTCATCTAAAGAGTATTTTCCACATGATGCAAAGGACTAGAACATAAAATAATCTTTGACATAAGATTTTCAATGAGCTATTGGTGCTTTTCCATTGCATAGTACCCCAAGGTTTGGTTTGGGTCGGGTCAGCTTACTTTTGGATGCTTTTCCACTGGGTGCAGTACTTAGTACCCAATACTTTTTTAGTACCACCTCGATTGGGGTTCCAAGCGAGCCGAGCTGATACCAAAACATGACGCGAAAACACTGCAGCTCACTAATTGGTCAAAAGATTAGCTTTACCTTCATGCTAGCTTGCGCTGTCTCGAGTAAACCTGTTGTCATCTGGGCTTTGCTGTAAGTTCCCAAACTCCCTTTAAGCGATGAAAAACATTCACAGGTTGAGAATCAGGAACACCATAACAGTTATTTTTCCAGACTTGCAGTTTGTGGCAGCACATTCACGACAAGCACGTCCGCAAATATGCTTAAATGCTACTTAAATGAGGCTCAGCGGAGCGCATCGACTGACGCAGAGGTAGTGATTAACGCGGTGTGCAAACATCTATTTGTGGTGGTCAATTTTAATTTTGTGGCGGACTAAGAAATAAATGAATATATGGGAATGTACAACGACGCTCTCACTTGTATGATGTCAGAGCAGTAGGCAGCGCAAATATAACAACACGCCTATAATCCCCCCCACTCCAAAGTGTTACTAAACTCGATGGAAAAGCTAACCAAGCCAAAGTGAGGTGAGCTGACCTGACCCAAACAAAACCGTGAGGTTCAATGGAAAAAGTGCCAATAGTTACTAAAATGAACATGGCTACTCTGAAATGAGCAGTTATGAAGACAGATCCCCAATGACACAGGTGCTTAATTTTCTTAAAAGCTTCAACCCCAGTAGAAGAACAATCATCATGAGGAGATTGAGAGGGCTGTGCCTTGTTTTCAAGTCAGCAGAAAGCTCTTTCACTAATATTTACCCAGGCACTTTGCACTTAGGCTGTAAACACATAATCTTGTTACCATTATGTCTCAAAGTTACATATGCATGCTATCTAAAATGTTTTTTAAATAACCTTCTCCCCTCCTTTTCACTTCCTGTTATAAGGAATGATGCGATACTTGTTTCTGCCCAGGAAAAGATTGCAGCAATTAGCCAGATGGCCCAACTTCCAATTAATATTATTTGCTAATTTTATCAGTGTTAAAGTTGTATTTTTAAAAGCAGTATAGAGTACTTTTATGTCTTCAGGGGCGGATGCCCGGCCAGTTGAGCACTGATGCCAAACAAACTTCACATCAAAGCTACTGTTGACCTTATCCTGACTACCGGCTGAAGTTAAATTATAAAATGATAGACACTGTATTCCCACATCAATCTAAAAAAAGAGGTGAGGGAGGGGTTACATAACAATCTCTTGATAAGAAGTAGTCATCCGAGATTACTCACAACTCTCCAGCTGCATTATGCACGTCTGCACATCCATGGGGAAATTCTTCAGATCCATCGGACACGAAAGCGTCAGAGTCAACCTGAAAATCATATGAAGATCGTAGATCTTGTGAATCATGGATGACTACGCCTAAAAATATGGGCTTCTAATATGTGCTTTCCTTGATATAACGCATGGCAAAGCATTCGTCAGCCAAGTGCAGGTTCATATTGTATGTGCACGTTTGTTAATGCAATTCCACGTTCATCCTCTGAATTTGTAATGCACAAATCCGTGGCTCATACAAAGCAGGGAATCAAAAAGGCTTTGAGCCTCTAAAGCCACCGGAGTGGTGAGATTTCTGAACAGGATTGTTAAGGCAAAGGAAAGACAAGTCTGGCAGCTGCAGATTGGCTATGTTTTAATTACGCTACTTTCTCCCCGGGCAGTCGGAGTGAATCCTCTGTCGTTTGACATCTGCACTGCTTTCTGTCATCTCTCCTCAAAGCTTTACGTAATTCACTCCTCTATTAACTCCCACAATTCCCATCTGCCTTCATGCTGCCTAAGTGATGTTGTCCTCATATAGCTTTTTATGAATTGTGTGGTGATCAATGTTGAGCGAAGCTGTGTTTACCCTGGAAATCTTGGGTTTCTGAGGGTTTGGTTACATTTTAGAGTTCAAAGGGAAGTTATATTTAGGATTATTATAGAAGCATGGATTGCTTAAAGGTGACATAGAATGATTGAATGGTGTATTTATCCTTGTTCTGTGATGTGACATGTAGACAATTTTTTTTTTGATTGGGTCTGTAATGCCTTAGAAGCTTCCTAAAAACCTCTCTCAGATAGCTCTATTAGGGTGGGGGATTTTAAACAAGTGGTTTTGCACCTATTTGGCTCCCCCTACTGGCTTGACTTGCAATCTCATTACTGATTGGCTGACTTTGCTGCCACTCAAAAAATGTAGCCAATTATTTTAAAGTGGAGGGGCAGTGAGATGCCTGTGATGTTATAAGCATCAGTTTTTCAGATTGGGCCGTTTTCTGGCTGACATTTCTAAAAGAGGAATTACTATGAGACTGAGATGTTTAGCATGTCTAACACTTTTTGTATGTTCGTGAATGCGGGTAGACTACCATTATTCAACAAAAAAAAAGGTAAAAATGGTTATTCATTCTCTGTTCCCTTTAAAAGAACTGGATTACTAGGTTGTGGATTGTTACTGCTATTCCCAGATGCTAATGTAGAAGTTGTACTAGGCTGATATGTATTCATAACAATTGTGCTGATAAGTAGGCCAAATTGTGACAATCATTGTATTTTATATTTATGCATTTGGCAGATGCATTTCTTCAAAGCAACTGACCGTACAGTGCATTCAATTTAACATTTCAGACAGTACATATGCGACCTGGGATTAAACCACTGATCTATATAAATGACTGGATTGCGCATAGAACGCTTGACGTAACCGAGTGAGGTGAAGCCAGCGCAGAGTTCGAGCCGCCATCTTGGTATACCCAACCGGCAGATAGCGCCATTGACTTCCATTCAAAATCATGATCAAAATGTACCCCCTTTACAGCGTATCAGTTACACAAGGTTAATTTTTAGGATATGTGTACGTTAATTATTTGTTAATTCTGGTGTTATTTGCAATGTTTATGTTTTAATCGGGCAGGATAATGGATTTATAAAAAACCGTTAAGGTGAGTGTGACTGTTGCATTTGTTAATGACACGGGTATAAATAAAGTTTTGTTTGACATTCAGCTACACTGTGACGGTCAGCGTTATTTCTCTAAATAAGTTTAGGTAACATGTAAGTTTAGATAACATAATTACAAAACTAGCAAATTATTGCATGCACATACGGTACAAAGCATGATTATTTATTTAGATTTCAGAATGAGCACGTTTATTGTCATTAATACTAAATATGCTGCGGTCTGTCTGCTGATCTGATACTGTAATAAAGATGAATGTATAATAACTGTTTAAAACGCAAATTGTACAACTTTCAGTAAATAACTATTTACATGCCTTGGACTTTTGTGTTGTAATAATGTACATGGTAACTTCACATATAAAAACGAAGACGAGTAAAGTGATGTTTTATCATTAAAATCTGATAACGTCCATTGATTTAATAGAACGTTTGGGTATACCAACATGGCGGCGCGGTGGCTTCACAAGTGTGACGTCATGCGCAATCCAGTCATTTATATAGATCAGTGGATTAAACTCATGACCTTTGCATTACTAGTGCAATAGTCTTGCCAATTAAGCTAGAAGAGCACCTTTATTTACATTTATGCATTTTGGCACACACATATCCTAAAAGTATAATTTTATAATCTTGCTCCTTGAATTACCCCATGACTTTTGGGCTGCTAATGCAATGCTCTTCCGCAAAAAACCTTAATGTTCCAACAACTCTCTCATATTTACGGGCCATTAAGTCTTGTGAGTATAAGACTGTGAATGTTGCCCCATGCGTCAGTTATTTTAACTGAATCTCACCTGATGGAATAAAGGACGTTTCCATTTTTAAATATTCTTAGGAGTTTGTTGTCAGTAGTGACATCATGGAAGTGCGCCCCTTTTTCATTGGCGAAAAACAGATCAGGCTTCCAAATGGAATCTAACATAGAGGGATCCAGGTCTAGGGAGTCATCCGGGTACTCGCTGTAAGCCAACCGAGGATCGTTCCACTGCTGTCTGAGAAAGATGTTCACTCTGTAATCCTGTGGGTAAAAAGCAAGGCTTAACATCAGTCAAGGAAAACAGCAACAGGAGAGGTAAAACATGCCTTTCTGTCAGATGTAAATCAGACATAATGGGTATTTTCGTGTACAAACGTGTACAGCTGCCGAAACGTATATGGAAATGAGAACGATTGCTTAATTTCATAGTAGTATGACAAGTATTCAGTATATACTGTAGAGTAGCTTTTACAGCGCTTTATATCAGGGCTGATGGGTCAGGTCTTTTCTGACATAATGGAAAATGCAATTCAAAACTAAACATATAATTATGCACTGAAGATACCAGTGTAAACAGGTTTACTAACATGAGAAAATGCTTCCCATGTCTTTTGCTGTTGACATTATCTTGGCACAAATTCATTCTGTTGTAAAAGCTAGTCATATCAGACAGATGCCAGCAGGGGCATATTACATAACATGCCCTCATCCTCAAATACCATAGAGGAACTAAAGGAAAAGAAAAAACGACTAGGACAACATAAAATAGGGAAATAGGTTTAGCATTGTATAAGATCACTACTTGTAAAATGTAAAATGAGCCTTGAAGCTAAACCAGCTGACAACCACTGTTTAAAATAAATTACAAATGGGGATTTTTTTCTATTTTCCATTGACCTTCAAAATTGTGAGAATGTGACAGGTTATCGCTACATGCTTTTAAAATTGTTATTCTTTCATGAAATTATTAGGCTTGTATCTTGATCCTCAATCAGTTTACCCATCATGAAGTTTCTTGCATGACACCTTGGTAATGAGACCCTATCTTAAAGGCCATTGGTACCGAACCAGCTGTTATTATTTGCACTGACAAGGGGCAGGAATGCTTTTTTATTAGGCTTTCAATGCCTTTTGGCACCTCCTTTTCTTCAGGGGTCAAATACTTTTGCCTGTGTCATTTCATATAATTACACATCACTTAATTTATGGAAATCTATGGTTTCATGTCACCTTTAGAAATATATTTAGGAAAAAAAATGGTGACATGTTCAATACTTATTAACACGCTGCGTATGTTTTCAATATATAATTCCCCTCTTCACAGGAGAGAACTTGTGTTGTTTGTTGTGAAACATGGCAGCCAATTAAATAAAATCTTTTGTCAACCTGACATGGTAACATGTTATAATATGCCCTTGCATTTGCCTTGAGACACATTTGAACAAAAACACATTTTGAATGTAGTTTATGGTACCACAATCAAAGGTAAATTGACATGCTGAAGTGAATAATAATGGAACACATAATATAAGGCAATTTCATATATGCCAAATTCTTGCCTTGGAGCACGAGTTACATATGAGTAATAAAGAAAATCTGTTTACATCTCAAATGATCCAGTCACAACTGGTTTGATGAGACAGATCATTATTTACACTCTTAAAAATAAAGGTTATTTAATGATTCTTCACATCGATCCCAGAGAAGAACCCTTTTTGTTTCCTCTAAGAACCATTTAGTCAAATGTTCTTTAAAGAACCATTTATTTTATATATTTTACATATCTGAAGAAGAATATTAAGTGTTGATATTTAGTGTTGACCACTATCCTGTAGAATGGATGCTAGTACCAAATGTATATTCAATAAGTTAAAATCTAACAATCTAAATAAAAAACCTGAGAGAAGAGCATCCATTTTGAACAATTGTGCTTTGTTCTACACTCTAAAAACTAACGGTGCAAAAAAGCACTAAAAGTGGTTCACTGGCTCGTAATCATAAGGGAACAATTTTAAGTGCCATATATAACACCTATTTAGTACCTGTGTAGAACTATATTGTGCCTGTAGAACATTGTCAGAAATAAAGGTACAAAACTGTACCTTTTCTGTCACTGGGGCTGTACCTTTGGTACCTTTACAGGAATACAAATCATAATACAATTTTGGGTAGATTACCGTACCTTTAGGACCTACATTGTTAGAAAAAAGTCAAAATATGTACCCTAGCTGTCAGTGGGGCAGCACCCTTTAAAAATGTAATTTTATGGACCATTAGGTACAGATATGTAAACATTTAGTACCAATTTGTACCTTTAAGATACTAATATGTATTTTTGAGGTACTAATAAGCTCTCTTTGGTCCCAGAATTGACTTCTGAGGTCCTAAAATGAAATCCTTAGGTGCAAAGGTGTACTTTTTTGAAAGGGTACCGCCCCAGTGACAGAGAAGGTACAGTTTTGTACCTTTATTTCCATATGTGGTGCTATAGTGGTGCTCTATCACCCCGTATGGTTTTTCATAGGTGCTTTATAGGTGGGTGCTATATAGCACTAAAAAGGTTCCCCTGTGATTACGAGCATTTAATGCTATTTAGCACCACCTGTTTTCACAGTGTAAACAAGCAATAGTATGTACAAGACTATAGTCAGCCTGACTGTGCCTGCAGAGCAACTAAGATAAACACTCGCTAATAATGAATGGAAGGTGACAGCGCGTGGGTGATATAATTTGTTAGGCAACAAGGCGGATAAAGAACCAGGCAGTTTTCATATCCTATCTTTGTCTTTTTTTAGAGAAAGCCTAGTTGTAGGGTATGAGATGAGAAGTTCTGGATGAG
Organism: Paramisgurnus dabryanus; assembly: GCF_030506205.2. Classification (NCBI taxonomy): domain Eukaryota; kingdom Metazoa; phylum Chordata; class Actinopteri; order Cypriniformes; family Cobitidae; genus Paramisgurnus; species Paramisgurnus dabryanus. The sequence continues at coordinate 13,413,593 of NC_133340.1, forward strand.
AAGTCTCTAGAACAGACTCTGCACGTGTCGTTCCACAGGGAAACGGTTTGTGACACTGAACAAGTTTTTAGGATCTTCGCAAATTTCTTAAGGATGCAGACAGTGCGATCATTTAAAAAAATGCGAAGAGCTGTAAAGTATCAATGTTCTACTGTACTTCCCAGACAATGATAGTTTTTGGGAAGAAGCTGCAAACGTAACAGAAATGGAAAACATATCTGTTGATAAACTCTGACTTGCTTTTATTACAGATTTTTTTATCTTTTGCCAGTTTTAGCACAAACTTTGAGGCTGATTGTGCCCTCTTAACATTTCGGCCTTGCCAGGACCCTATGCATAACATCTGTGAGCGCTTAACCCACTGTGGACCCTCAGTGTCCCATGCCAATCTTCATGCATCTGCTGTGTGATTTCATGTTCGAACGAGATCGGCATCAAGGGTGAATCACCCCATAAACCGGCCATCCGTGATATATCACACCTCCGTACATATGTGTGAAAGGACTGTGGCTTCTGTAATGGAACGATAGCATTTCAACACTTCACTTACATGTTGTCAGCACAACTGCTGACATCTCTAAACACACACATTGTCAGCATAACTCACAAAAATTGTGGCATTTACAAGTGAAAATCGTTAAGGCTTCAACAACTTCACAGCCCATATGTTTAGTGATGGTTAGTTGAAAAAGATAATTAAATACTAGTAAGATCCTATGCAAACTACGGAGCAACTATTAATCCTGAGATGCTATGGATTCTCTGCTCCCAGACCAGTGCTCAATCCTTTATTTAATCCTTTCTGGTGCAGTGAACTTGGCTGCTCAGCTTTCAATATCCTTGGATTTCAAACACATTGGCATAGCAAGCAGATGTTTCAGGATTCTGAAAGGCCAGAAACTAATCGAAAACTGTCCAGAGGTGTTGTTTTGAGACTACAACTACACCAGTTTAGATTTTCACGATCTCATAAACAAATGAAAAAATAAAATAATAAATAACAACAATATAAAGCATTGTCTCAAGTTTAAAGATCACGAAAAAATATTTTTCAAGATACAGCATCTATATCACGAGTGATGTTTGAAAACAATTTTCCCTTTAACATTTAAACATATTCTTGTTTAATACGTAAAAACATCAAGTGGTGGAACAAATGTGAATGTAGTCACATCACATAATTGAAGAGAGCTGCTGATCATGTGTCACCCAAATGGACGACAAGTTTAGGGCTTCCCTGTTGTGTTACTGTTCTTTGCTTCTGTATGTTGGCATTATCTAACCGTTCAAATATTGAGGGATTGTATTGTTTCGTATTAGTACCAGATGGTTAGGGCTGGGACTAAGAAGGGTAGCTGTAAACCATATATGATATATAGTGAAGGCTATACAGAGTTAATTCCTCCTAGTGAAGCCTACATGTGGACAACAAATCTGAGGGATGCCGTTTAATACCGCACACTGCACATCAAATCTCAAGTGTATTGTGTGTCTAAATTTGTTTTGGGTGTCATTTGCTGTGGAGGCCATAAGTTGAACACATATGGTCCAGATGTTGACAATTCTGTGAAACTGCTCATGTGAAACACTGACTGATCTGATCTGAACAGCTGTGAATCTTAATGCTTTACAGTATGATTAAAGTACTGATACTGTACACATGCTAAGGGATTGTTGCTCCTGATAACACCAAAAGATTGCATTACAGCGGTCTCAGTCCATCCATGACCTTGACACACAGCCATGAAGCTCTACTGGTAACATCTTTGTGCGATATCATTTCTCATTTTAGCGCTATCTTATTACATGTCAGCAAGATAGCTGTGTTTTTTACATAAAATCATGCAACATAATGTAAAGAATGTTCTTTCAAAATGACACCTTGATTTATTTAAAGATCAGCAAAATGACATTGAAAGCAACGCACCTGGCCCAAAATTTACTTTGGCAGAGAAACAAGAATTAAACGATCTGTTGCTAACATTGTATACATTAAACGTTAGCTCAGTAATGGTTGATATGCTTTAGCTATGTTTTGAACTAAGGTTTGGGCCACAGAAGCTGTTTGTTTATTTTGTTGTTTGTGTATGCATAGATAACAGTAAACAAGGAGGCAGTGTTATTTTTAAAAGTAATGCATTACAATATTAAGTTACTCCCTAAAAAAGTATCTAATTGCGTTACTTAGTTACTTTTCATGGAAAGTAATGCTTATGTTACTTTTAAGTCACTTTTGCATTACTTTTTCTTACTTGGCTGAGGCTTGATCTCTTTCAGGCCTTCCAGGTGTTTTTTATGATCGCAAAAATGTCAAGCTCTGACCTGCCATCTCCGTTTCTGACTCAAACTGTCCCCGCTCAGGTGCACAGAATGTGTAATTCTACTTTAATATGTTCAGTTTAATTCAGTACATTACTTTATTTTTAAATTGAATTAATTAAACTGAAAAGTAACTTGCATTATTTTTTTTTTAAAGTAACTCAGATATTAATGTGTACATTTATAAAGTAATGTGTTACTTTACTCGTTACTTCAGTAGTAATATTATTACGTATACTTAATGCAAGTTACTTGTAATGCGTTACCCCCAACACTCCAAGGAGGGAACCAGCAGCCCATTTGCATTTAAAGATACACCCAAAAACAGCACACCCAAAAATGGGCCTTTACAACAGGTGTTACATATTGAACAGAACATACTGCTGGGTTAAAATTGAACCAATGCTGGGTTGTTTTAACCCAATCGCTTGTTTGCATAAAAACAACTCAACATTGGGTAATTTTTAACCCAGCATTGGGCCATTTTTAACCCAGCATGTGTTCTTTCCAATATTTACCCAGCATAGGTTAAAAATAGCCCAGACATTTTAAAGTGTAATAAATGATCTATAGATGGATTTCAGTCATGTGACCTTTTACGTCATGCCACCATCTTGAGGACCTACCGAGTACCAGTAGGCTATTGACAAGCATTGGCTACCTTGGTACGATTTACGGATTTCTTATCTTTTACTGTTTATGATTCTTACGGATACAGTAAAGGGCTACGAAAGACAACATAATAAACGCTACTTTAAAAAAAAATATATTGGTTAGGGTGTGCCTACTCGATCCCTGATGCGTTCTTCCAGCCGCTGTCCGCTGCTACCGAACTACCACTATTTTACAACATAAGAAGGCGCGACACAACATGAAACTTTGCTCGAAGTATCACCTGGATATCTACACATGAACGCGAGCATTGAGAACATTGTTTGTGTACACAGAGTTTACTAAAAAGAAAGGTTTTGTACAACTGACGTTGGCTGTTATGGTGTCCCCTCGTCATCTCTGCCAGACGTAAATAATCGATTTCCGAATGCAAATTAATGAATCTCATATGAGGCTCCTTTTTCAACTAGAAGGTCAATATTGTATTTCACTTGCGACAAAGCAACGAATTATCGGTGCATTTTTATGGAACTATGATTTAGGAGATATTCATATTTACTCTCCTCCCTACTTACGTCGCAATTGGAGATCGATACATCTTGACTGGGAAGAAGGCGGCAAGCGGACGCCAAATCATCCAAAGTCAGTTGTTCAAAACCTTCTTTTTAGTAAACTCTGTGTTCACAAACAATGTTCTCAATGCTCCAGTTCATGTGTAGAGACACAGGCGATACTTCGAGCAAAATATCATGTTGTGTTGAGCCTTCTTAGTGTTGTTAAAATAGAGATTTTGATGCTCACAGCATATTGATGCATAGCTTCTAGTTCTTTTGCGACCACTTCAGGTCCTCAAAATGGCGGAAGACAAGTGAGTGACGTCAGCTGATATTCATGTATAGGAAATTTGGACCTGAAAATTCAAAGGCACATTCTGAGGACACATGAAACTATTTGTTGAAAAACTGCCATATTAGTTGACTTTAAATAATAGTAAGGTTATGTCAAAGATTGAAAAAATAAAATAAAATAAAGTAAAATAAAATAAAAAATAAAATAAAATTTTAAGTGTTTTCTTTTTTAATAAATAATAAGAAACTGCACTTGATCGCAAAGACCAGTTTGTTTATTTGATTAAATGCCTAAGAGTCTTATATCCTACTTGAAAAATGAATATTTATGAAGAGATAGAGTCCATTCTGAGAAAGGAAAGGATTTGTCAAAAGCACCGTCTCTTTAGATATAATTATTTCATAGTGAGCATGCTGTCTCACGGCGCATGACTTATTCAGAGCAAGCTGAGGGAGGAAGGCGACAAGGCTCTTTCAGTGTCCATGTGCGTGTGTGTGTTTATGAGTGTGGCAAACATTTGCAGCGGCAGAGAATGTTGAGACATTTGCTGAAAGCATATCTCCTTGTTCCTGATCATAGAAAGTTCTTTGCTGAGCACACCTGCTGTCGGTTTCTATTCAAGCATGATGGCATACAGTATAATGGACAAACAAATCCCTAAGGGAGGAGCTACACAGGTAGGTAAAAACAATAAGTGCCACTCACTTTCTTAATGCCTGGAGGATTATATATGACTACTTGCAGTGTTCGAATTATGTCAAAGCTTATGAGGGGTCCCCTAGCTAAGCCCCACCCCCTGGCCAAGCCCCACCCCCTTATCATAGGATCGCTGTGATTTCACAAAGTAAGATGTGATCGTCCTTGATCAGTAATCATCTGATCCTGGTTTTAATCAAAGAAACCCCAAATTACCCTTAACTCAAACTCTAATACATTTTTTACCCCTCAAATTAGTGTGAAACACTGGCAAGGGCAGAAATTTTACACAGAATAGGGGTGAAATAGGGTGGAACTCATTTTTAAATTACATAATTTTACTATACAGTATAGTAGTGGTTAAATGGATTACATTGCGTTTTTTGAGTCATAGATCGAATACTTTCAGATCAGCAAAACTGGGGGAGGGAAAATAACATAAGAACAAATTAAGAAATTATGAGCATAAAAAATAGAAAAGAACAAAGTTACAAATAAAGTAAGATATATTTAGGTACATAAATAGAATCAAATGAATAATAACACTGTCTTCTTCATCGAATAATTAATCTGTTTTTAGATACAGAAGTGATTTTCCTTTGTTTTCTGTTGTTTAATTAATATAAATGACAGAAACACAAGCAGATAAGAACTGCTACTTTCAGACCAACACAAACATCTGATTTCTTTCTGAACTGATTGCACTTACTTTAAAACATAACTGAATGTTTTCATGAGAATAGGTGCCAAGACTGTGGTATTTCCAAATAATATTGTGTTTGCATGCTTTAGGAATTGCGCGTCTCCGTGCGTCCGCTTATGAGTGGCATTTAAGTATGTGTGCGCGACGTGTCCTTGTCTTTGCGCACATAAAACAGCCCACTTTAACATCTTCCGCTCAAATTTTTTAAAATCGCTTGCATGTTAACATTTGCAAGGTTTAAAAAAACACATGCAAAAGATACTTTCTATAAATATAGTTATTTATTTCTGAATGATGCGTATTTGAGCGATAAACAGGGACAGACGAAATATGCTGACTTTTTTTGCCTTATCTCTGGAAATGTTTTTGAAAAATCTGCGGAATTCTGCAAAATGATTTTAAATGTTTTAAAAATTATATTAGATAATTTAAGCTATAAATATTACAAAATTGCATCTAAAATAATTACTTTTTAAAGGCTTAAAATGAAAATGAATACACAAAAGCAATGAGTCCTCTGAATTAAACCGGACCAACATGAAGCAGATAATGTGCTTGTCAAGATAGAATTATAGTTTGTATATAAAATGACATGTATTGTTTATTTTGTTATATAATATAGCAGCATAAACAAGCTTGTATTAATACGTTCTCATTATGAATTAAGCACGTATGAAGATAATTTCATCATTTTTACAACGCAATGTAAACTTCATATTTAACATAACAAGAGAATTCATCTTGTAAACGGATTTCAAATGATGATGTGCTGCTGAGTGCCGACTGTCGCGTCACATAGATGACAATTACAAGTAAGATCTGCTTAACTTAGTGATAAGTTTTATTTCATCTGAAATATCAAATGGTTCGTGTTCTCTATCATTAAAAACAATCACAGCAAACACGCACAGGGTTTATGTACTTGTCAATGCCGCTCACAAACGAAGTTGAGACTATCATTTATTATCATTTAAGCGTGATTTCTTCTGCTTCCCCAATAAAATATTTTGTGTGACTGGGTGGACCAGCCGTCAGACTGAGAGGATAGATTTGCCACTGTTTGTCTGTCAATTCCTCCAGAAAACAGCATGAGGCGCACTTGCGAGTTTATTTATTTCAGACAGAAGTCATTTGAATTAGTTTATTGCGAAATTGGGACAAATAAAGACAGTTTCGCTTTGTGACACGCAACATGAGAATTTTAAATTCATGTAGTATTTTAATTTTAATAAAAACCAGGGGACCCCCCTAATTTATATTTTTGTGCTTTATGGGGGGTCCCTTAAGGCTTATAGGAGGTCCGGGACCCCCCCAGACCCCCTTCAATTCGAACACTGACTACTTGTATACAATCACCCTAGACCTCACTGCATCGGAAGCTTGGATGCTTTCTCTTGACCTCCAGTGTGAACTGCTCGCTCTTCCTCTGATGTAATTCACCCCAAGGGCTGATGTTCATTCACATTGCTGCCTCCATTTCTGCTTGTGAAAACCTGCACTACACCATCCGCAAACCCTTTACAGGTTTAATACTGAACGTTTTCCAGAGATGTGCTACTGTGTTATCAAGTGTGTAAATCATTTAATTTATTAAGCCTCTGGCACATAAAACCATTTCACAATGCATTACTTAAAACAAAGATCAGATTTAGCCTGGAAAAAAATTAAGAATTAAATTCAAGCTTAATGTGCTCATTAATCCATCATGTTGGTGAATTTAAGATTACAGGATGACTCCCGAAAAGCACAAAAACAAGTTTGTGTCCCCCCTGACATCTTTAGCATGTGGACAATTAACAGCGTCCTAAGGAATTGAATTTAGATGCGGTACAAGATGCATGAGAGCAGAAATGTTCGCTCTGTGCAAAGCACAAACTCTCTTAATGTCTGTTATAACATGTCCATTAGATCTGAACTGTGCGCTTTAATGACAGCCTATTAGTGCGATAATTAAACCCTGCAGAAACAACCAACACAGTTCTGATATAATTGCAGTGATTTATAATGGGTTAACACTACTTAGTGGCATTCTGGATATAATTTGATTGTGAATACATACCATAGTTGTCTCTGCGATGGAGCCAAAACTGTTAATAAATATGTTGCATGATACATTCACAGGTGGACCTGGAGAATTTAGAAAACAAGGGATAGAAGAGAATTCATATTTCATTTACAAATGTACTCTGTCTACATACTGTAAGGATGGTTAATCTATGTACAGATATACATGGGCATCGGTCAGCACATGTTAAAAATTACTGTGCATTTTACTAAAATACGTTTTTTTCATGCAATTAAAGTAAATGGTGACTAAAGACAGGTAATCTCTAACATTTTGTTTATCATCTCCTTTATATGTGTTCCACATAAGCAAGTAAGAAAACTGATTTGAAACTACGTGTTGTTTAAATTATGATGAAATTCCTTTTTGGATGAACTATACCTCTACAATTAGAGGTGGGGTTATCTAATTTATTGTTTAACCCTTGTGTAGTGTTCGGGTCTGTGGGACCCGTTTTGAATGTTTACTGAAAGAAAAATTATGCAATTAATTGTTGTTTCAACCTCAGATTCATTGGCCTTGGCTCATTTTCTATGAAGAACATAAAAATAAACAACTTTATAATTAATGTACACTGTACACCCCCCCTACACATTTATATTACATATGTGGTGTTCGGGTCCACTGGACCCGGGGTTAATAAAAGTGTAAAAATTGATTGTGCTATGTAACTTCACTCTGTTTTTCTCCTACCTGGGACTGATGTGAGTGCATGAGTGTGTTTGTATACATGTCTGTACATATGTGATGGATGCATGTCAGAGTTTTCTCCTTCTGCTTTTGCTGTAACGCCGCAAGGATACAACATGTTATATGCCGTGCATGAACATTTGTCTGTACCTACTGTCCCAAACACTTTACCTTCTGTCTAACAGGAACCATTCTACATTTTACCATTATAAAAAATCCATAGTTTTATTTTAGTAAAAGAGTAGTAATCATGGTTATTTGGTATATTGATTACCATTTGTAAACCCATGGGTTTACCACAAAACCTATGGTGTGTGTACCTGCTATTTATCACGTTTTGGGGACCAAATGTCCCACAAAGATGTGTGTGTGTGTGAGAGAGAGAGAGAGAGAGAGAGAGAGAGAGAGTGAATAATAGAGAAAGTAAAATATTATCCATGTATTTTCATCATTCTAAGTTGTGGCCAATAGCAACACATTGTACTTCAATGTGTGTGGACCAGATGGACACAGTTTATGTGTATAAAATGCAAGAAATGCATACACAACACAGCTACACATTAAAAATTTGCTTCTTATGTGTTGTGTTGGCTGGCATGAACAGGTTATGTGTTTAGTGTGGATGATGTCTTATGATACGGCATCTGTTCAGTTTGGGGCCTATGCTGTGTAGACTGACACAAATGTGTACAATTTCAAAAAGTTCAAAGAATTAAACATCAACAGTGATGAAAAACTTTGTTTTATTTATACTTATTTAAGATAAATATGATTTTTCCCCCAATATCTGGATCAGAATAGAATTTCCTTCTTTTATTTCATATTACCACAAAAACGAATGGCACTTTAGTTTATAAATAGTCCTCTACCAGTGGTAAATGACCAATATTAACCATAAATTCTGTCTATATTACTTGCAATAAGGCTAAAGTTAACATCTGTAAACAATATTACATAAATTTGTATGAATGCATTGGTTTAAGATACTAATAATGCTCTGGGTCCACCAGACCCACAAACATCGTCTAAGTAACAAAAATACGAACACCACACAAGGGTTAAAATTTATATTATTTTACTGTTTAAATTGCATTTAAATTGATAAACTTCCCCACTTCGTATTCTCATCCATAGCAATATTGCTCTCTAAAAGAATTTTGGAGCATAATTCGATGCATCTGTCAGTAGTACGTCTTAACCAGTCTTGACATTCATCATTCACATCCACCATAATTCTCTGCTTCGAACATTGGGTTATTTTTAGCCGTTGCCCTAAATCTTTCCAATAACTCTTTATATGGACATTTATAAAATAGTTGCTTCTACGGGAAAGTCCTATGCCAGTTAATAATTTAAGAAAGCCGTGATTGATTAATGGTTTAGGTTTTGGGCTACTCTATAACTGAATAATGGAAGTTCATCAGAAAAATCTAACTGAAACAAACTTGAAGCAACTGTGAAACTGTATTAAAAGTTTCATTGCATGCAACCAAATTAACATCTGCATTGTTGCATCATAAAAAGATAAAGTATGAAAAATGCAAAACAGTCGTTTATAACCACAAAAGAAAAGGAATAACAAATAAAATTAAATGGGATGCTTCTTTTAAATACAGAAGAGAGTAAAAAAAAAGAAATGAAGGTGTTTGTATACTACCTTTAAAATTGGGCCTAATTCTGGCATCATAACCTGAGGTTCTTCCCATAAGCTTGTCGAGGAAGTCAGAGGGTGACATAGGTGGTGATCTTCCTCGAGGGTTTTCTGGTTCTTTGGATGCTACCAAACTGAAAAAAAAGGTATTTTAGCAAATTGTCTGCGACAGTCACCAAGGCTTTCAATGCAAGGGGTTTTACTAATATCATCTGACATCAAATATTCAGATTTTCTATATGAGGTTTATACAACGCTGTTAAATAAGTCAACCTCATTTAGATAAGAAATAGAAGTCTGTAAATCACATCTGGCACCTACAGTATTTAACAAATTGTCCATCTTGAACATAGATTTAGCATGATATAATAATGCCCATAGAGCAGATTTGCTTTTCCACTGCAGTAATGCAGCCACTGTAGTCACATAATAAACACATACACCTGTTGCTTAACAATACCATTCAGGATTAGCTAACATTTTTGTATTGCACAAAATGGTATACAAGTTAAACCTTAAAAACTCTATCTAATTTAATTTTGTGTGCTAACATATTTAAAGTGCACTGATCGTATGTGGCTATAAACAGTTGTTGGCTTAAGAGTAATGAATTTGACTCTATTGAACTCTGTGGACAAAGAAACATATTGTGCAATACAAAGCAAAACTGCCACCATAAGTCTGTATTTACTTTGCAGAATGAGTGAAAGACAATTTTCTCCAGGTATTATTTTCTACAATGAACTTTCGCAGTAAATTGAAGTTCTGTCAATATAGATAAACAGATAAAGCTTGAAGGATGATTTATGTCTTGCCAATTTTCCAATGTTGAAAGGTGTTAGCATGGACATTAATGTCTGTCTTAGCTTGTCTGATTACTTATTTAGTTGTTGCGTGTAGTGGTGGCCACAGACTATACTTAAAAACACATTTTTGAAAGGCTGTAGAAGTGACACTGCATTGATCTACAGCATTCAACACATCATAAATGCATTTTCAGGAATGTGTGGCCATTTCATTTAATTGATATTTTTGCCTAATTATGAGAGAGATGCCACAAAGGCGAGGAAAGTTGTGGGCGAAAATCCATTAAGAACATCTGTGCTCTTAATCATTTATACTTTGTTGTTATTGTTCGGAGCTCATCAAAAGGCAGGATTATTTGAAAAGAATGAAAAGATTCATCCGGGGAAAATAAGTGCAAAGCATTGAAAATGCATAACAACGACAAGGAAATATCATCCAGTTCAATCCAATCCAAGTTTCAAAATGCTTTTCCCCCCAAAATGCACAATATGTTCGAAGAGAATTAACAAAATGACATCACTTTATAATTGTTTAAAACAGCAATATACAAAAATAAATAAATACATTTATTAAATACAGAGATCTACTAAAGTGGGTAAATGGTTTAAAAGGACATTTTCAATTTCTGTACATAATTGATTTTATTTTTAACTATGTATAAATCATTTATAAATGATTTAATATATAGCTGCTCATTGTGTGGGTGTTTTTCAAATGTTAATCATTATTCACATGTGACACAATTTGTTAGATGTCAAATGTAACATATTGACAGTATGGTTAAAACTAGTTACATCTTTGACATTTGGCCCATTGTTCTCTCAAGCAGTATGACGATAGTTTAAAAAAAACACACCATCATTCTCGTCTTTTATTTTTATTTTTTTGCTGACCATAAGTCAAAGGTCTGTCTGTGACATTAAGATTAAAAGCAAATAAGCTCTCATAGGACAAGATTAAAATTACTTTCGAAATGACTTTGTTAAAATAACACTTTCTCCATCTCATAAATTGAACGAAGCACACAAATACTCAACACACTGACACACACATTCACACATGCTGTCGGAAACACGCACAATTTTGTGGTTGCTTTGCTGAGCATGGATCAGCTTTGCTTGCGACTGTTCATAGAGCGTATTCTTTTGTTGCCAGTTATTGTCTTGTTTACTCTTTCTCATTTTTATGTGGTTTTTAGGTCTATTGATTTTGTTTCAAAGCTCTAAAACAAAGGAAAGTCAGACCAGATTAAAGACACTTGGCTGGACAACACAAAGGATTAAGCTAATTTACTGTCTACACTTCATCAATGGCTAATCACAGAGAAAGATCACAGTCTCTCATAAGTATAAAGGCCATGTTTAACATCTTTCCAAGCCTGTGCTCTGTTCACTGTGGGTCTTTTTCTGTATCAAACAATTGTAAAGCTCAGATACAAAATCCTCAAAGTGAGTCTGACATGTTTTCTTGTAAATAAGCATTTTTTTATCAGACTTCTAATGGATTCTGCCAACAAAGTGGTATTTCTGAATGGCCCGAGGCCGGGATTAAACGGATTGTAAGCGAAAGTATTTGAAGAACGTGTAATAGCCTACCTGCTGAAAGCATTTGGCTGATATCATTATAAAAATTTTGTTGGAGGTGGTTGTTAACGGCAAGCCAATCAGCGAAGAGCATGTCCAGTTTGACACTCAGGGCCTGATTTACTAAAGGGGGCAAATTAGCGTGAGAGCGCAATTCCAAAAAAAGCACCAATGCTTGATTGATAATCTGTGGGTTATTAACTAAGAAGGCGCTAATTAAATAACACAGGCGCAACAGCTGATTTTCCATAATGACCAACGCAATCTACTTAAAGCAGCGCAAATTAGTTCAGGGTCGCAAATAAGCAGAGCTGATGCTCCTCAGGTGCGGGTGATCTACTAACGCCTTATGTGCTTGAGTTCAGCACCACAGACATTACAGCTGAAAATGCCATTCACAGGTGTGAAATCCCAGCAAACAAAGCCATAGTACACTGAAAATAAGATAGTTAGTTTACACTTTTTAAACACCTAAGCTCCGAAAGCTTAGGCAGCTGACTTTTTGTTTCGCTGTCTCAAGAGGCAATAATCCCTTTCACACATACAGTCTTTACTGGTAATTTACTGGTAAAATTACCAGTAATTTACCACACCCTCTGTGAAGTCTATGTTGCAAACAGTGTTATTGAAAACGCAGTTTCGGTTTGACATCGCCTAATGCAATGTTGTTTGGTCACGAGCAATTTCGCGACCATCAGCGTTTACCACAGATGTAAAAACAACTAAATACGGACCGTTGATATGAACGATGTGGATTGTTTACAAATAAAACACTGAGCTCCCCGGGCGCCACAGATAACTTCCGCTTTCTCGCTTTTGGACGCAGCCCTGGTATTGTGTGACTTCTTTTAGTGACTCCTCTTTAATTTCTTCCAGCAAATGAAAATAACATGGCTTGGCAAACAGTACTGTTGAATATAGTGTTAATTTTGTCAGACGAGACGAGACGAAATATGTTCGTCAACGACCTTTTTTTCCATGACTAACACGAAACGATGACGAGACTACACACATATTCAAAAACGCTGACTAAGACTTAATGCATGCATTTTTGTTGACAAAATAGACGAGACTAAAATGTTTTGCATAAAATAAAAACTAAGATAAAATCTCTCTTCATTTTCGCCTTCAATCGTCTCTACTACATTTTATGCAATGAGGTCATATTTAAATGTGAATTCATTCATAAAAAGACTGCATGCTCTTATTATGAAACTGCGCGTCTGTCATAACTCCAGACAAGCTCGCGCTGCTGAAATCTCAATGCTAAGTGTTCACAATATAACATCCATTAGCAGTTAGTCTTCAAACGTATTACATATGAGAAATATTGATATTTCTCCGTTGTTTCCATTGGATTTTTGTAATCTTCATATGGTTTTTCAACAATTGCACGCACACGCAGCGCGATTCTACTATTGAAAAGGCATACGCGATCAGGTCAGTAAGAGTCTCATGTGTAAAATGAGCCCACACACTTTATGATTAATATTTCACAAACAGCTAAAACGTTTAGTGTTATGCAGCATTGTGTTGATGTTTTTGTGTCGTATTCTCGTGTACCTGTTGTCTTCAGTAACTTAGACGGCTTGTCTTTCTGATCCACATTCGCTATTTACCAACATTGTTGATGTACCTTATATTATTCAAGTATTCTGAATGTACAGTATATTGTGATGACAAAAGATTATTAGTAACTGATCGCTGTCTGGGTGCTTTCCTATCGCCCATCACTGAATGAATGGTGACGCAATTTACACGCAATAGAGATACGTCACCGCCATTAACAAAGTTGCATTCAACAAAAATCATTCAACAAGTGTAACCAATATTTGAGATGTGTGTAACCCTATTTGACTAAATTGGTTATCAGAAATAATCTCAGAAATAATTTCTTTTTAAAAAGACAAAAATGTTTTAACTAAAACTTGACTAAGATATATTAAGTCTTCTTTTGACTAAAATAACAAGACTTTTAGTTGACTAAAACTAGACTAAAATTACGAGACTTTTAGTCGACTAAAGCCCGAATACACTGCACGATTTTTGCCCTCCTATAAGATCATTACCTTATCACACTGTGCGACATGGCTCGTTTAAACTCGGGTACGAGAGGCATGTAGACTGTACGATGATGACACAGAAGCTTCGGCGGCAGCGTCACACAGTGGCGGCTCCAGAGATTTTCTGATGCAGGTGCTATGGGGATGCTCAACACTTAAGAGAATGTGCTTTAAATTTTGGGGCATTTTATTAAGGAGGTCGCATCGGACCACCCTTTATACACGCGTTCACGCATTAACTAGCCTATACTCGTTCCACGACTATGTAAAAGTATTCAACACAAGGGCCATAGTTACAACATACATAAGCCTGCCAATGTAAACCTCTGAAAATAATATTTCACAGATCTGTCACAGTCTAGCCCTGAATACAACGGAGCAGCAAACGCAGCAACAGACACTCTGCACGCTTCGGCTTAAAATGCTCAGATCACGAAATCACACAGCCAGTTACCAACACTAGTGATGAATCAGCATTGTTTCTATTGTTGGAGCATCATAGGGTGACCATACATGCCATTCTTACCGGACCCGGACGCGTCCTGTCCAGGATTTCGGGTGCATCTTCTGGAAGTCGTATTTGTCTGCTGCATACGTCATAGAGGATTATTATTATTATTACAGAAAAGCAACCGTTACATTTTAAGGTAAGAATGAAACTACGATTGTATATCTTATGTTTTTAACTGAATGGCGTATGCGGTCAACAAATATGACTTCCAGAAGACGCACCGAAATCCTGGATAGGACACGTCCGGGAAGAATGACACGTATGGGCAACCTATTGATGTAACAATGCAGAGCCAGGATTTGTTCTTTAAAAACCAAATTAATTCAATTTGTAATAGCCAACAGAGGGGAAAATCAAGCACTTATCATAGACGTCTTCACATCAAAACAGCATCATCAATGATGTTGACGCAGTCAAGGGTCCTCTTTCTCTCCGTATTTATAGCCAAAAGTGCCAGATTACTGGTCCTAGTGTGTCCACTGCTGTTCCTCGGGTAGTTTTTGGTGTATCCATTTTGGTGTATTTTACTTGGCTAAATTTCTAAACTCGCTATCAAAAACAAACTGCCGTGCGCTAAGGTCAAAAGTTCACCGGGCGCTGCACCCATTGGCCAAAGAAGATCACATGTTTGGGCGTCATGATATTTTAGCTAAATATATATTTTTTAATTATTATTTAACTCCCTTTTTTAACAACACGAAAACACTATTCAAACATGACATTAAAATATAAATATAAAAAATTACAGACATTTCTTGGGGGTGCTGGGTCGGGTGCTATTGATATTATAGCCAGAGCTACAGCACCACCTAGCTCCTCCCTGGCGCCGCCACTGGCGTCACACATTGCGCAAAGTCACCAGCATGCGCTCGTGGTAAACAAATACCGGCGCGCAGGTCGTAGCAGCAAACACACTGTGCGTTGATCATGCTGAATTTCTGACACTGTCAGAAAACTATCGTAGGCTATGTTTGGACGCAAGACCGGGAAAACGGCCGTCTTTGAACCTCTCTCACTGTATGACATAGGACCACTGATGAAGAGCCACGATCACAGAAATCGCGACGATTGTTTCACGATGGCAACCTTTCATCTGGGACAGCCAATAATCGTGCAGTGTATCCCGGGCTTAAAACTTGACTAAGATACCTTGAGTTGTCTTTTGACTAAAACTAGAATAAAATGATGAGACTTTTAGTCGACTAAAACTTGACTAACAAAAAAAGATATGCACAAGACTAAGACTAAGACTAAATTAAAAATAGGTGACAAAATTAACACTAGTTGAATAATATTTTCCTCTGGTATTCCAAATAAACTGTTAAGTGTTGTAATATCCTCTGCTTTGTACCACACGCTCTCAGATCTCTGCGATGCCTCTTCTATTAGCAACAATTGCAGCCTTTTTAACACAGTCGTTGTTTAACAACAAAATGATGGTCCCTTAAGGTTTAAACTGGGCACCTGTAATCAAGGGCCGCAGTCATCCAGGCACAGTTCCTGAAGAAGACCGAGTTTTGCGGGAAATTCACAGAGATGTGCGTTCCTCTTTATGGTTCTGTGAACCCAGACACATCAGCATTTGGCTTTCTGGCATATTTGGGACTTTCACAACAGGTAAATAGCAGCAATATTAGTTATATCCATAATGAAATAATTACGTAGAAATTTGACAAATTGTTGTTGACGGTGTGCGTGAAGATGTTTCTAAGCACACGCATAAGGTGAACAAAAAATTTCTGTGAGTAATCTAAAATGAGGAACGCAATGTTTTGCTTTTGGTGTGAACACAGCATAAGGCTATAAACGGTGTGTCTTAGCAGTGCTGGGCCCAACCTAACTAGGCCTGACTAACTGTTCTAGCATGTAAACAATTCACCTTCAATTTTTGGTCAAGGTACAGGAGTTCTTGAACCTCCAATTAAGCAGCACCTTCTCTGCAGAGAGAGCCAAACTGTCTGCATCTCTCTTTCTCATTTTCCCTGAAACCCTGACAGGAAGAAACACTGCTACGAAACCCTTCAGCTATGGATTTGCTTTTCCAAACCCATGAAGAAGTCACCTCTGGGTCCACATGTCTTAATGGCCTCCTTCGACCCCAGATGTATTGCCCTTGCACTCCCCTTTCCCTCCCACTAATACCCAAGGAGGACTTGAGACAGTTACCATGGAAACCAAGCCCAAGGATGCATCAATGGTGGTCAACAGAGCGAGGTAGACACACACTGGAGCAGATCAAAAGGGATTGATAAGATAACTGAATTCTACATTGGTGCACTGAAGAATTGGTAACATATTACACACACACACACACACAAACTTTTTTCATTGTTGGGATTGTCCATAGACGTAATGACTTTTATAATGTACACTGTAAAAAATACTTTGCTGCCTTAAAATTTTTTGTTGAATCAACTCGGATTTACAAGTCATTTCCATTTACTATTATTTATCTTGACAAGAGAAGAGTTGTTATAACAACAGATGAGTTGTTATAACTTATCAAATTAAGTTGACTTTTCTATATATTTTATAAGGTGTGACAGCTCATCTCTGTTGACATGACTTTTAAATCTGAGTTGATTTAACAAAAAAATGTAAGGCAGCAAAGTATTTTTTACAGTGTATAAACTGTTTATTCTATCCCCATTCCCTAACCCAACCCCTATACCTAACCCTAACCGAAATCTTTTCACATTTTACACATTCAAATAAAGTTCTTGTCAACTACCAGTCATTATTAGTCAGTATTAGAAGTAATGTCTGATAACACTTTATTATGATGATCCCTCAACAGATATTCTATTGACTTACATGTCAACTTATTCTATTAACCTAAAAAAAATAACAAAAAATCTTTTTCATCTCTGTAATTTGTCTCAGATGGAAAAATCATGTCCAGAATGGCTCAGTGGGCATCCAGCTTTAGATAAACCATAACGTTACAGATACATAAATAGACAAAAGAGATCAGAAGGACAGATATTTCATAAGGAAGACAGGGGAGGACTTTAAATGTTTAGACGTCTATGACAAATAAAGGGATAATATCACTGATAGCAGTACAGCTGGGATACATGAACAGAAATCATCAGTTCACAGTCTAGCCATGTTCGTATAAGAAATGTAGCTTCACCTTTATGGTGCGACAGCCCTGAATCAAAACCTCTTACTTGTCACACACGGTTCACTTCACTTTCAGTCCCAGTTATACACATAAACCAACAGACCCTGTGCCTCAGATGCACACAGAAAATCCATCCACAGATCGGATATCTGGAATGCCTCTTGCTTATTGATAATCTCAGGATCAATGAATGCAAGTTGATCAAATTACATTGATTTCAGCACAACGACTGTCAATTACCTTCATGTGCTGCACAGATTTATTATTTTCTGCTACATTTATTTCAACAATTCTCTAACATCAATAATATATATCAATATACAACCTGTTTTCTCCCTTTTTGCAATGGTGAATATTTGTCCTGGTATCTTCAGCATTCACGTTTTGAAAGCTTTGCATTGGAATATTAGAAGAATAATATAAATAATTAATAAGAACGATGATAATTGGTATGTTTGCAAGTGATTTTTTATCCAAAAACCATTCAACCCACAAGCTGCATATTGCATGAAATCAACATGCATCACAACAACTATACAACCATCAGCAAATTATGCAAATGTATAACCAGATGCTTAGTGCATGCACATCAACATGCATCACAATAATTATACAACCAGCTACATATTAGACAAGTATACAACCAGCTGCTTATTGAATCAAATCAGCATGCATCATAAAAACTATACAACCATATAACAGATGCTTTGCTTATTTTCCATCTCATAAACATATCCAGTTAGTACGAGCAGAACTAGCTACAGTTTTGTTGTCACCCCCTGTAGGCCTCAGTCTCATTGGACTGTCATTGCTGTGGGACAAACACCCCCCCCCCTCCACAGGAAAACTGCTGGATCTGTGTGACCTGTCCTGTCACCATGGTGTGTGCTGTCGTCTCGCTTTGCTAATGCGAGGAGGCTGGCCACAATTCTTTTGCTTTTCAGTTTTGCACCATCTCTTAATGTTGTCCACTGTCATTTTTTCTTTTTTTAGATGGACCTGGTGTTGTTTAGCTGACGGGCACAGACTGCCCATCAGACTAAATTGTGCTGTAAAAGCAATTATGTCTTTTCCAGTTAAAGTGCTAGTTATTTTTTAAAGGAAACAAGTAAGGGAGGTAATGTGTTGCCACACTGTCCACACTTTCTCATTGTGGCACTGTAAGGTTTGGTTTGTGACATCCCCTAGTCATACATTTATTGTGTGTTAATGATAAATCCTGTCATGCCAGCATGGATGAAACTTTGCTCTGAGATCATGCACCACTGCCTTTTAACCGATTCAAAATGAAATGAAATAAAAAAATAAAGACATGGAAATTGAGTTCAAAAAGCTTTTATTTTGGCAGGTCTCATAAACACAAACAAGAGCACTGTACAGAATTTTGTGAATCCATACACATGGTTTTAAACAGTGGTGTAGTCTAGATTTTTGTAGTGAGTATACTGTGATTTTTCCCTCTCACCCTTATGCTCACTCGTCCTAGCGCGACACCTCATAAGCACCACCACACTCACAGATGCATACAGTAAAGATATTCATATAACTTAGAGCATTCTGAAAGTGTACTCATAAACACATAAACTGAATGTGTTATCAACATGTCAGTTTATTATAAGAAAAAAAAGACTTTAGAGCCAATGGGTTTACAGCTGGGGAAACTGGACTGATTTTTAGACTGGTTTAGTGTTAATCAACATCTAACTCAGGGACAAAAGTTACTTAACTGTTAATTAAAATTAAATAAACTGTTTACAATCTTCAATCCGTGGCAAACACATGCATTGAAGGAGAAAATAATATTCACTCTTTCAATAGATATTATCTGACAACTATATGTTTTTAATTAATACACATTTAAGATGACCATGAATTAACTATAATTTGCATAGTCATTGATATTAAAGCTTATTTTTTTGCATATAATATAAGCATTGTCTAAAAATGAAAATAGGCTTATACTTAATTATTACAGTTTTTTACGATTGCTATGACAGATTTTTCAATACTTTTAACAAGTTTCCAAAACTCTTAACACAGTTGGCACTACATCCACCTGTGTAAGCTATACTATTTACACATTTATTGTTGCTTTAACACAAAATGCATACAATTAACACAAATTTAAAATGCTTTAACTTATTTTACAGACAAGCTCAAACAAGACCAAAACAATAGATTTTTAATGTCAAATTTACAAATGCTTTAACACAGCATGTCAAAACAGATAACATCATGTGCTAAACCTCACTTATAGTCAAAGTAAACAGCTGTTTATATGATGAATTGAAACATAAATATATCCCCTGTATTTTATTCCATTGGGATTGAAAAACAATTTATTGTACAAATGCAAATATATAAATCACAGCTGATTCCCACCTAGGAAACACACTCAGGTTCTTTCAATTGCATGACTATATAGTATACAATAGTGTAAAGGACAGCCTCTTTAGGTCCATCTTGTGTGGAAAAGGAACAATATGAGCAACACACAAAAAAAGATATATGTCTGCACAAGTCAATGGAAGACCACCAGGACAGTTTTCTTCAAGTCCCACCTGGATGCAATAGGTGCATTCCCAGACATTATACCTGAACACTGTCAGGGGTGGATAAGACATGGCAAAAGATAATTTCCAAGATGCCTTGACAGAGAAGATATCAGGTGTGATGTGAATGAGAACATGTGGCCAAATAGAAACGCAATTTTCAGTGGCTTTTTCTGTTTGTATTTTTTTTTTTACTTTTTTACTGTAAAAGGAAGCAATATTGAATATGTTTGTTATCTTGCAGTATTGTCCTGTTGTAAATACTGTAAAGTCTTTACTGCAGCAATTCTGTCTACTTTTTTCATAAACCGTACTCTAAGATAGATGATTCATTTTTGTCTTGAATTTCTGTAGCAAAACAAACATAATACATGCATTTACCAAACCCAACTAAACAAAAATATAAACAAGTTTTCAAAAGAAACTGTAGTGCAAAACTCAGTCTATAATCAATTCAATCTACTGTCTATTGTATAAGGACAGACTTACACATAAACTTATGCAGTTTTTGTTTTTCCATCTTATGTTTGTGTTTTTCATGACATTGTGTTATGATTGACTAAATGTTTCTGTTGGAAGAGAGCATGTGTTGGTGATCTGGTATAACTAGTTGATTCTGAAACATGTTTACAGTGTTTTTGTAAACAGTGTGAGAGTTTAGTTTACAATGTGTGATTTTGAAGATAAAATTAATTGTTTTGCCAGTTGTGTGTTTTAGGTGTGTTGGTGCGTTAAGAGTTTAGAAAATTTGTTAAAAGTATTGAAAAAAGTGTCATAGCAATTGTAAAAAACTGTATTACAAGACCATCCTGTAGCCTAAAATTTGCAAGTCTAAACTGAACATCAACGCAGACATGAATTTCCTCACAGAAGTTTAAGATCATATACATCTTGTCAAGATGATCTTGAACGCAGATATATAAATGAACACAGAGAAGGAAAGTTTAACACTGTGAAGCACAAGCAATATGCAGAGCAACTGAAGGCAGCTAAAAACCATCAGGATATTATCACGAGCTTATTTTATTGCATTTGGAGCCTTACCTCCAGATAAAGTAATAAACTGGACTGATGATTTAAATGTTGTACTCACATGTGCGTTGTAAGCTCTATGGATTTTATGTTGCAGCACTGCTTCACTCGTTCACTTCTCAGTGTCGCGTGAGCAGCTACACTGCAGGTTCGACTTCATTTGGCGCTAAGCAGACCTCTTGGTGATGTCAAAGTACCGCGAGAGCGATTCAAAGCAGATTTCTCAATGTGATAACTGGAGTCGCTCTCGCGGTGCTTTGCTGTCACTTCCCTGTGGCGTCACCCCAGTCTGCTCCCCAGTCACTTTCGCGTCACTATAGTAATTTGATTTCATAGAAATTCATACGCCGATCGGATCGCGCAGTTCGGCAGGAAGTATATAGCCTAATATGTATTTCAACCCGCTAAAGTGGCAAGTGTAGCATGCTAATGATCAGTGCTTCACATCTATATTATGACTAAAAGTTTAAAAATATGTCACAAAACCATGCTGTTACGCATCCTCGCGCTATTTTTAGTGGGTATACGGAAATCCTTGACCATTTCTAGTGGGTATACGGCGTATACCTGCGTATCACGTAGACTACACCACTGGTTTTAAATGCATTTCATTTTGTGTCCCTAAAAAAGGAACATAAGATTAATTGTTTATCAATCAATGCTGGGATGTTAACTGCGGATGTCACTCCATGTGAGGATGGTATTGATGATGGTGGTTTAATACCCAAGATACCATCACCCCAGTGACTTGGATGTATGGTGATGCATGCTATCAGACAAATTGTTTTGTTTATAATGTATTGATTTGGTGGGTGCTGCTAGAAAGGCTGCAATTGTGATTGCTTGACTGAATAGGCTTTGTCTATCCTGCATTAAAGGTAGGGTAATAGATTTGATCCTGAAGCATTTTTAGTTATGCTGGTTAAAAGTCTCCTCACATTCTGATAGCAATCACTGTGTTAAGTTGTTTAAATGTATTTGTAAAAAATTATGTCATCTGTGAAAGGCGTAGGACCAAAAAATGTTCAACAAATCATAGATTTTGGTCCGAACAGACGTTTCCTTTTATGTCCCTCATACTTAAGCGTAATTTGAATTCCCACCGCGCAGCGAGTCCACGCAGATACCATACCTCATCGCAGGTTCATGTGCGCTCTGTCTGTAAACAGCGTGAACAGCAAACTTTTCTGCTGAATTGACAACCTACACAGGAGCAACAAAACTAAATGCATCTTTTATAACAACAACAGCAAAAACTGCCTGGATCAGCAAGAGCAAAAACCCAAATTAACATCGGTAACTTTACTGCTTTACCGCGAGATGCAAACAGCTACAGGAGGCAAAGGGTCTGAAAGGGTCGTTGCACTGTTTATTTTGGTAAGGTAGGTACGCGATATGTTTGTATTGAGATGGATTCAGATATTCTACTTTGATGAAACGTTGTGTTGCTTATGAAATTTGTGTTCGTTTTCCGGATTAGCATAACGATACAGTTACTACGTCTACACAATCGAACGTGTGCTTAAACTAATTCTGATGTAAACCAGTAGTTTATGTTGGTTATTTTGGAAGTGTTATTCACTTTGTACTGCAAATTTTTCTCACTGGTGAATGAGACATGAGAGGTGACCGTCTGATCTGTGCGTGTTCATGTGTTTGGAAAGAGGCGTGACTTTGGATGGCGATTTGACTTGAGGGTGGGATCGGGATTTCATTGCTAGGCGGCTACCGTTAGCATTTTTCAAAATGTGTTACCCTACCTTTAAATATGACATGACTCAATAGTTCATGGAGGTTTATGTTTTAATTTACATTTATTTATTAAACTTTTAAATAAAGTTACATACAAATGATGAATTGTACAACATGAGCAATTCATCTACCATAAGTGACCACTGTGATTCTGACTTGGACAACAATGACTCGTGAAATGACTTGAGCACTATGACTTGGCAAGTCTTTATACCTTGTTAAATCAAAACATAAGCGATGAGATCTCTGGAGTGTCTGACAGCGTCTGATCACAGGTCTCATTTGAGCTGCACACTTTCATTATTTGTATCAAAATAATGAAAGTGTGTGTTAATGTGAGTGGTCAACCACAAAATTGGTTGTAGAAATAACTGCAATTTGGTTGAAATGGCGTCCATTGCTTAAAGATGTTGTTTCATCTAAGCAGTGTTTAAATTGTATCTGCAGTTGTTAGTAACCCACTTCACATCTATTGGGTTGTTTTTATCCCAGGGCTGGGTTATTGTTAATCAACCATGTTGAAACAACCCAGCAGTTGGGTTAAAACATCCCATTATTTGGGTAATTTTAACCCAGAAATGTGTTCTGTCCAATAGTTGCCCATCCCTGGGTTAAAAACAATCTCAGTACCGCCACTTCCAAATATAGCTCTTGAGCATACCATCACCTCTCTGTGCGCCCTGAACTTGCTTTTAGAGTACCGGTATGCTCATTTGTTTATGCACGATTTTGTTTTTCTCTCCCTGTCTCGTCCTCGACCCGAGGACAACGAGACAAACAGACCCAGTCCCGGTAGATGTGAAAGTCGGCACACCTCTGATCTACTGGCTGTCCTTCAACGTGATGCCCAGCTGATGCCTGACCAACGATCACCGGCAGAACCCGCTTAATCTCTGCTAAATCTCCTTATCCGTTCTCCCAAGGGTTTTACCCTCCTAGGACTTATTTTTCCTAGGATAAAAGCACTGGGTTTTTTTTCTCCTAGGGGGTTTTTCACCCCGGGGAGGCAGCCTTTTTGGGCTTTACTTAGCTTCCTCTTCTAGACGTTGCTTTAGTAATACGTGCACTTATAATATTGAGTCATAGCCGCAGCAAATTTATTTTGTATTTTGTTGTGCTATCTGTCGTTTTTCTGTGCTTTTCACTGCTTCTATTTATGTAAAGCTGCTTTGAAACAATTTGTGAAAAGCGCTATATAAATAAAATTGAATTGAATTGAATTTGCACATCTGTTTAAATCCGTATTAATCCTTTGGCTGCGCTGCTGCTTTTCAGAGCACCCTTCACAATGCACGCTTCCTAATTCGTCCCACTGAGAGCAGAGACTACATTACCCATACACCCTTGTCGCTTTTGCTGCTGTCAGTGTCAACAACTCAACGTGGTCCAGAGATGTGTGTGTTTGTGTGAGAAACTCGCAACCAGCTGCTCGGTTAAAATAAAAATACAATGAACACTTAATATGCCCTCCTGGCTTTAGACTCTGAGTATTTCAAAGAACAAGGTCAGAATCAGAGGACTCGCTGGCTGACATCCCACCAAGCCAGAATGATATCGCAGCAGGTCAGACGCAAGCTTTTTGTTGGTAAAGACAAGTTGTCATGACAAGTTATGATGTATTGGTTTATGTCAAGTTGTCATAACAAAGACATCTCAAACAATGTCATCTTTGCATAAAAAAATACATAATTGAATAAATGACACTTAATGACAGTTGTCATAAACGTGCATAAAATCTCCTTCATGTTCATAACATGCTTCATGTCATGATTATGAAGGTGTCATGTCAGTCTTACGCACAACCCTTCAAGTAAAGTGTTACCTTAATTTCTATTCATCAGGAGTTGCCAGAAATAAAAAGTTACGATAGAAGCTTTGCTCCTGCTATGCCATATAAATTATCAGAAAGCTTGCCATAACTTTACACAACATTAAACTGTATGTGGAATATAAGAATTTAATTTATTTTAGGCATATGTAGATGCAAACACACCAACAATAGAAACCAAACATGAAGTAAGCTTATCTGTGGTTATTGCTTGAGGTTTTCCAGAAGAAATTTGAGCAGATGAAACTACTATTATAAATACGTTTGGTTTGTCTCTAAGGCTACACATACAGTAAGCCTTTGTACCATGCTATACTTGATTTTCATAATTCATGGGTTAACTGATATTCATTCTTTCAAGAAGCTACAATAATCAGCTAAAGCAAACAATTCGAGCATTTCTGCAAGTAGCATTTCATCCTCCCCCAACTTGCCATCAAACTTCAATTTAATCAAGAATAGCCACAAGATATCTCTCTGGTTTGGTAGTCTCAATCACAAGACAAACACTATGGTGTGATTTCCCAGACAGGGCTTATCCTAGTCCTAGACTAAAATGTTTGTGCTGTCTTAATTTAAAAACATCTTGCACTGACATATCTGAACATATATCAGTGCCATTATTTTGTCTCAAAATCTAGTAAGTGCACAGCAGGTGGGAAGTGCTATAGTCTGCTACCAGTCACAATCCAAACATGTTGCTTGTCTGGTTATGAGAAAGAAAGCAATAGTCTTCTCTCCTTCCTCTTAAGAAGACATGACAATTGTTAACAGGGGCGGGTCTAGAGAATTTTTCATGGGGGGGCCGGACTGGGGCACAGACTTAGAGAGGGGTGGCACATTTAAATACATATAAACAGTGAATTAGTGTAACTTGCCCTACATTGAAGGTAATAATACTGTATACTGTATCCTGATACATTCAGTACATTTAAACCTCCTGATGTGTTTTTGTTTTAACCTCCCTCTGGTCTCTGCATGTAATACAAATACCTTGGTTTGCAGAAAAGTCAGTGGACTACTGCTGCATCTTCCTCTCTTCCCTCTCCTCATGCCTTTCTGCTTCGATCTCTCTTTTTTTCTTCAAAATGAAGAAATTCTGAATTTTTTGAGACCTTTTCATTGGTCCTATTGCCTGTATCTGACTGTCTGTCTGTCCCTAAAGAAATAATAATGCATTTTTCTCAGTTACTTTGTCAAGTCATAAACTAATTTATTTCCTAAAGTTGAATGTTGTCCGCATATCATCTTAATAAAGATATTACATTTGGTAGGGATGTTAACCGATGACCGTTTGACCGATGGTTGACCGTATCAACGTTAACCTGTCAAAGTTGTCGGTTGTCGGTTAAAAAAAGGGATCTGTAAAGGGCTATTATAGACTAAACCCTACTACAGTTAGTCATCTCTTTCTTTCCAAGATCTTTTTGTGTGAAGTGAACAAATCCCTCACACTCAGTTTTTAACTGGTCTGTTTGTACTTTATAAACCAATAAAAAAACATTTGGCGTGAGGTCACTGCTTTTGGTTTCGCATGTTCACAAGGTTTGCGAAAAGTAAATGCTACAGGCTATTTTTTGATAAATTCCTTTATTCGAATAGTAAATAAAATACAGTAATACAATAATTAAAATTAAAGTCTCTCCTGGTTGTGTTCCAAATTATTAACATTTATGTCTTTTAGGCTAACAGTAAAGTGCAGAGTAAGTTTTGTTTCTGTAAATCCTCAGCCATGATTTTTACCACTTTATTAAGTTTTGCTTTGTAGAAAGCATTTCTTTGAAGTGAATTTCGTTTTGTATAAATTGTATCCTAATTTTAATAAATGTTTAATCAACAAAATGCATGTATTTATTAAATAAAAAGCAAATATAGCAGAGTATATAATTACCGGTCCGTGCATGAAGGCGCCGGCACTGCGCGTTCACTTGCATTGCATTGTTAATTAGAACGCACCTCATCACAAATAAATAAAACTCAGCGTAGGCCTATATGCCTCATACAAGCATTAAATATCTTTGCTGCATTTGTTCTAGAACAAAAACAGTGCGAGACCTGCTTTGGCCGGTGCTTTTACACATTCTGAAGGTGCCCGTTTAATCCATTGGTTTTATCGTGTTGCAGTCTATTAGGCAACATTCCGCATAAGATGGGTTTAGATTTGGAAATACATTAGGCCTACATCTATATTTCAGTGGTAACAGAAAAGGTGATGATGATCATCCTATGTCTTTAATATTACTACCCCAAACTAAAGCGCAGTCTCTCTTCTGAGCTGTCATTTTATTAAATGAGCCGCGGCAATTTTCAAATGAGCTTCACAAACGCCTTTATTTTCAAGTTCAACGCGATCACCTAGTACCTAAACTATTTCAAAACTAAGCACGGCGCCGCGTTTGCGGGACTCATGTTTGGCGCTGTAGGGGATTTAAAAAGTATTGTGAGGTCTGTGTGTGTGTGTGAGCCGGAGGCAGAGCGCAGAGAGATGCGAGTTGCGAAATTGCAGGCGCGGCTCGAAATGGCTGTTTATTTTAAATAGCATAGCATATTTTAAACTAATAGGCCTATCAGTTAACCGGTTTCAACCGGCCAATGAGGCTCGGTGGCCGGTCAAGAACATTTTTCGTTTTCGCCATCCCTAACATTTGGTTGTATTAAATGGCATATTGCACAGAGCCCCAGTGAGTTAATGTATAGAAAGAAATAATGTTTATGTTGTTTTCTTTAAATATGCTTCTGAGGCTGTGGTCTGTTGCATGAAGCTATTTGAACAACAAACTCTTAATTTTCAAAATTCAGAGTAAGTTTGGAGTCGACAAATCTAGATAAATCCAAACTGGTTTAGATCAGGATCAGATGTTGGACAGTGCTTGGTTTAAACTTTGTGTTTTATCTAGAGTTTGCAAAGCCTGTGCACCTGAAAGTGAAACCTGCTTCATGCAACAGAAAATGTACTTAACAAAAGGGAAAACAGTTAATAGCAATGAAAGTTTAGAGGCTGAGGAAATTCTAGACGTTTATTCATAGTCGTATGACATGTTAATGTTTTTGCATGCGCCGAATCAACGCAAAGCTCTCTCCGTGTGTCGACTATTGAGGGCACTTGTTTGTCGTCTTAAATAAACCCATGCACACACAGACGGCGCAGCTTAAACAGTCACTCCACATAAAAACGTTACGTTGTTTTTCATTGATCTATTCCATACACTATGAGATACAATAGCGCAACTCTCCCTAAAGTTTACACATCAATATTTGAAGGATATAGGGAGGATTACGTCTGATTGGAACGGGACCGGACACATTCAACCTGTCTTTGCATACAGCTACTCACTTAGTGCCTTTTTAGTGTTAAATTGCTTAAAAGCACTTGAAGGTTAACATTTTAAAACACGTGTAAATTATAAACTATCCCTGTTTAATCCGCGATCGAATCGCATGCGGGTTGAAACGTGGGTTCTGATCCGTATGGATAAACTGCGATCTAACACACCACTATTTATTACAAACGCAAAGGCAAACGTGACTTTATATATTCTTTTAATGTACCGTTAGGTTGTCTTCAACTTTAGTAATGAGCATTCTCGACAGTAACAGAGAGGAGCTAGCTCTAACTTCCTAATCGCAGGTTTCCACATTTAAGGAAACATATCAAAACTCAGCTCACTCACCTATGACTTTGTTGTCCTTTTTCACTATCTGCATAAAACTCCTTTCTCCGTCCTCTGTGTTTTTCCTTGTTTTTCCTTGCTTTTTATTGGTGCCACCACCGTTCGTTACTATAAGTGTGCGCCTACTAATTGACTCCGATAACAACATGTCACGGTAGAGTGGTTCCTCGGGTCTAGACAATTTTTCATAGGCGGAGCCTCCACAAAAAATTTTATTTTAATATTTTAAGCTAATAAAAAATGTAATATAAATAAATCAAAGCCCTGTAAAATATGAAGTTTTATTTTAAGAAAAGCAAAACCACTAGTACATAATTAATACTGACGAGACTGATGGTGTGAGAGGGGGGGCACTTGGGGTGGCCAATCAAATTGTGGGGGTGGCCCGTGCCCCCCCTGGCCCCCCCCTGGCCCCGCCCCTGATTGTTAAATGCACTGCTTAACTCTTGTCAATGAGTTTTAGCTGAGAGTGAATGCTTCCTGTGAGTAAACCTGTCGTTTTTCCTGGTTACTGTATTTCTGTCAAAACTATTTATGTAGCAAACACACACACGCACGTACTACATAAAGCACAAGGTCAGGACAATGGCTCGTGTAATAATCTGTGGTTCACAAGGTTTGTGACATACTGTACTCTCAATCTAAGGAGCTTTCTTTATCTTGTTTCACTTAGGGAGGCTTATGCACATTTACTGTAAAAATTCATCACAATTTCTTTGTGAACATTATGTTTACATTTTAGAGCATTTTTCAGGCAAGTAGTACACTGCCATACACTTCTGTTTTTGCAAAGAGATATAGGTCAAAGACTTTGTAGTTCAGTGAAGATAAGTCAATTCACTACTGCTATTAATATTTTAACACTCTTCTGTTTCTGTGTAATTGCATGCTGTCTCTATTCCTCGATGTACTTTGGTTTTACTTCACTAACTAAAATGACCAGAGTCCCTAGGGATTCTCTGTCTCAATCTCCATATTTCATGTAAGACCCTCATTTCCTGTTCACTCAGAGAGCTAATATGCCGACTGCATAAATCTCTCACTTTCCAGAGCACTGAACTGCCCTTTCCCAGATGTTTAATGTATGTTGTTTCCAACAGCCACTATTGATAAGATCTAGATTATATGACATCTCTGTTACCGTGTTGATGGGCAAGCAGCCAATATCTTTTGATAAAGTTCATGATATTCAAAATACAAAGAGATTATACACCTCCTGAATACATGCCTTCTGTTGGGATGCTCATATAGCCTACATGAACTGCCAATATTACAGTAAACACACACAGTTATTCTGTGTCCATTACTTACAATAGACTGATTGTGTGTAGCACAGAAGCTGGACTGTGAATGTACTGCATCAATACTCAGATCAATGCAGCCACAGAAGCTGCCCTCCATCAGGATCACCACCTTTCATCTCTTCTTCATACCTGCTGTGATTTAATATCCTCTTTGAGCTGCATCTCACATACACACGATGGACAGCAGGGGCGGGTCTAGAGAATTTTTCATGGGGGGGCCGGACTGGGGCACAGACTTAGAGAGGGGTGGCACATTTAAATACATATAAACAGTGAATTAGTGTAACTTGCCCTACATTGAAGGTAATAATACTGTATACTGTATCCTGATACATTCAGTACATTTAAACCTCCTGATGTGTTTTTGTTTTAACCTCCCTCTGGTCTCTGCATGTAATACAAATACCTTGGTTTGCAGAAAAGTCAGTGGACTACTGCTGCATCTTCCTCTCTTCCCTCTCCTCATGCCTTTCTGCTTCGATCTCTCTTTTTTTCTTCAAAATGAAGAAATTCTGAATTTTTTGAGACCTTTTCATTGGTCCTATTGCCTGTATCTGACTGTCTGTCTGTCCCTAAAGAAATAATAATGCATTTTTCTCAGTTACTTTGTCAAGTCATAAACTAATTTATTTCCTAAAGTTGAATGTTGTCCGCATATCATCTTAATAAAGATATTACATTTGGTAGGGATGTTAACCGATGACCGTTTGACCGATGGTTGACCGTATCAACGTTAACCTGTCAAAGTTGTCGGTTGTCGGTTAAAAAAAGGGATCTGTAAAGGGCTATTATAGACTAAACCCTACTACAGTTAGTCATCTCTTTCTTTCCAAGATCTTTTTGTGTGAAGTGAACAAATCCCTCACACTCAGTTTTTAACTGGTCTGTTTGTACTTTATAAACCAATAAAAAAACATTTGGCGTGAGGTCACTGCTTTTGGTTTCGCATGTTCACAAGGTTTGCGAAAAGTAAATGCTACAGGCTATTTTTTGATAAATTCCTTTATTCGAATAGTAAATAAAATACAGTAATACAATAATTAAAATTAAAGTCTCTCCTGGTTGTGTTCCAAATTATTAACATTTATGTCTTTTAGGCTAACAGTAAAGTGCAGAGTAAGTTTTGTTTCTGTAAATCCTCAGCCATGATTTTTACCACTTTATTAAGTTTTGCTTTGTAGAAAGCATTTCTTTGAAGTGAATTTCGTTTTGTATAAATTGTATCCTAATTTTAATAAATGTTTAATCAACAAAATGCATGTATTTATTAAATAAAAAGCAAATATAGCAGAGTATATAATTACCGGTCCGTGCATGAAGGCGCCGGCACTGCGCGTTCACTTGCATTGCATTGTTAATTAGAACGCACCTCATCACAAATAAATAAAACTCAGCGTAGGCCTATATGCCTCATACAAGCATTAAATATCTTTGCTGCATTTGTTCTAGAACAAAAACAGTGCGAGACCTGCTTTGGCCGGTGCTTTTACACATTCTGAAGGTGCCCGTTTAATCCATTGGTTTTATCGTGTTGCAGTCTATTAGGCAACATTCCGCATAAGATGGGTTTAGATTTGGAAATACATTAGGCCTACATCTATATTTCAGTGGTAACAGAAAAGGTGATGATGATCATCCTATGTCTTTAATATTACTACCCCAAACTAAAGCGCAGTCTCTCTTCTGAGCTGTCATTTTATTAAATGAGCCGCGGCAATTTTCAAATGAGCTTCACAAACGCCTTTATTTTCAAGTTCAACGCGATCACCTAGTACCTAAACTATTTCAAAACTAAGCACGGCGCCGCGTTTGCGGGACTCATGTTTGGCGCTGTAGGGGATTTAAAAAGTATTGTGAGGTCTGTGTGTGTGTGTGAGCCGGAGGCAGAGCGCAGAGAGATGCGAGTTGCGAAATTGCAGGCGCGGCTCGAAATGGCTGTTTATTTTAAATAGCATAGCATATTTTAAACTAATAGGCCTATCAGTTAACCGGTTTCAACCGGCCAATGAGGCTCGGTGGCCGGTCAAGAACATTTTTCGTTTTCGCCATCCCTAACATTTGGTTGTATTAAATGGCATATTGCACAGAGCCCCAGTGAGTTAATGTATAGAAAGAAATAATGTTTATGTTGTTTTCTTTAAATATGCTTCTGAGGCTGTGGTCTGTTGCATGAAGCTATTTGAACAACAAACTCTTAATTTTCAAAATTCAGAGTAAGTTTGGAGTCGACAAATCTAGATAAATCCAAACTGGTTTAGATCAGGATCAGATGTTGGACAGTGCTTGGTTTAAACTTTGTGTTTTATCTAGAGTTTGCAAAGCCTGTGCACCTGAAAGTGAAACCTGCTTCATGCAACAGAAAATGTACTTAACAAAAGGGAAAACAGTTAATAGCAATGAAAGTTTAGAGGCTGAGGAAATTCTAGACGTTTATTCATAGTCGTATGACATGTTAATGTTTTTGCATGCGCCGAATCAACGCAAAGCTCTCTCCGTGTGTCGACTATTGAGGGCACTTGTTTGTCGTCTTAAATAAACCCATGCACACACAGACGGCGCAGCTTAAACAGTCACTCCACATAAAAACGTTACGTTGTTTTTCATTGATCTATTCCATACACTATGAGATACAATAGCGCAACTCTCCCTAAAGTTTACACATCAATATTTGAAGGATATAGGGAGGATTACGTCTGATTGGAACGGGACCGGACACATTCAACCTGTCTTTGCATACAGCTACTCACTTAGTGCCTTTTTAGTGTTAAATTGCTTAAAAGCACTTGAAGGTTAACATTTTAAAACACGTGTAAATTATAAACTATCCCTGTTTAATCCGCGATCGAATCGCATGCGGGTTGAAACGTGGGTTCTGATCCGTATGGATAAACTGCGATCTAACACACCACTATTTATTACAAACGCAAAGGCAAACGTGACTTTATATATTCTTTTAATGTACCGTTAGGTTGTCTTCAACTTTAGTAATGAGCATTCTCGACAGTAACAGAGAGGAGCTAGCTCTAACTTCCTAATCGCAGGTTTCCACATTTAAGGAAACATATCAAAACTCAGCTCACTCACCTATGACTTTGTTGTCCTTTTTCACTATCTGCATAAAACTCCTTTCTCCGTCCTCTGTGTTTTTCCTTGTTTTTCCTTGCTTTTTATTGGTGCCACCACCGTTCGTTACTATAAGTGTGCGCCTACTAATTGACTCCGATAACAACATGTCACGGTAGAGTGGTTCCTCGGGTCTAGACAATTTTTCATAGGCGGAGCCTCCACAAAAAATTTTATTTTAATATTTTAAGCTAATAAAAAAATGTAATATAAATAAATCAAAGCCCTGTAAAATATGAAGTTTTATTTTAAGAAAAGCAAAACCACTAGTACATAATTAATACTGACGAGACTGATGGTGTGAGAGGGGGGGCACTTGGGGTGGCCAATCAAATTGTGGGGGTGGCCCGTGCCCCCCCTGGCCCCCCCCTGGCCCCGCCCCTGATGGACAGATACCGCATTGGTAAAACAGGGTCACATATAACCACCTGCTGCCAAAACAAGGTTATGTCCACTAGGGTAGTGTTATTTGGCAAAAATATAATTTGAACTATTTGAAAAACTGGATAGCTGAAAATTTGGATCAGCATTTTGATCCATAGGGCCTGATATAATTTAAGACTATTATGCCTGATTTTGAGCCAAGTGGATTTTGCATGCATGGCTATTTATTAATAAACCAGCACAGCTTGCGGCGCGCTCAGGGAACCCGCCGTCTCGTGCTCTGTTTAATATGCATCATGGTGCATTTAGAAACTTCACTGTATGCGTATTACTGTCTCATATATGATGCTTACACTGACGCTCACTAGAGCTATGTACACGCTGGGTATTGGGCCACATGCAGTGTCTCTCCGGTAAGGGCACCTCAGTCCGTTGTGTATGCAGCAAACTGACGCAATGCGAAGTGAACCGTATTGAAAGGGAATGCTTAGGTTACTCACGTAACCCCGGTTCCCTGAAATAACGGGAACGAGCATTGCGTCGCTGGCCGTGCTACAAACGTCTACGCAGCGAGTGTTATTTGGCTGTGCGCTTCAGTTGAATAATAATGAGCTCTTGACGTATGATTCCGCGCTTATATGAGGACGTGTGCCACGCCCCCGCGCGGGCTCAAACGTCATTGGTCTGTATTTTCTACAGACGTTAACCAATAGGCTTCAATCGCGGAGTAAACGCAATGCTCGTTCCCGTTATTTCAGGGAACCGGGGTTACGTGAGTAACCTAAGCGTTTATTTATTCTGCTACTATATATTATTACAAAAATGAGATTACAGTACAGAATATCTAGTCTACGACATAAACTGCTTATTGGTTATGTTTAAAATAGTTTGTGATGTGTTTGCACGTAACGTTACTTTTGATGTGTCGCCATAAAAACTCAAACAAGTCGATTAAAAATTGCCGTTTAAAATAAAAGAGATACTGGTATGTCTCTGTGCTTTTACAGTTTTTTTCGATTGCTAAACGACAGTGGGCACAACTGGAGTCACATGTGCAAAACTCTAACTACAGTCTGCACAGCAGCAGTTCATGTGGACCAAACTCTAGTTCGTTTTTCATTGTTTGAACACAGTTTTCAAAACTTTACACACTTATCCCATGACTTTAACCACAACCTGCACAACACTGTGGATTTACAGCACTTTGTTCAAATGCTAACACACTGCTGTCAAAACTGTGAACCACACATTCAAAACAGAATTGATTTCAGCCTTGTGCCTTTCAAACACTGCTGATTGCAATTTCATATAAATATAAATTCCAATTTCATTTATATATTTCATTTATATATAATATTACTTTTTATATAAATATGATAGGTAGAGCTTAGAAAGACAAATTTTGGAAATGGAACAAGGAAGACGGGTTCGTGGAGGGAGAAGGGTGGCAGGTAGTGGCCTGATGCTAGAGAAAGGCAGGATTAGCTCCTCAATTATTTGTTTGAATTACAGTATGTACTTTTAGTTTCTACCTTTTTTCCTCATTACTATAATTCCATAAACTACTACAGACTATTGAAGCAAACTGCAAATTTCATTTACCTTAAAGAATTGTTCTGGTCAAAAAATTTCAATAAATCATGTGATAAATCAATCAATAAATACATCATTATTTGAAGAAAATATTACTTTGTATGAAGTCACTGAAATTGTTCAAACTGTAAAGATAAAAATTAGTAATTTCTGTATTGGTGTTTGATGTTAGTGTTTTTCCTCTCAGTGTGTTGTGAGTGACAGTGTGTGTTATCTCAGTGAGGGTTGTGTTTAGTGTTTGGCTGAACTGAGCTGTTTTGAGTCATGTGTTAAGAGTTGTGCTCAGGTGACTTTTGGTATTGCAGGTTGTAGTTAAAGTTTTGCACATGTAGCTCCAGTTGTGCCCACTGACGTTTAGCAATCGAAAAAAACTGTATATTTGCGCATTGAAGACCCGTCACTGCCGAGGAACAACATGAAACGATTTGAATATATCTTCTTATGATGTATCAGGACACTTAATTTCATCCTCACACTGGCTCATACATGAAATTATGACCGTAATCATCATGGAAAACGCCGGCTCTGGTTCAGTGACAGTACGCGCCGGAAGTCGCACCCATAATTCACGCAAAGCGTCATGGGGCGTAGGAATAGTGTCGATATTGATGTAATTTTTCCGGCGTGTAAAGGGATGTAGTCCAAAACGGCCGTTCTCTGTAGTCTTTGAAAGGGAAATTCTCTTAAAGAAAATATATCAGTTGCAATTGAACTTTTACATTTTGCAGGTATTATTTATGCTCTAACAGCAAAATTACACACTACCTAAAGTTTGAAAAATTTGATCAGGAAAAACAGGACCTTTTAAATATGAAAACATAAAACATAAAAATGATTGCTGCCGCTCACAAAAAGATAAAGGGTGAATTTCAATTGAAAGTGATCGTCCCTATATGCAACTCTTCGAAGAACAGAACTATTGATGTATAAACTATAGAGAAAGTTGTGCAATTGTGTCTGTGGCCAATTAAAATACACTTGGCGAAGAGCAATGAAATACAACACCATTTTCTCTTTATTTGGATAAACTGTTTTTGTGACATCCCCTTCCCGAAGTTCCCTTTAATGGCGCAAAAACGCAATTTGGAATTGCCCCCGCTTTCCGCATTATATTGACTGCCGCGTCCTATCTCAAAGGCCAATAACAGCTGCAGTACTAATATACACATCAGTAAAGTAATAAGTTTTAGCAATTCTTCTAAAGAAATATAACCATATTACTGTACAGGTCGCTTTCTCTGGCAAAATAAGCAAGTGTAATTGCGGCATTCATGTGCTTTTCTGATGATCTTATTTTCCAAATAGTTGTTTTAAGTCAGAATGTAAAAATAGCACAGACACTTACAGTACATTCTTACAAAGATGTGTTCCATTTGTATTATTAGGGGTGTGCAGGTGAGGATTTTTCACATTATATTTTAAATGAAAATATATTTGGCATAAAATCTGTAGTAGATTACTTTTGATCTTTAAAGTTAGATTGGAGATAACTCACCTAAATGTTTTCTCAGTCAGTATATCTGTCTTTACAATAGTATAATGTTGTGACACACAAGCTTACCCACAACAGTAGGAAGTTTTAAACAAATTCATGCTATTTACATGAATGCTTGCAAAGATGGACATTTTGACATTATTTTGTGTGCAGGATTCAAGTAATTATCTGTGCATGTTATGGAAGAATGCAAGTAGATGCAGAATGAGTGACCTCAATGGCCCAGTAAGCAGTGTGCTGTGTGCATGTGACTGAGGAATGTGCAGGGTAGAAATTAAACTGAAATTGCATTAAATCACATGAGTGGTACATTAAAGGGCACCAATTATCCAATTTATGATTTTCTTTGGTGTGTAAGTGTGTTAGTACATGTTAACGATATGCAAAAGGTACAAATCCCAAAGTAAACGATGTCCAGGCCGTTGACATGGACACAACGGTTATAATCATAATTCGCCAGCTTCTGACATAAGTAAGTAGTCTATGTTTTCTTATTTTATTTTTGTTTTTATAATTTAATACAGACTAAACCATGAATCAAACACAGGTTTTAAGCCGTGCAGAGTAGCACTTGTTGTTTGTCATTTCACAAATGCAGACATGGTTTTAATGTTTTAATATTCTTACCTTACTTAATCTGTTACGTACTGCTCAAGCAGCCCTTGCAAAGTTAGTTGATCAATTTAATCATCTGCATTTTCTGTTTCAGATTCAACTTGTATTGATAAGGTAGTTAAGACGATATTAACGAACCTGTCAGCATTGCATTGTGAGCAAATCTTCAAAACATGGAAAGGAGCATCACATTTCATGCTGACTTCAAAGGTATTCAGGCAAATCACAACGTACAGATTAGCTGGCCAATCAGATGACACTGCGCTTTTCAGAACAATGAGCTTTGTACAAAATCAGTGTGTTTGCAACAATAATGTACGGTTTGTGGAAATTAATGTGTTTTTAAACCATAAACCATGCAAACATTGTAATGTACCCAATATACAAAACAACGTTGTTTTTAGCAATGTTATAGGTGCTCTTTAAACAAAAGTTATGCTGCAAGATTTTTTTAACTACGTTTAGGTTGCCTGTATTACCAGTTTATTCCCATTAATTCCCATATATTCCCGTTAATTCCTATATATTCCTGTTAATTCCCACGGGAAGTTTCCAGCCTTGAAAATTCCCGGAATTTTGCAACCCTACATACAGTAAATAATGTACTTGAAGAATTTACTGTTCACTGCTTGCATCAGCCTCTCACTGAAGCACTTGCATAACTAAGAAAACAAACAAAAAAAATATCTGAAATGTCACTACGGACTAAAAATCTCAAAAATGTTCCTAGACTGAAAATGGTTCCTCAGATGAACACTGCCTCTGACTAAATACATTTTCCATGAAATCTTACAAGATGTACTATCCACCCCAGTGAGTTTGCTGCCATTAAGAAACAAGTTAAGTGGACAAGGAAAAGTGTCCTTCAAGCACATCTAAAAGGTGTAGACACAGCTTCTGATCATGTGGAAAGAAATCTCAGACTGAGCAGCATGTGACAGCGGTGACACTGAGGCGCAACAGAGCTGTGCGCTTCACGCATCACCTGCCACATGGGCAGTTTACTGTAAATGTCACACTTATAGTTAATTTTCACCACTATACATGAACTGTGATCAGCCTGCCATGCAACTTACTGTAGCTAACAGCCTACAGAGCTCTCACAGCTCTCACAGTACAAAAAAGATATACAGAGTAAAAAAAATAAATACATCTATAGCTCATTGTTTTGCATTTGTTTTAATGTTCTGATAGTGTCTTCTCTTGCATTTTAGTGTGAACGATGTCTTTTTGTTAGCTTAGCCATTGCTTGGAGCGTTACAAAAACTTGAACATTTTAAGCTGCTTACAGAGAGGCCAATGTCTCGGTCTCGACATTCAAAAATTCTGAAGAAAGTATTCAAGAGAAACGGGGCTGGCAGAATAACTCAAAGTGCAATCAATGCTTTGTGACAAAATCTTTTCAATAATGCAACAGCCGCTACCTAATCTGCCTTTTAAGATATGCAAGCAGACATGGGAAACAGAAAAAGAAACAGGCTCAAGGAAACCGACTAAAATACTCCTTAAAGGAACAGAAACAGATTAGTGTTGTTGCAAGCTGAGTGGTTTGTTTAAGATGAAGAGCCGGAGGACAAGGCGGCCCAGTGGTTCTAATGCACATGGTGAAAGGTACACTGGCCATGGACTGACAGCAAGCAGAAACTACGAGCAGCTCTTCCTGCTGGGGGGTGAACCGCTCTCGTTTATTGGAACATTCCGCTCCAATGAGCGGTCCGGCACAGAGACAATGAAAGAGAGAGCAGCACAAATACATGAACTAACATCTGGCTACATTATGCATGTTTGTCTGCATCTTATATCTAGATATTTTTCTAGTTGACAGGCCTCATCTTTTATGTAATGAATTCTCTCTCATAGTCTGCGACAGAAAATTCACATGTACACATTTATCAGATGTTTTATCTAAAGCTGCTTAAAATGCATTTTTTAAAGGGACCATGGCACAAAACTTTTTTAAGATGTCAAATAAATCTTTGGTGTCCCCCGAGGACATTATGTGAAGTTTTAGCTAAAAAAAAATATACATATAAAAACATATAAATAATTTATTATAACATGTCTAAATTGCCACTTTGTAGGTATGTCCAAAAGTTTGCCGTTTTGGATGTGTCCTTTAATGCAAATGAACGGATGAAGTGCAAACACTGATCACAATGATGGTGGTTTGTTGCAATTGAATCTCAATTGTGCTGTGAATTATTTTCTCTCTCTCTCTTTCTCTCTGCACTAAATGGCAGTGCTGTTGTTGGATAGTGCAGATTAAGGGGCAGTGTTATAATAATAAGAGCTCCTTATGACATCATAAGGAGAGCCAAATTTCAAAACCTATTTTTTCATGTGCTTGTAGAGAATGGTTTACCAAAACTAACTGGGTTGATCTTTTTCACATTTTCTGGGTTGAGAGAAGCACTGGGAACCCAATTATAGTACTTAAACATGGAAAAAGTCAGATTTTCATGCCATGGCCCCTTTAAGGTATATGTGTTCCCTGGTATTTAAACGTACAACATTTATGCATTACATTTATGCATTTGGCAGACACTTGTATCCAAAGCGACTTACAATGGATTACAAGCTATACATTTTTATCAACATATGTTCCTAACGTATGTTTCTAATGCTGCTCTCTACCAAGGAACTACACAGGAACATACAACCTTTGCACTGTTAATTCCCTTTCCTCATGAGCTACAGTATAGAAATACTAATAAATAATTATACACACCTGACTAAAAGTGCGAAGTGTGATTCAGAGGCATTGTCTTTTGGTGCATCATATTTTAACATTACATTACAGGTGTTATGAGTTCAAGTCCTAACTTCAGGTCATTTTCCCCATTTTATTTTTCCTGTGCTTTCCTGTCCAGATAAAAAAAAATCCATAACTGTTTATTTTATTGGAGCAGATGACACAATGGTGCACACAGTGACCTACGCTGTCTAATGCTGATATGAGTTTGTCCCTGTGTACTGGGTTACAGTATTTGAGTTGGCAGAATTGCTGCCACAAAAATTCTCTAATAAAACAGACAGAGTATACAAAGAAGAAAATCTCCCATTTGTCAGGTGTTTATCCACACAGGTATCAATGCACACTGATCACAACAGCAAGCACATTCCGTTAAGTATTTTTGTTTTGGTAACTTTAATTTAATTAACTTAACTGTCTTTAGCCCATCAACCGGTAATGAAACTGTCTTTATTATGATACATGATAATACTTCCAATTGTTATTCTGCTTGCAAATTACTGTCATTACCTCCGTTCTGTATTTATGTCATGTTATGATTAATTAAGTGCTTTGCTTTGTATTCAGATCTGCCTAATATAGTTGTTGACAGTTTAATTTATGTGTTACTGTAAAACATAGATTAGTAATTTATTAGTTAGAAACTGTGTGATGACAGTTAACTTCATACTGAACAGAGTGAGATAAACCAAGAAGCAAATTATTTATATAAATAACAATAATTAAGTAAATCAATAATAAAAAGGTATTACATTTTGTTTTGCAATATTTCATAAAAACTTTAAGTGTCGACTAAAACATTACATACTATGAACTCAAAAGAGCAACTATGGTCCGATACAGGATTTTTCATTTCTTTTGGTGTGTAAGACTACAACAAACACATGAATTTTAGGCAACAGTTTACTTCCTGGGATTGGTGATGTAGAGAAGACCGACATTATCATAATTCCTCTGCTTTGACTCGCAGCCGTAATTTAACTCCTGTCAGTATTGCATTGCAGCCGAATCTTTCAAACATGGTAAGGAGCGTCACATTTCTGGCTGATGACAGAGGTATTCAGGCCAATCACACGTACAGGAATCAGGGACACAGCGCTTTTATCGATAAGTTTTGTACAAAATCGGTGTTTCAGGAAAAGATGGAAATCTGGGGCTAAAAAAAGTATAGTATGTGAAAAATAATGTTTTTTAACATAAACCACTCAAACACATTGTATTATACTAAATACACAAAATAGCGGGTTTTTTTGTGTGCAATGAAATAGGTGGACTTAAATCAATAGGTTTAGCACAACAGACAGTTTTGATCCTGTTTATGTACTTGTAAATCCATGTCAGACCAGAGGCACATAACAAGCAGATTCATGATAGGTCTGTGCTTAGTGCTCTGGGTCAGTGCACACCTTACAGTGTTACATAATCCTTTCTGAGGATTGACTGACAGCTGTAAACCCGTGCTTGTTTGGGGGGTGGTATTGGTGCATTTTGCCTAATGACTTGTATTGTCATCTGT
The DNA here is from genome assembly GCF_030506205.2 of Paramisgurnus dabryanus. Lineage (NCBI taxonomy): Eukaryota > Metazoa > Chordata > Actinopteri > Cypriniformes > Cobitidae > Paramisgurnus > Paramisgurnus dabryanus. The sequence continues at coordinate 13,454,886 of NC_133340.1, forward strand.
ATGTGTGTGTGTGGGGGGGATGCGTGTGCGCATGTGTGTGTGTGTGCATGTGTACTGTCAAGAAAATAAGAAATGTGTTGCGCCAGGTCACTTATCACTTTTGGAGACTTCTGCACTAAGCAGAGAATGTCAGCTGTGGAAATAAGAGGGTAAGGGTTTGGGTGTATAGAGTGTACAGAGCCTTCAGATTAGATTAAACACAAAGATGTTCTCCAAACCAACAGGACAGTGTATGCTGACAGCCAACCTGTTGTGGAGTGATGCTAAACCATTAAATGTTGACAAGCAAAGCGCAAGTCCTTCACTTCCTATTTGCACTGCCCTCTCCGACATCAGTTTTATTGATTGGAAGGTGTTTTAAAAAGGACACGACATACCAACATATCTATCAATGTACATCTTGAAAACTGTTAAAGCCATTCAATTTACTGTTAAAGTCATTCAATATTATAATGTAAATATGTCTTTACCTTGGCCACAACTTTCCTTGAAAATGCCTTCAGTTAAAACGTTCAATTATAAATTGAATGCCAAGACATTGCAAGTTCCATCATATCAGTAATGTAAGATTTTACACCTGTGTGGGCTCAAGGATCGCTGATAAATTAATCATTAAAAATTCAAAGTATCATCAGTCAAAAGAATAGCAATGGACACATTCACTTTTATATTCCAGCTTTATATCATGTTCAAAGACCACTTGCAAGATCAGGATAAGTTTCACTGAAATGTATCCTCGTGAGAAGCAAATATATTTCCAAAAAATAGCCTACTTCTTTTTAATAACATTATACTGTTTAGAATGAAGCAGAGACCTTTGGACAAAATATTGTCTATTTGGTTTATTCCATCGTTTTCTGTTCCATCTTTACTCATTCTTTAATCATTTATTAATAAATGTTGTTTCAAAATTTTGAAAATTAAGCATTCTGATTATTTTAATGTTTTTTTATGGCAGACTTGTCCCTCTATATACAGTGTGATTGAAAATTACAATGTATCACCTGTTACACTGGGAACACGCTAATCAAAACTTTACCTCTTCAACTGGCATTGTGAACCTGATGTTGACCAATGACTTGTTGGATATAAATAAAGCTTTATGTTCATTTGGCACTCTACATCATACAGTTAAATTGTGTAGCATCAGATTTATTTAACATGACAAGTTATTGTGCCCTGGATATCTGCAAATAGTTCTGCTTAAAAATGCAAAAATATTTTCTCCATATTTCAACTAATTACAGTATTCACCGGATGCTGAATCCCAAGCTACAACTGCCACATTAAAACTCTGTAACCAAAGTGAAGACAATTCATCTTTAGAGGGGTGATTTTTCCGCGTCACCTTACCTTAGCAAAATTCCTGTTTCCCACGCAATTAATCCCCAGACAGCCACAGAACGCAACCTTTCCCGAGTCATCTCAAGACTTCAGTTGGGTAGACATACACTCCTCTTTGAACGCCTGTGCTCTCTTCAGGACCTCTGGCTTCTGACTTCAGCACCCCGGACAGCGCTCCGGCTCTTCTTCATCCACTCCAATACAGCGTGGACTCGTTTCGCGCGCCAATCGCACTGAAAGCACTTTTGCGATTCCTCATAATCTTATGAAGCTAAGAAGCATGTATTAAACTTCCCTCGTAACATCACTGGAGCAGATGGAGTGCGTGCGGTAGCTGAAGTGATGCTTGACATATTCAGACATATCTCAACAGAGACCGCCCCACGCAGCGCGTGACTGACAGTGCCCTTCTCCACTGTAAATATGCATGTGCGACGCTTAACGAAAGAGAGAATTTGGATACTGTGCTTTTTTCGTGCCAGCACAACTAGACTCGAGTTATGCGATTAATATGAGTTTTACAGAATACCAAATTGTGTAAATGCAACGTTGTCGTACAAAACACGTGTAACTAAATAACTAGCCTACTTTATTATTATTTTTTTAAACACATCAAAACTCATGATACGTATCATAATTAAAAAATCTAGTTTATTCGAGTGGATAATGAAATGCGTTATTACATAAGATGACTATCAGTAAGCAATGAATGTTACTCGTGAAGAGCAACCGTGAGTCATTCACGCACATGCTGGAGAACATGCCCCCGTCCAATCTGGCACGGAGCCCTATATATGCTGTAGCTTTACTGTTTGAATTTAAGCTTAATGCAAACAATTTACACTGACTATTTTTATTTACTAATTATGTCATCGTTGTGTCACAGTGAGTGACGGTGTATGGCACGGGCTGCCGCGGGCACCGTGCACAGCTGAGGCAGGGGGCATCTGCACAGCGTGTTCGCGCGTCCGCTCCTATTTATTGTGCCACGTTGACTCTGTTCCCAGCGCCGTGCAATTGCTTCTGTAACTGGACGATAAGCTCAAATGCTCTCTGCTGCCAAACGTTGAGGGTTCCGTCAGGTCCAGTTTATTTTCTTTTCAGTCGTTAAAAAAGTTACCTCTATGTCCTGACTGAACAGGTAATTCCCAAAACAAAAAGGACAGACGTCTCTCGATTCGAAGTGAATGGCAGGAATCTGCCTAAAGCTTTAACACATTACAACGCTTTTTGGCTGGCTGGAATGCTTGATTTTGATTGGACATTGGCGACCATTTGGCCATTTCTGAAGTCCTCTAATGCCTGGTTCACACGGCAGGATAATTAGGCCGATTTTAGCCCCGATTCACCCCTTCCGACAATCTTAAGGATGCTCCGATAATCGTAAAATAAACTGATCAGATATTCTTGCCGTGTGTGGTGTGTTTAGACTGCTCTCGTCTACTCGGAAGCACCTCGGGACCGCTCCGATCTCAAATCGGGGATATCCAACATGTTGGATTTTTTTGGCCCGATTTCTTCTCGTGTGTGGTGTCTCCCGGGGACAAACGAGCATGCAGCCTGTGGACTTTGACGTGTAGCCAATCAGAAAGCGAGGTGACGAGGAAGCGAGGATGTACCGGTGTCATGTAAACAAAATCACGGGTCACAACAACAAACCTCCATATCATGATGTAGCAAGTATAGTCCATGCTCGCGTTGTCTTGTCTCCACTTCTTTGACCATCGCCTTTTCTTTTGAGAACGTTTTTTTTTTCGGATAAAAACAAACTGCAAACTATCGCCACAGCATCCTCTTCGTCCGCCATGATTGTTTACTCTGAAATCACGTTTGATCTCGAGAGATTTTGCGAGATTTCCCGTCTGACCTGGGACTGCTCGGGAGTCAAATCGGTTCGTGTGTGATGTGTTGATTTTGCCATGTGGCGGCGCAACACTAACTGTACGACCAAAACAGTTAGACCCGCGATGTTTTATCGCCGTGTGTGGGGTTTCTCAGAGTTGGAAAATCGGCCGACGATTTTAAATTCGTCCCGTCTGGTGGAGCCTTAAGGCCCTGTACAAATGTATTTTCAATTCCGTTTTTCTATGCGGTTTGGCCGTTCATTCATACGCAAATGCAGCATCATGTGACTGAAACCACACTTTTATGAATACTTTTGCCAGGGTGATTTTTATAAACTTCAGATGCAGCATTGTCTTGTAGACTGCGAGACCGGAGTTTTTTTGTGAAGTTATTGTTCAGTGAGACTCTGTAGTGGCTTCTGATTGGCCAACATGACTTTACGCTTAGGGATATATCGCCATCTGATGGTTTGGCGTGCTCCTGACAGCGTTTGTGTGTTCGTGTGTACGCAGAGATTTTTTTATCGAAGTAGGGAAAAACTCAGTTTAAACATACCCATGTATGTGTGGATTAGGCATAGGAGAAATTGCTAAAACAATAGCACCATGCTCACCGGGTACTGAGAGTCATCTTGACAGATACTCCTTATATTTTTAAAGAGCACCTATTTTGTTGCTAAAAACTACATTATTTTGTGAATTTGGTATAATACAGTGTGTTTGCGTGGTTTATGGTTCACAAAACACATTTTTTTCCACATACCGTTCATTTTTGTTGCTCCAGATTTTCCCTGCCTACCTTAAGATTTGTTGCAAAACTCATTGATCTGAAAAGCACTGTGTCCCTGATTGGCCAGCTAATCTGTACAGTAGCCTACGTTGTGATTGGCCTGAATACCTCTGATGTCAGCCGGAAATGTGACGCTCCTTACCATGTTTTGAAGATGTTCACAATGCAATACTGACAGAAGTCATTATTGTCTTTCCTACCTTATCAATACGAGTTGAATCTGATCCAGAAAATGCAGATGACCAAGCTGATCGATCAACTTTGCCAGCACGCTTGAGCAGAACATAACAGATTGGTAAGGTAAGGGTGCAAAAACATTAATATCATATCTGCATTTATGATCATAGAAACAACAATGAAGTGCTATTCTGTACTGCACAAAACTTGTGTTTGAGTCATGTTTTAGTCAGTAGTAAATTCTTTAAATATGAAAACATAGACTACTTGCAGGCTGTATGTCAAATGAGGGCAGAATTATGATATTGACCATAGTGTCCACGTCAACAGGCCCAGGAAGTAAACTGTTTCCTACAATCCATATGTTTGTTGTAGTTAAAGAAAAAAGATTTACTTTGGAAAAGATAACTCATGTCATCATTTACTTTGGGACTTGTACCTTTTGCATATTGTTAACATGCACTAATACACACTTACACATCAAAGGATATGTAAAATTGTGAATCGGATAATTGGTGCGCTTTAATGTATCACTCACTTTTCCCACAATAGACATGTTTTATTTAGTCACGGGCATTCATGGATCATGCGTTTATAATATTGAAAAAAAGTTTCCATCTTACGTTTAACCATGCACACTATTTTTGTTATTTTGAGCAGCCTGTTGCTTCTTTGCAGTTGAAGTGTGAGCATGTGGGTGGGTAAAGGGCAGATGGATGGAAAAAGGGTTGATAATAGATGTGTACCCTGTCAATTATAAAGGCCACTGCGTTTAGCCCCCAGATAATTTCATCTGCCCTTGTTGAGGGTACTCCTCTTTCACGTTAAGAGCTGTTTGAGCTCTTTTGACTAATTGCTTTCTGCCTCAAAATGGTTTGTTGTGTCAGGACTCTCACGTCAGGGAATAATAAAAGGTAACTGTAACTGAATGACAAAAAGCCAACAAACATCAACATTCTAAGATGGCTGTTGGATTTAGATGGGAATCACAACTATCATGTTCATGCTGCGCCACTAAATGCCAACAAACACCAAAACGCGTTTCCCACTGATTCGTTGGCATTTATCCGATCAGTGTGCATTAGCCTTAAGAAGTTATGCCCATGACCGGTGACTGAACGTCTGATGCATATGGCATTATTACAGTTAGTCAGTTAGATGGCCTCTTGTGCGGTCCTTGATCATTGAAAGCTGTTATGGAGTCCAGATCTTCTGCTGTTAGTCACAAGGTCTTGCTACATCAGACTGGGTTACAGGGTAATGGTTACTGGGTACAGGGGAAATGTTTTTATCATTTTGTAAGCTATAGAAATTCACTTGTTGTATGATATACATTTTCTACAGGAATGTCAGGGTATCAATCAATGGCTTTTGAGCATGAAAACCTATAGGCATTTTAGTTTGAAATGAAATTTTAGTGCCTTTAATAGAAGTGTTAAGATTATGTTCTGTAGATTTTTAGTACATTTAACAAAATTGAATGAGTAATAGCTTTGAGGTTTGCAGGCATTTTAGTAATAGTACTCATTCATAGTGTAGTTTAATCACCAGCTTTGCCTCCAGCTTTTCTTCACTGAACCCTTGTGTTTAAAAGCCCTTAATCAATATAAGGATCAAACCTCATTATGTTGTGATTGACTAGCTTGTCTCAAAACACAAATAAATGCATGGATAAAGAGATAATCACAATCCGCATACAGACTTCGTTGCTCTGGCAATGAACTGCCACAGACACGGAGACCATATTTCAACACCCACTGTGTAGGTGCTCATCACATTACAATGCAAATGCATTTATTCGGTGGCCAAAAAGATGCGTGGCATTTACTGAATCTGTTCTATATGCAGAGATTGCGCTGTATTGGCTGGGAAAAAGATGAATTGCTCAGTTACGGCTTTGTGGCGAGTCATTATAACTCTGCACTCTTCACGCTGCATATTAAAGGATCTCATTTGGAAGTGACAGAGTACGCAATTTAGTCTCAAAGGAGAGGTGAAATGACATGCAAGCTCCAATAACCTTACATAATAGTAGTGTATATTTGTGTAAAATAAATCACCACAAAATCATATGGGTTGTAAGCTTAGGTGGCATTAATGTTTTGCGTTTACTGTAACTGTTTAGGCTGATAACAGAATAGATGTACTGTATGTTCAAAACTGTAATGGACAACCCATGAGGTATCACACTTGTTCTCTAGAGCAAAGTACTTAATCCCAGCTAGCTTTAAAGGGACTTTCCCTGCAATAAAGGCTGTAAGTAAGATTGGATCAAACCTCCAGCAAAATAATTTCCTGCTATTGAAAAACACATTTATCTTATAAAAGTGGTGTTTCTTACCTGAATATTTAAATATAGATAAATGACTCTAATATCAAATGAAAATTAACAAAAACATTTATCACACCTTCCTTTTATAGTATTTATTAAGCATACAAACTATGACCATGATGTATAAAATCACCTTTGTCACAACCAAGATATACTCTTTTTTATATATATATATTAACTGCAGCATAGTTTGACACCATATTAAGCATCCGAGTGTATGCTAAATTAGGTATCTTCTCAGAGAAAATGGTTCAGTTATTTGGAGCTAATGGACTGCACAGCACTGACCAAATGGGTCACGCCAGCAATAAAATGTTCTAATCTGGCTGGGAGATCCATCAGAGAGGCCTTTAGCCATGACTGACATAATAGTTCAGAGCATATAATTAGAATTGCAATCTGCTATGGCATGTTGAGATGTTAACAAAGTCTTAGTAATCAGGATTGAGGAGAGCTGGTGTGGAAAGCTGTGTTCTGACTCAATCTCACAGCATTACTGCCTTCATTTTGCTGTTAAGCTGTTGATAATGGCAAGTTAAAGGCATGGTATCAGATTTTTAAAAATGCTAACTTTAGCCTACTAGCACTAAAATCACGATCCCACCCTCCATATAAATCGCCATCCAAAGTCACGTCTACTACTAAACACATGAACACAAACAGACCAGAAGCCCAATCAGGTCTCAATCACCAGTAAGAAAACTTTGAAGTGAATAACATTACCAAAATAACCAACATAAACAATTGTTTCAAATCAGGATTAGATACAGCACGTTTTCAGTTTTGTAGACATAGTAGTTTGCTTGTCATTTTGAAAACAAATATTGTTACGCTAATTTGTAAAGGAACACAAACTACACAATGTTTAATCAAAATTGAATATCTGAATCCATCTACTTTTTTGTGGTTTTCACAAAAGTTTTACAAAATGCCTTTCAGTAAAATTTTGTTCTAAACACACAAATATATCAAATGAAAGAACAGACCCGCTGCTTTCAAAAAATGGGGGAAAAAATGTTTCGTCCTATCTTCATTTGTTCTCTTTTTTCACCCCTCAAACATATGGGTAGGTTTCTTAAAAAATACCAAATATTGAGCAAAAAACACTTAACACTTATCATCAATGTAAGGGAAATGTTTTCTCTTAATTGACGAGATAATTTGTCAAGTGGCTCCTGTGCAGGTTGTTAATTCAGCAGGAAAGTTTGTTTGCCTCTGTTACAGAATATGCTGTTGAAATATGATGTCTGTGTGAACAGGGTGTGCAGTGGCATGCAAAACATGTTCACAGAAGAGGAGCAAAAATTGCATGCATCCAATGTCACGACTGGGAACAGGAATCAGGACGCACACGCAGGGTTCACATGAAATAAATAACATTTAATATAAAACAGGAAACAAAACACGAGGAGTAAAACAACAGGCAGGTAAGTAAAACAGGAACATCCAACACAGGGAACAGACAGGGTTGTAATGACAATGATCCGGCAATGAGTGTGACACAAACACTGGTATAAATACACAAAGACTAATGACACACAGGTGGAATGAATGATGTGATAATTAACAAGTGTCCAGGTGATAACAATATAGAACAGACACAAAACATGACACGGATCACCGTGACATAACCCCTCCCTCTACGAGTGGCTACCAGACACTCACATAAACACAAAACAAAAACATAGTCTGGTAGCGAGAATCCAAGGGAGGGGTGGAGGGCTTGGGGACCCTGGGGAAGCCGGCAGCCGCCGGACGAGACCAACAGGAACGGTTGGCCGGACTGCGCCAGGAGAACCGGAGCGATCGCTCCGAGAACCGAGGCAGACGAATTACCCCCCTCCTGGGAATCGTCGACGATCAGCTGCCCCCGGAAGTCATCTCCCATCCCCTCGCGGAAACGGAGACCCTCTCTCGGTAGCCACCCCGGGGAAATGATCGGGCGTGGTCCGTTCCGGATCCCCCTGCGAGCAGGATGGTGGTCCTCCGAGGGACCGTCGACGAAGACTCAACCGTTGGGGGACCGCCTGGGCCGATCCTCCTCCCGCAGGAGCGAGCGATCGCTCACGGTGGTCCCCAAGAGACATCGGGGCTGATGGGGAATGAACCCCGATGTCACTACTCCCCCTCGACGAAACTCCTGGGGGAGCCGCCCTCCGTGAACCTGCTGCGTCCAGTTTGGCCGGATCATTCTGTCACGACTGGGAACAGGAATCAGGACGCACACGCAGGGTTCACATGAAATAAATAACATTTAATATAAAACAGGAAACAAAACACGAGGAGTAAAACAACAGGCAGGTAAGTAAAACAGGAACATCCAACACAGGGAACAGACAAGGTTGTAATGACAATGATCCGGCAATGAGTGTGACACAAACACTGGTATAAATACACAAAGACTAATGACACACAGGTGGAATGAATGATGTGATAATTAACAAGTGTCCAGGTGATGACAATATAGAACAGACACAAAACATGACACGGATCACCGTGACATCCAATTATTGCATTCGGTCCGAGTTCAATGATTTGTAGAAAAAAAGTTTGTCCTACGTCTTTTACAGAGGTCAAATACATTTAAACCCTTAAACGTAGTGATTGCTATCAGAATGTGAAGATACTTTTTTTAACCGGAATAACTAAAAATGTTTTATGGATCAAATCAGATACCCTGTCATTAATGTAAGAGGGATATAAAACATACTTTTAGTTAAAAGAGTAATACAGTATCGGTATAAAGGTGTTATTAACTATGCTGAAAAGAAACTAAACATATTCAATCACTGAAACCCCAGAATTTTGCCATTAAATACATCACTGATTGATTGGATGAGTAAAGATTTTCCATTTAACAAACTTAAATAAAAGATCATGGCATAAAAAATAACTAAACAGCATGATTGTTCTGTATGCTTTTAAGTGTAACATAATTGACCTATGGCTAAGCCACCCATCCAAACGTGATGAGCCAATCACAGTGCGCATAGCTAACCCAATACATTCTGACATTCTCTGCTTCCACATACATTGAAATGCACTTCAGTTAGTCAGTTTTCATTCGTTTTTATATGTTTTTCTTGTCATTTGAAGTTTAACAACATATTTGAACGTTTAACATCTCTTACGTAACGTTAGCCTAACATAGAAAATGTTAACGTTAGCTTCTAGCTGTGTTGGACATCATGTCACTTAGCTTCATTAACATATCCGTAAATAACCGAGATAACTATTGTTATTTGTACTAGCAATGTTGTGCTGAATGATTAATGTAATACTGTAGCACCAAACTAACGGAGAGGTACTCTTGGTAAAGATGGTTAAAAGACTTGTCCTGGAAACGTATGCAACTTAGTCCTGTACATATTTAATTTGATTATGATGGCAACTAGATGCGGTTTATCGCGTTTACACTGTGACCTGTACATTTTTGCCTGGAGCTGAAGCTTTTCAGTGACCTTCTCAACAATAAAATTATTAATATAACCCTCCAATGCATAGTTAAGGACCTTTTTGTGACTTTGAGATGATATGTAGTCTCCAAAAATCATCAATTGCTTCCTGTGAAAACACTCCTACTGTGACAGGGGGCGTGGCTTAGCCAAAGGTCAATAAAACATGAGACCATAACGCCGTGCTCATATAGGACTTTCAACTTAGTTTTAAAACGATTTTCACCTCCCGACAAACAATCTGAAATATCGGATCCAGGACTTTAGAATCGATTTTCCAGATTATCTGGTAATATGAGGCTTTTACAGATCAAATTTTACACCTGCTGCAGACACATCAACAACATATAAAACACTAGCTAGCAAATGAAGGCATTAATTATAATATTATTAGTTATAATAGATGTGTCGCAATTTCCATTTGTTTACGTCCATAGTCTTTTAGTCTCTGATGCACCACTAGTCGAAGTCTTTTAGCATTTGAGATTTGAGATAAGAAAATCTGTTAAGATTCTTCTTATGTGTCTGATGTAAGCTGTCAGGATTTAAAAAGTTGCAAAGTTTGAGCCTGGCTTTTTTAGATGATGCTAATACTAGGTTAATTCCAGAGATTTGTTTGTTTGTTTGTTTGTTTGTTTGATCATTTCCATTCCCACACCAATAGTTTTTAACCTTTCTTGAGTATTATTTAACTTTGCCATTTTGTGCTTTCCTGTGTGCAGTGTGGGGCCTGATGGCACAAGGAACATTTCCTTCCAGTTGAAAAGGTCTTTATGCTTCACTCAACTGCCCGAGCTCCACTGAGGTTTAGGATGGTCATTGCACTCCTAAAAAACATATGTCCAGGCCCTGACTCATTTTAGTGACACTAAATGAAACAGTGAGGCATAGTTGATGAGATGCTGGATCAAAATGAGGGCAAATTAATGATGTAATCCCAACGAGCAGTTAAATGACATGTTTACTTTAACTGTCTTCTATTGGATAATTATTTTATTCTCTATTTAAAGTCTTCCTGTCGCAGATAATTTTATTACTTAAAACTAATCTTTAATAGCATCATAATAGCATATGTAAAAGTTTTTTTTCCTGTAACAGTAATTTCTACAGGCTTTAAAACAGCTTAAATGTAATTCCCTCAAGTATACGTGGATCTATTATGTGAATAAGTCTCCGCCTCCATCCTTTTGTATGTGTAAATAGCAGTGGCAATGCAACATAAGGATTTGTAGTAAACACAGTGGGCTCCAATTTCAACGATCTAAGCACTTTGTCTAAAGCAAACAGCGCACGGTCTAAATGGGCGTGTCCGATTCCACTTTTGCTAATTTAACAATAGGAAACAAAAATTTGCGCCAAGCACATGGTCTTATAGGGTTGTTCCTATTTTCATAATGAGTAATGGGGGTGTTTTGGGCGTAACGTGCAATAAACCAATGAGAGTCTCAGCTCTCATTCTCTTTAAAAGCCAGTTGCGCTTGTGCAATGCCGATTCCCTATTTAGATGGCGGTATTTGTAAAATAAAGAAATAAGTGGAGAAAGAAGACCACCAGTTTAAAAATTGATATAACAAAATGAGTTGTTTTCATGTATATTAATTTTTTTATTTTTTGATATTAAAACCTTTAAAATTAAAATTTTCTTTCAGTCATGGAAGTAAAATTAGCAGGCTTTTAATTGATGTAAATGTATGGATAGCCATCGGTGTTATATCAAAAAGTTATTTACAAATATGCAAAAAAGCTTTGTACTCTAAAAAATACTTTTATTGTAACAAACAGGAGATAAAGAATTTACAAACGTGTGAAGAGCCGAAACGTTTCAGCACTCGGACAGCGCCGTGAGAGTTTTGAAAAGCATAAAGGTTTTCATCTCAGCATATCCACAGGTACAAATTCATCATATACAATAAATCTGTTGGGTATTTAAAAAAAAAATTCAAAATAGATACTATATTTGCATTTGTATTGCAAAACATTCAATTACTTACCAGGCTACAGGTGAAGCAGCTCTTTACGCCTTATTATGTCTCATAATCGGTCCTCATTTATGTCCAAGAGACTCAATTATCTTTTACATTTTAATCCTTTTATTTTTCACATTTAAAGCGTCATGAAACCCCGCTGTTTCAGCTCCAGTCTACCTCACTATCATTTTGAAAAATGCTACTTAAATGGGTGTGAATAGAGTGCCGAAGTAATGGCGTCACTTTGTAGGCTAAAACGCGGAAGTGAGTTAGCATTTTAGCACTACGGGTTCCCTCGCCCTGAAGTCTATGGGTTTTTTGAATGGGTTTTTGCTAAATCGCCTGAAATAAGGTCTGTGGTTAACAAAACCTCTAAATATTTTCACGTTTTGTTCTATGACATAAAATACACCAGTTATAATCTGCTTGTGATTTTTTTAAACTTTATTGTGCCTTAAAAACGGTGGTTGCTAACAAGTTGCTAATAGGGACTACAGCCTTGGCGGGGAGTTTAGACGTCATCATGACAGGAAATCTGGCACTAGCCTTTCAGCCTCACGTTCTCAGAAGTTTACCTTTCAGTTAATATACATAACGTTATATATTTAGTCTTTTCAAATTGTAGTATTTCCAAATATTGTTGTACTGTGGAGAGACTGTAGTTTGACATGTTTTGTTTTGTCCGGAGATGCAACCACAAGTCGTCGAAGAAAGATGCTCGTTTACCGTCCGATGTTCCCCAGCGGATACTTTCAGTGCTGTGTGTGAATATGTTGCTCATTTTGAGGATTCCATTACGTACTTTGCTGGATGGAGGAGACCCAAAGAAATCATCCTTGAGGACCTTGATTAAAATTCGCCACAATTATACACACTTGCACTTGCATTTTCCATGTGGGCATTCACATTGTGTTGCAAAAATACCTTCTTTCCCTGTAGAGACTTGTCATGTGAATTATATAGTATATAGTTTGTTTTCAGTTTACTTATTTTATGAAAATAAAGATGTTAACTACAAAACTTGCTGCAATGTTTCTGTGGACCGTGATTGGAGCATTTTGTTAACTTTTGTTTAATTCCCAGAGAACACGCGGATATCTATTGCTTGAATGCACTGTAAGTCACTTGTCTAACAAATACCAAAAATTAAATGTTAAACTATTGTAACTAGGCTCTCACATTGGGGCTTGTGGATTACCAGGTAAAAATATATAGAAAATGTGAACAAAATTAGTTATTGGTTTATTTAGGGAACATGTATGGTTTAATTATAATATATTGTATTTAAGCATTGATGTTATTGGACAATTCTCTTTAAATTCAACATATATAATTATATATAACTATTATATTAAATGTTTGGAATTTAACTGTGTTCTGTTTGTTCAGAGATTGTATAGTTATCTTATAAATACATAGAACACTTTATTTAACTCTTCTCCATAGTTTTACTTAATGAGACTTGATAAACCTTGTCCCTCATGCTGGCCCTTACAATACCGGTAAGTAAACCAGCATCTAAGCTGCACTGTTATGTCCAGATTTATAGTGGTTCTCTCTCCTCGATCTATGGTTTTCTATCGTCAAAGTAAGAAAAAGTACATAAGATAGGGCTTCTGAGATGTTTTTTTTTCTGGCGAATTAGCAAATGGTATGCAAACATACAATCGAACATAATAGAGTGAAAGATAATTTTTAAAGTTTATTTGGGGCACAATGATCATGCATAATAACCTTAATCACAAAGAAAATAATATTAAGGTTTATATAAACTAACCAAATAATAATCTAAGAAATAAATAAAACATTAACAAAAAATCTCAAAGAGGCACGCGTAAACAAAATTTCTAACATTTTTGGAAATAACGAATGTGCAATATTTCTCATGAAAAAGTGGATAAGTGTCCATAAACAGCGCAGATCATAATGAGCGAGCGTGTTTTTTAAATAAAGTTTGAGGAAGCTTGATGATGACGTTGATCCGCGACCGGTGCGCTGTAGTCCGTTTATAGCATACCATTAGCATTTTATATCTGACGGCTTTATTTAGGCTTCAAAATGTATACATTTTCGTTTAACTTATAAAGATTATCTTGATAGACAAAACGTGTAAGGTTCATAACTCTTTGTTGAACACAGATCTTATTTTTTGCGATTTTCCAAAAGTCTATGGGAAAAATGAATGGCTTTTCGATCGAGGGAACCCATGCGCCGCTAACTTCCGGGTTGGCCTACAAAGTGACGTCATGACTTCGGCACTCTATTGTGTGAGAAGAACGGCAATGAGTGGGCGGGGCAACTGATATAAGCTAAGATCACTAAGGCTGCGTCCGAAACCGCATACTGTATAGTAGGTACTGAATTAGATGAAGTGCCTACTTACTTGGCGTTAAAACAGTAGGTACTGTATAGTATGAATCCGGGTAGTATGAATGAGATTCGGACGTACTACATCCGCCATGTTGCTACATCACGTGACATACGTCGTCATCACGTCATGTCATTTCAGCGCGAAAACAGCCGCGTGCCTCTTCTTCTTCGTTGGATAACTCCTCGTCCAGGGCATCATGGGATAGTGAAGCGTCCATCGTATGCACACTGCAAAATCTAACCGGAAGCAGTAGGTCATCCGGGTACTTTTCGCATACTGTTTTTCGAATACTATGTATTCGGACATACTACTCGCCTCGCCTACTGCTTTTCGCGTACTATATAGTATGTAGTAGGCGGTTTCGGACGCAGCATAAGATTAGCAGTACAGAAATAATTAAACTGAATATAATATTTTACACATTTACTTCAGAACCGTATCTATGTGCGATTATCCTGAGCCCCAGACACCCCACCCCTCAAAATAGCAACGCGCCAACAATGTGCCTGAACACACCTCGTTTTTGTAGATTCTAATGCAAGCACCAAATCTAACCCTAAACCGAAGCGACAATGGTTTAAAAATAGGAAAAAGCAGTTGAGTAACCAATACGTGATAATCACACGAAAACAGGAATTCGTTATACGATCACGAAAAAAACACGAAATTTCGTGATAATAGCACGAAAAAAGAATCAAAAAAAATACGTGACTATATCACGAAATTTTGTGAGACTGGGTAGCAAATGTGATATTAACTCCTGTCAGTATTGCATTGGGAGCTGATCTTCCAAATACGGTAAGGAGCATCAACTGCACGTGAGTTCAGCATTCAAATGATGTGATTGGATACGTGTTGCTGTGTTGATGATTTGACTTAAAGCATATTAAAAACACCACATAGACATATAAACAACAATAAAAACTTGATTTTCACCACAGTGGGTCTTCTTCTGGACGCTGTGGTTTTCTAATGCCCTGATAATGAGACAGCGTATGCGTAGTATTGTGATAGATTACTATTGTATTTTTGCATAATCACCAGGATGCATACAGGATGTATCATGCAGAAACTTCTAATCATAAACTAACTACAGTACAAAGGGTAACAGAACTGTCAGAAAAAAGCAACATCTGTTCCTTTACAGGGAGGAATTAATTGGGTTAAGTTTAGCAACCATATGTTCAGTCATGTTTATTACTGACTGCCTTGGTGGTGGCCAAGAAAAGTGACAAATTGCTTTAGTACTAATACCAGAAAAAGTATTATTTTAAAACAGCAGGATTTCATCTTCCATTAGGATAGACTTGGATTCCTCAGAGATCAGAGTTAGCAAATCATATGATTACACACATTATGACCTCACAGGTTATTTCTGAATCTGTTTAAGTCGGTGATGCATGTGCCCATGTGGATATATTTGGATGAAGCATGGATCTTTGTTTACTGTTGCGTAATCTAGAGGCCTAAAAAACACTGAATTATGAAATGGTACAGTAGCAGAAAACATGTATGATATGAGCTTATAGGAAAAAAATTAGTTTTATGTTTTGTATGCAATCCTATTATTTTAGTTCAAACAGCAGAGATTGAGTTAATTTGATTGTAATTCCTGGCTAATTAAATTCTTAGCTGTAAGGGCAGCTGGAATCCCAAAGAGGAGCCACAAATATGGAATATTCAATCATAACAATTCAAATAATAAATTCATTATCTACACCCCGCCATCATCCCTGTTATGGCCTAATATTAATTAACTGTGCTAATCTCACCTCTCTCCTACGGTTGACATGATCTAGTTTTTCCCCTGAGTGTAACAGGATGTGCAGTATTGTGCAGTCTCATGCAAACCAACACAGATGCACACATGTGATTCAGGATTAGAAGATGCATGAACAATCCACACAGACTATGAATACAGGGATTTTCTGTAGACTTCTGTTTTTATATACAGCTTAGTAACTAACCCTAACCCACAACCTGACCTTAACAGAAAACTTTCAGAATTGTTCAAATTAAAAAAAAAACTTTTGGACAACACACACACACACACACACACACACACACACACACACACACACACACACACACATTCTGGTTTCCATGTTTTGTGGGGACATTCCATAGACGTAATGCATTTTATACCATACAAACTGTATATTCTATTCCCCTTACCTACCCCATTCCCTAACCCCAACCATCACAGAAACCATTCTGCTACTTCACATTTTCAAGAAACATCATTCTGTTGGAGTTATAAGCTTGTTTCCTCATGGGGACATCAAAATGTCCCCACAAGGTCACAAAAACACTGGTATTCCTATCTTTGTGGGGACAATTGGTCCCCACAACGTGATAATTACCAGGTACACACACACACACACACACACACACACACACACACACACACCTTCCCATCACTTGATGATGATATTAGTTCTGTGATAAAATGGTAATGATACCATCTGGAGTACTGCAATAAAAATGTTATGTCTTATTTAATAATGCATTTTATTTTGCAATTTTCATGTTCTGTGCATTGAAGTAGTCTGACAGATCTAATCATCTGACAGCTTTCCTTAAATTGTTACAAATTACATTTGCTAAAGCCTTCATTTAATTAAAAACGAACACTTAAAATGCTTACAATGTGGCCATTCCAAAATATTTTATTATCTTTCAGTTAATGTGCTTGAAAAATGTAAAGTATCATTTAAAGTATCATTTAAAAGCCTACATATGCATTATTCATGATCTCTTAAATAAGATATAGCTTAGAGTAGGGCAGTAAAGTATACATCAGTCTACTTTGCTGATATTTAGCTCTTCAAGACTGCAGATGGGACTAAATAAGGGATGGGATTAAAAAAAAAGTAATTAAATTAACATGGATCACTTTTTTTATTCATTTTTGTTTAAATTTAAGACTAAAAATATGACCTGCAAAAGTAATTTGATCTATTATGAGGAAACACAAAGGAGCTTGACATGGTAATTTAAATGTCTAAAAGTCTTGAACCATAACCAAAAGCATTTTGTTTATGGCACTTTCCAGCAAAGCTGTATTTGACAGCATGTGAAAGCCACAGTTGTAATAAAATCAAGTCGTATAGAGTTAATATTATTACAGAATAAAAACTATGATAACAGTTACAGTATGTGCAACGTATGTTTGCATGTATGCAGCTGTGTTTTTCTTTTCTTCTACTCGTCAGTGCTGTATTTTAATGTTTAGGCTGTCTAACCATTTGTGATATTTGATCTTTTACACAATGTATTCAGCGCAGATTTGCACATATGATCCCCTCTGTGGTATCACGCTGGGCCGGGAGCACCCTTTATGTGTGTGTGTTTTGTAGCACCTGGCATGACTTTATTCACCCCATTGGAAAGCACATTTCCAAAAATCCGTTCTTATCCCCTACATAGTGAACAATGTGCCATTCCCCATACAAGAACTAGATGTGACAGTAAAGTGTCTCATTTGTGGCGCTTGTGCTTTCAGGTGGAGGCTCTGCGTAATGTAGGGGGCAGGACGCTTCAGCAGCAGAGTCTAGAGAGCATTTGATTAGAAAGAATTGTATTTATATATTTTTTGCTTATATCTTCTGTATGGGAGTTATGGGCCATTTTACTGTATATATATCCTTAAGCTGAACATATTTATACTAAAAGAAAAAAAATATTGAATTGTTTCTTGTTTTGGTGATCTCTTAACTTAGGGAAGCTGTCTAATTTATAGAATACACTAACAAAATAAAACATTTATTTAAGAATTTATATAGTATGAGAGTAAAAACATTAAATAGAAGAACAGTAATGAATATTCATGGTTTACAATTAAGACTTGGCGAGTAAGTGGTAATTCAGACTCATCTAAAGGAATAGCTGAGCTTATATTAAAGTAATAAAGGTTTTTTTGGTTGCATTTGCAGGAAATTTATAATTTATAATTCAGCTGGATTCTATTAATTTATTGTTCAGTAAATAACAAAAGAAAACCAAAGCTTTTTATTTACTGTAATAGCTCATAGGAGACATAGTTAAGCATAGAGGCGATTCTAGGGTTAGAGCTTTAGGGGTGCTGAGCACCCAATGAGCTCCGCTGCCACGA
This sequence comes from Paramisgurnus dabryanus, assembly GCF_030506205.2. Classification (NCBI taxonomy): domain Eukaryota; kingdom Metazoa; phylum Chordata; class Actinopteri; order Cypriniformes; family Cobitidae; genus Paramisgurnus; species Paramisgurnus dabryanus. Next base: position 13,473,280 of record NC_133340.1, read on the forward strand.
CCCACTCTTTTTTCCTACAGAAACCAATAATATGTTTATTGTAAAATAACTATCATTTTAACATTGGTTCAACTAACTCCAAAATCCAGATTTTTTTGGAGACCTTTCAGGCATGAAAACGGGTCAGGGGTGAAAAAGATTAGAAGAATATTACCCCTCTAGGGTCTGGGAGCATGCTCCCCCTTTGAACTTTTTTTAAAATTACATATTTTAAAGCATCAATCTGATGAGTTTTGAGATGCATTTTTTTGCCAACCTTTTTATTTCTAATTAATGGTGAGCTAGCACTTTTTTGCCATGAATGCCATATTAAAGTCTCAGGACAAAAGGTGGGCTACAGCAGCAGTGTGGGTATGGTTTTATGTGGATATACAGTGTGTCGTTTTAAGCCTTTGTCAAAATGATAAATCTCCTAATTTATAACTTTTATGCCTACAACATGTGGTAGGTTTATTAATAGTTTGTTAATTTGCAGCTTTTCTTTTAACAGTCCTTTAATTGAACCATTACATTTACTATCGCTGCGTCCGAAAACTCAAGGCAGTGACTCGTTGCCTCGCTGCCTCATGAGGAAATGACTTCGGAGGCATGAAGGCAGCTCAGAGAAAGACTTTCGGACACACTTCAAAGGCAGCGTGTTTGAAATTCAAACAGAGAGCGCCTTTGTGATAACTTATCACATATTTGAAAACTACAATACTAATTTCTCGCTAGAAATGCAATTAAAAGGTGTAAAAAGTGAAAATTTACCTTTATTTACACTAAATTGGTGGTCCAGTCGCGTCCTTGGCCGCCATTTTATTTTTTCGAACTCGACCGGGCTCGACCAATCACATTCTTAATGTTCGTCCACGCATAGGTATCTCAGGAGGTAAACCAAACATTGAATTCGGACATGCCTTGATGCCTTCCTGCCTTGGAAAGCTGCCTCAGAAGGCAGCAATTTAGAGTTTTCGGACGCAGCCTATATGTCTAAAACAAAACACTTGTGACTCCTGCACTAAGGGTTAAAAACGTTATCCCCTTCATATTAATCTACATGTGACAAACTAAAAAAATATTTATTGTCTAGTTTGATAGTCAGACAGTTAGTGATTTCACACATAACTTACCGGTCCTGGTGGTATACAGTGATATGTAGTTTGTTTTCACTCTGTTCCAAACGCCATGTTTTCATGACGAATGACCAGAAAAGACGCACGTGACGTCATGTTTACATGACTCCCGATTGTTAAAATAAGTCTCAAATTAACGATAAATCATACAATAAACTTTAACAACAGAGACACACGTATGCAACTTCCCACTGAGACACACAAAACTGCATGTGTTTTGCAGAAGAACATTGTAACCGGCGCTACTTCTCTCCGTTTAAAGGGCGATTTATAGTCGTGCGTAGGTCCTACGGCGTAGGTCCTACGGCGTAGCCGTGACGTCGTAGGTTCCGCGTCGGTTTACATTTATACTTTTGCGTCGCCGTTCGCGTCCACGTGCAAACACACGCGAAACCGCTGGTTGGCAGTAATCACGCGTGTAACCACAGTAGCAGCAGAAGTCGTCACAGAAAAAGAAGCTAAGCAAGTTAACCCACAAACGCAGAAGAAATAGCAACTTGTTGTGTATAATTTGAGAAGACCAGCAATGATGGAAGTAAATAAACAGCGACTTATGTTGCAGTTTGAGTTAAATCACTCCTCAACATGGCTCATCTTTGTTTTCACCGTCTCAAACGGAAATACCTATGACGCAGTTTTTTTACCTGACGGGAGGGGTTCTGGTGGACCAATCACAGCGCTTGCGGTCCGCGTAGAGTCGACGCGCTGTTAGAAATTTTGTGAGGTGCGCGTCAGGCTACGCAGAGCTACGCACAGGCTACGGTTAGCCTACGCCGTAGGACCTACGCACGACTACAAATCGCCCTTAAGTCTATGGACGAGTCACCCAGGTACTGTACTACTCCGCAGCGCGCGGGTACCCGCCGGACTAAAATAATCCGAAAATAAACACTTACTATACGTGTACCATGGTGATTCAGTATAAGACAAAAACACGGCTTGAAAGATTGATTCGTGATGTACTCGCTCATTATAAACATAACGTAAACATTTTGTAAGATTCATGCAAGCAAGTTGCATCACAACACTTTTAACTGATTCTCACTCTGCGTGTGTTTCGCGCTGGTAAGCGATGCAGGTACAGAGAAGTAAAAGAAGAGGATGACACCATTTGCTAAGCGGCAAGGGCGTAGGTTTGATTCTGGCATTGGTGGGGACATAAATAAAATGGTTGCATTGCAAAAACTGTTTATCACCGTTTACTTGACACAAACAACAGACAACTCAGTATGCACTTTACTCAGTAACATCTGACTCGCCACCCCCGGCCATCCCAAATTTATAATAAACAATTCGTTATGTCCTAGAGCCTAATAAACAGTAACTGTTTAAGTCTTTGTCAAAAAAAAAAAGAAAATCACATTGTAAGATATAACCATATTTACTTTATAACATTGAAGAATATGCAATTAATATTTAATTCTTAATTTAAATTTGCCAAAAAAATCCCAGTGTTGAAGATGGTATGTATATCATGCTGTTTCCTGAACAACGTTTATTAACGTTTCTGTAGTTCACATTAAATCTTCTTTTCATTAACAGACAGTTAATCAGTGTGAAAAAAATAATTTTAAGTTTAAAATGCAACCTTACATTATGTCTACATCTGTGCAAGTAATGACCACAGTGCAGTAATGAAACGTATTCAGCAATCATGACATGAATTCATGTTTTACCATGTTGGGGTTATTTTCTTTCATGGATTAGGGACCCCCTAAATAACCTTGCTACCCCAGTTATAAAAGGTTGACAAAAGTTTGCAACTCCTCAGGTTAACATGGGATTGTCGTGTATTGGTGAAAATACTTTCCTTGAATCATTATGTGACACAACTTGTTCCGTATTTTGTGAATGAAACTCCTCACTTACCTGTAGCCCGAATAATCACGCGCGTCTTGTTGAGTGAACTTTGGCGCGTTGTACAAAGTGAAACTATCCTATCACACGTAGCGAGTAAAGACAAGCCCATAAAGTGATGTGATTTAGAGAGGCGGGACTCAAGAAATGCTAATCCAATCATATTAGCAATAAGATTAGAGAGGCGGGACTAAAGAAATGCAAAGCCAATCATATTAGCGATGTGAGTTACGGAGGCGGGCATTGCAGAGAACGAAAGCTGTTAACCGTTTGTGTACCACATAGAGCGTCATTTTTACAGAACGGGATTGCAAAAGATTTCTAGTCTCATTTAAATGATTCCTGAAAAAAAATATAATAAGTAAAAAATAGAAAACACAAGAATAAGAAGGACATTAGTGGTTATATATAAATACAGATTAATTGTTTGGTCGAAATTATTGCTAGGGACAATTCAGTCTTCCCTGAATATTGCTAGGGACATGTCCCTAGCGTCCCACCCTAAATCTACGCCCATGCTAAGCGGGGAGGTTTTCATTTTCTACCTTTACATATACATTTTAAACCACAAACTACGGAGTTTGTTTTGGACATTTTTTGACCTTGTCAAAGACGAACAAACATTTTAGAATAAATAAATTTCTTGGTCCAAGTTTTAGGGGTGCTGAGCTCCTTTTTAGGGGTGCTGAAGCACCCCTAAAAAGGGGCTATCCTCACCCATGGTTAAGCATATGTAAAGAAATGCAAAAACAGCTTTTAAAAAACTGCTGGGTTGTTTTAATCCATGTCTGGGTAAATATTAAGACAGAAAACACTGCTGGGGTTAAAAATCACCCAGAGTGTTTAATGTGAAAACTAATCTTCAATGATTGTGAGTGTGGTATACATGCATTGTTTTAACATAATTTCAAACAATATAAAATAAACAACATAAAAAATATCTTTGCTTTGAAGATGTGATACATATTGAACCTTGTAGAGCAGGGGTCCCCAACCTTTGTTTCACCACGGACCGGTTTCAGCTTTAAAAAAAATTTGCGGACCGGGGGGTGAGATTGGGGGGGGCGCGATGAGTTGCTGTTCAAACGTGCTGAAAATCCTCCTTTTCGAAATTTACGTTTAAACGGAAGTAAAGATAACAACCATGCATTAGGAAAAGTAATAATTGCTTTATTTAGACTAGTATATTTTCTATAGACGTGTAAAACCATATTTTGGTGGATTGTTTTTTACTTTCATTGTTTTTACTAGTTTGCCTGCCCATTTAGTCTTAATAATTAATGGAACCTAAACGAACTTGGCTTGCTGTTCTCGAAGGCAGCTCGAATCTTGGTCGGGCTCGAGACCCAATTCCAAGTAACAGAAGAGAAGAAAAATGCAGTGAAGGAGGAGAGATGCCAGAAGAATTGCGGCTGCATGGGCGCAGAGGCACGGAGACTCACGTTTACCATGATTAATGATGATTGACAAGTTTGTTCCTTTCAAACCTACGTTAAAAGTGTAGCCGTTAAAATATTATTAGCCTAATAGTTTATTTTGATCATGGTGCTACGATCGATGGATAATTCTGAAGTTGTTTTAAAGAAGAATAAAATAATTACTTTTCAGTCATTTGCGCTGTCACACATTTTAACGTCTCCGCATATGTACATCATTGCGACGTACATTTGCAAATGATTCATAAAGTCATACCTCCGCAATTCTTTGATCGATTGTGTTTAGAAGTACTATATGCTCAAACTCTAATGACAGCAATGTGATCGCTGATGCGCTGGTAGAGAGAGAGAGGCGGAGAAAAAGAGAGAGAGCGCGGCCCTGTTCAAAAGTGGAAATGATTGATGTTATTTGAAGTCGGCTCTTACAGTACAAAATACCCGATTAAGCTATTACGTGGCTATTATACACATTTTTTCGGGACGTTCTTGCGACCCGGTGGCAACTTGTCCACGACCCAGTACTGGGTCGCGACCCGGTGGTTGGGGACCTCTGTTGTAGAGTACACAATAGAATATTTAAGGCGCCATTAAAATGGTCTCTAGAGCCCATCTGAATTTTTTTTTTACGTTTTTCTTTTATGTTGCTCACACTGTACAATGTTTTTGTTTGAAGGTATGACAAAAATTTTCAGCTTTTTGGGTAAATTCCTTTACAAGAAGCTGTCACAGGAGTGACGATCTTTTAGGCGGAACCAAAAATTGGGAAGTTTTGGTTCCGCCCGGATGTTTCGGACCGGTAAGACCAAACACCGGACATCCGGTGGCGTCGCGAACGCTGTAATCAGCTAAACTACACACAGCTGGGAGCTATTAAGAGGAGCGCCGGGTGATTGGAGGAGAACAGCACCCAGGGGAGTATAAAAAGACAAGTTAAACCACAGTCTTGGCTGATGTTGTCCACTGTTGTGTTGGTGTGTATTGTAGTGCTGAGTTGAGCTCGCCTGATACGCTATATTCGGAACGCTGTATTGCTCTCTCTCTCCATGTGTGGATCGTAGATCGATGGGAATGAGGACATCGAAGACCTTATAGGTGAAGTACTAGACGGATACTGACATTTGTTGAGAGAAACGGAAGGAGAGGAAAACTTACAGTTGTGAGTATATATATCTGTGGGAAAAGTGGTGTTGGTGGCTGGAAAGCGCCCTGTCTAGATACCTGGAGTTACTATTGGCATGAAGACAACCTAGGACGAAGACAGACAGAGATCGTGAGTAACCAAATCCCTTGAAGTGAGTGTTTGGATATATTTGATTGATACATTGTTTGAGTGCTCTTAAGAGAGATCGAGTGGCCCTACCCCTGTACCAGCGTGGTGGGCGAGCCGAAGGTTTCGTGGGGAAGCAGCTACAGCAACGATAGCAAACAAACGCTAGGCCATCTACCATCTCCCTATTCTCGCCCAGAGCGACGTGGAAGAGGACGGGTGTCTATTGTGTGCACTGAGCGTGGTGGGGTGAGTCTTTGGAAATTTTCACTTGAAGTGGTGCTGTGTAATGCCGTGTATTGCAGTGTGAGTGCTGTGTCCTGTTTGACGTAATCCCGTTTTCAGTCACTCGTCCCGGGGCGATGAAGAGGAAAGAACGGCGCTAGGAAAAACCTGTACAATAATGCTGTAGTGTGTTTTCAGTCCCACAGAAATACAGAGTGGCGGCGAAGAACTGTGCGAGTGGCAGTGTGTGTGTGAGTACTGCACCTACTATTGTTACCTTACTTGTGTTCTTTCATCATCACAGAGTAGAGGCAGGAGAGATCCGCTGGCCCGAGGTCTCGATGAAAGGGCGCCCCGGTCCAGTTTTCGATTGACCAACGGGTCTCGAGGAAAGGGCAGCGCTCGACCCGGTGTGCCGGCGTGGCTTCTTCGCCCCTCTGTTCATCAACGAGTTCGCCGAGAGGGTCTCGGCCCCCGGCGTCCCATTACAAATCAGTGCTAAATCGCCGCATTGCAGAACCCAGCCAGCGTAAGCTCGCCACCCTGTAAGTTTCCATGTAACTTGTTATGTTTGCTGATTGACAGGAAAGTGAGTGAGTCGTGAGAGCTGTGGAGAGAAAGAGAGCCAGCGTGAACACTGAGATACTGAACTGTGGAGAGAGCCATACCTACCTGGAAGCTGTAATCAGCGCAGAGGTGAGCAAACGTCTTAGGAACGATTCACTGTGTCCCTGTATCCTAGCAGCCATCTGTGGAGAGAAAGAGAGCCAATGTGAACACTGAGATATTGAGCTGTGGAGAGAGCCATACTTACCTGGAAGCTGTAACCAGCGCAGAGGCGAGCGAACGTCGTGGAGTCGACTCACTGTGTCCTCGTGTCCTAGTTGCAACCTGAGAAGAGAGAGAGAATAAGGAAGCGAGTGAGTCAACGAGCAAGGACCTGTGGGAAGTAGGCGGTGCACCGCCGTGCGCTGACTCGAGGTACACCAACAGAAAAAGACCTATACCAGCACTCATTGTGTTTTTATTCTGCCTCCAGGAAGGAAGAGGAGCGCGCCACGAGTAGAGGGAACCAGAGGCAGGAGCCCGTTCCCCCACGTACGACCCCCCACCCTTAGCCATTCATTGGGCCGTGGCCCCCCCTGGAGGGCGGATCTTGAAATTAGTTTTAATTTCCCCTTTCCCAAGTCCCCCTATATTTTTAACTATTTAAATTAATAAAGAACATTTTATACTTACTTGTGCTCGTTGTTGTCTGGTCATTGGGTTGGTTTTGGGGACCTCCTCGAGGTGGAAGTTTAGAAGGGGCGTGGCTTAAACCATTAGTAGCCAGCCCCTGGCTTGTGACAAAGCTACTGAATTTGCCAACACAGTCTTAAGGCAAGTCGTGTTATAGTAACGAAAATTTCGATGAATTTATTCGTGTTTGACATGAATTTCTGCTGTTTTTTGTGTCACTGGAGACTAATGTCTTTTTCGTCCTTCCCAGCACGAATTTCTATCAATGGCTGTTCATTTCTATGGCACGACTTTCTTTATTTTGTTTCTTATCGTTCTTTCCTATTTTTAAATCATTGTCGCTTGGGGTTAGGGTTAGATTCTGGGTTTGCGTTAGGATGTAATTTTATGCATTGGTTTCTACGTGTTTTTTGTCCGCTTTTAAAACTATTCTTGCCTGGAGTTGGGGTTAGAGTTGGTGTTTGGGTTAGGAAGTCGCAGAAAGTGATTCTAACCCAAACCACGAGCGACAATGGTCAAAAAACAAAAAACAACGATGAGAAAACAAAATATAAAATGACACAATAAAGAAAGTCGTGCCACAGACACGAACAGCCATTAATAGAAATTTGTGCTGGGAAGGACGAAAAAGACATTTGTCTCCAGAAACACGGAAAACAGCGGAAATTCCTGTCATCAAATACGAATAAATTAATACAAATTTTTGTTACTATAACACGACTTGCCTTGAGACTGGGTTGGACTTAGCACATCCATTGCTTTAAATACTAGCCCTCTCTCCCAAACCCCACCCCACAAAAAAGTCAGCAAACCTAAACATGCACAACCATTGACAGGCAGGAGCGTTTTGATTAAAACACAGCTGTTTACAGAGCTTAGGGATGTTAAAGAGAGGTGAGATTTCATCGATATCTGACAGATAGCAGGACATTGTACAGTATGCGGGGTATTCCAAACACAAGAATAAATGGCACCTTTAAGCTTTTTGAAAGAGAAAATATAGCTAGTTATCCAGTGCACCTACCTGTCTGTTGACTCCCATACTTATAAACTGTATAAATGATAGAGTCCTTGCTATTCAATAACCTGTTGTTTAGTCCATTTGTTTGGTGACAGTGAAGTAATACTAAAGTACAAATCCTGCTCATTTTCTTTATAAAAAAAATGAAATCCAAACACTAATACATATAATGAAATATATTATTCACTCCATACTGTATTTCCACATTGACTATTCAATAGTGTTTCTGGTATCAAAAACAATGCAGACAGCAAGTAAAATATTCTGTAGCATAGTCAGGTCAAATTTTATATGTAGTTATACATATATAGTCAAGATGAGGTGCATTGTAATTTTGATAAGGTCTTTCTTCAGGCTCAGCCACTTCTACCCTCAATCTTCTTCCTCCTCCTCTTCAATATCGCTACTCAAAGATAGATCCAATTTTCTCTGGCTTTTCAGATGAGTGTTCTTCTCTCAATGGCTCGACATTGAAGCATATAAAACAGTAGTGGGGATGGGGGATTTCTGGTGAAAGTTCAATGAGAGTGTGGAGCTATTCTTGTGTTCAACCAACTGTGGAGAGGTGTGTGTGATTGCAGGCACAAAGGTATTTTTCAGACTTTGTGGTTTATGCATTGGTTAAGTCTAAAAAATGTAGAAGACATTGGAAAGAAATGTAGAACATTTATTTAAATAATCTTAACTTGGGAAGATTTTTTAGCAAACAAATATTTTACAAAGCACATCAAATTTAAACTGACATTTAGATATTTTTTTCATTTTCACTGTCATCTTTAATAATGATCAATGAGAGAATATCAGATTCACTTTGCACAGCCTGATTCTAAACAAAATACACTGTTCATAAGTGAAAATGAGTGATTCAAATTCAAACAAACCCATTTGTTAAAATCATTTCACTTTCTATTAAACTGGAGGCATAAGCCTTTCTTAGCAAAATCTTCCACGTTATTATGACATATAGCTGTGGCGTTTCTTCCTAAACAGATTGCTCCATTCATTGCTGTGTGAGAAAAGTAAACATCCTGGCTCACGCAGGCATCTGCGCAAGAAACAACAGCTTTTGTTAGCCCGTTGAAACAAGATTAGCCGCCAACTGTGCCCTCTGAGACTTCAAAAAGAAGCAGGACGATTGCAGACAGTTCCTTATCATCTATATGGATAAATACACTAATGATAAGCTGTGAAAGTAAAGCTTTAGAAGATACAACAGTTAAAGCTGAGATTCACGCTGCATGTTGGGATCCAAGGGATTGAGAAAACAACGAATGCTTGCTAAAGACCAATAAGTGCTTGTGGTTTGGTAGCATGGGACAACAGCATACGAATGGATTGGCTGTTAGCAGTCTGTTACCTTGAGGTCATCACAGACGTATAGATTTGTCAGGGCTATTTACGGCTATGTCCGATCGCCGGCATCTGCCTCCCAGCTCATCGTGGCTCCAACTGGTAGCCCGATCAATCTCAACCCCCACCTGCATCCAGGAGTAAAAGGGTTGTGAAATCATGGAGGTGGCAGGTACATTGGGGTCAGTAATTGAAAGTCTTCAATAATTTGAGTGGAATGGGTTATAATGTGAAATTGCAGGTAATAGGCTTGCAGGGGAGGTCCAGCAAACAGTCCTTCAAATGGCGTAACACACTTTCCACTAAATCTTTCAGACCCTGGGAGATCTTATCAGGAATCTGGAAATTTTATTAATGGAAATCTTAATATATTTTTCATCATAGCTCCTGTTATTTACTGACAATAATAATAGAGAGGCCTACCGTATATATAGTGCAAGGCCTCACTGCATTTCAAGCAGAAATAGAATTTGACAAACATTGACCAGGCTGCGTGGTCTTTTTGTGTTTGTCTGACTGTGATTCTGTGTGTGTGTGTGTGTGTGTGTGTGTGTGTGTGTGCGTGTGTGTGCGCGCGTGCGTGCATGCATGCATGTGACTGTCTGCTTACAGCCATGGGCAAAAGGTCTGTTGTTTCTCTTGGGAAGCTTGACATCACCTCTTCTAAGGTCATATCTCATCAAGCTTTGAGACAGTCTGATTGAAGATACTGCCGTCAGACTAATTTGCACAGACACGGTAACCTAAAGGTTAATTTGGTGATCTATGACCTGATTGTAGGTAAAAATATCAAGAATAATCTCTAACACGAAGGAATAGATTACTGTAGTTATTATTTTTTACAAGCATGCTTCAAACATAATGTTCCTTTCCAGAGTTAGTATCCAAATTAGTGTAGGCTCTTTGTGACCACATGATATGCTGCTCATCTACCTCTTTGTACATTGGATTTTTGTTCTTTCGTCTTTTTTATGTTGTTTGGCATTATCCGTTACTGAGTTAATGGTTGCCTAATAGACAATTAACTCGTCAATTAAGAGAAAACGCTTCCCTGCCAATGACGAGAATTTCCGGCTTTCGACAATACCGCTATTATTCCGCAACTTATACAACCCAAAATTGGGTGTTTTTGAAGAAACCTACCCACATTTGAGAGGTGATTAAGGGGCTGTTTACACTTGGTGTTAATATGTGTTTTCATCGATCGGATCACAAGTGGACGAGAGAGACACATTACGTTTACACCTGGTATTTAAATCCGTCTCTTTTGTCCACTTTCGACCGCTTCTGTTCTGAATACTATGAGGGGACGGTCCGTGAGACGGTGGACGAGTCTCTCTGCTGTCATTCAAACGCGAGCGGGAGTAATTATGAGTTTATATGGACGCAAACTAATATTATGTTGGAGTCCGATGCCTTTTTACCAAGTATACATGCTGCACAGTGTTTTGTACGTTTATATGTTGGAGCTTTCTCTGAATTTTCAGCGCAATTGATGAAATAGGATCGCGCAACTTTCACGCTTTCAAAAACGAAACTACGGAGAACACCCGCAGTAGTTTTATCAATGAAAGGCTAAAAATAGCGCTGTTCACCATATGTTCACACCAGAAGTCAAAAAAAAAGACGTAAAACTTGTATTTAATACCTCAGATTAGATAAATGGGCGGAGAGAAGGCGGTCGCGTGTGGCTGTTCGAACACATTCAACCACATTTGCGTTCCGCAACTCCAAAGCGATCCGATCGAAAGTGGTTTCGACTACCTCTGGATGTGGTTGAAAGTGGTCGAAAGTGGACGAGCTCAAAATGTTTTGAACACCGTTTACACCTGGCATTAACGTCGTCCACTTGTGATCCGATCGACGAAAACGCATGTTATAGCCAAGTGTAAACAGCCTCTAAAAGAGAACTAATGAAGGTAGGATGAAACATTTTCTTGTTTGAAAGCAGAGGGTCTGTTCTTTCATTTGGTATATTGTATGTTAATATATTTAAAGAAGAATATTTTCTGGAAGGCATTAAACTTTTGTGAAAATCATGAAAAATGCTGGAGCTGGCTGGAAAGAGTTAAATGAGATAATTGAAGAACACTACACTCATGAACTAAAAACTGCATGTTCTTTATTTATTTATTAGAAACTATATGGTAGGTAACTGTAACTTGAAATAAACAGTATGAGATATGTTTAGCTTAGCCTGCATGTTCTAAATTATAGCCATTTAAGTTTCATTAGATTGCCAAACTGTGTCCGCTGTCAACAGAGTCAGACCACAAGGGCAATTTAATTTTTCCCATTATTCTTTTCTCTATCATGCTTTATGTGAGACTGGAGAATGTTGGTCTATGACAGCTTAGCTTAGTCTGTAAAAAGAGGTCATTGGAGACAAATCTTTTCCCTAGAATGTTGAGAATGACAAAAATATCAGTCTCAGGGATACAATATCCAACCACCACTGCAGATAGCTGGATTGCTCTAGAGAGGATTACTGTGTAGTATCTGCTGAAATTATGCATCCATGTAGGGAAAGTTATATGCCGGCAGTGTGTATGTCAGCAGAAATGTGTTATTTGTGCAGAAATATGCGGTGTAAATAGGGAGTAAATGAAACAGCAGTGTGGTATGAAACACATATTTCTGGTAATATCACAAATGTACTAATAATGTAGTAATATGCATTATATGATTAACATAATATGCTATGAATATTTATTTTGTTACGGTGTTGGTGTATTTTAATACACAGAATTCATAAATGTTTAAAGGTCCCATTTTCTCTGTGTTTTCAAGGCTTTGATTGTGTTTACAGTATGCAAGATAATATGTTCATGTTTCGTGTGTGTAAAAAAATGCAGTATTTTTCGTACAATTATCTCTATATCGCTGTCCTAAAAACGGGCTGATGTCTTTCTTGTTCTATGAAGTCCCTTCTTCAGAAATACATAATGAGTTCAGATTGTGTAACTTGTTTAGTGTGTTGTGATTCGACAACAGCTTAGCTGGCGACTGGTGTATTTCTGTGTGTGGAGGTTAGTCAAAAACTCTTACAGTATATTGACATAAAAAAAATGGGATCTTGCCTCTTGTGAAACAAAACTATTAATGACAAACATAATGATTGTATAGCTCATTGGATGCCTTGCTCGCTGTCCTTATACTTTCCTTTCAAACCACATAAATCACTACCAAAACATATTTTACTGACCTATAAAAAACACTATTTACAACATGGTATTCATAATCATAATGTCAACAAATAAAGGAGAATTGATGAAAATAATGTAAAGGAAACAAGAAAGGACTTTTAAAAGTGACTTTCCATTTGATTTTATTATTAAATAAAACTGTGAACTAAATGACAGTTGACAGATTTACAGACACAATTTAGGTGAACAAGATTGCTTTAGCTAATTGCCAATCCCAATTTTTACTTTAGCACTTAACAACCATAGTGCTATTTATAATATATGATCCATCTTGAATAATAAATGCTTATAATGAATGGTCATAATAAATGTATCCTAATCTTCTAAAATATTTACATTGTCAATGTACTGTAAGATGCATTCCATCACGTGTAATCAGCATGTGTAATTTATAACAAGACATTTCACTGATACAGGAAAGATTCAGCCAAACGCTGCTTTCTACAGGCTTTCACACATCCTATATACTCCCTATCTCAAATTTTGTTTCCTTTAATCAGACTAGCTCACTATGGTAACCATCACCACTGCCACTATTATTATGTTCTCAATAAACCTGTTTCTGTTGTCAGGAGATGAAGAACCTGACCCCAGGGGCCGAAAGCCCCATCAAAGAATTGGTCAGCGTTCTTCAAGCGTTCCTCTCTCCGGATCAAGCTCCTAGATTTGCCTTTGCCAGTTCCATGGCTATTCTATCCTATTCCAGAAAGGCAGTTGAATGAAGCGTTTTTTGCTACAGGTATCCCTGTACATCAAAATGAATTCACAGAAATTTCTCACTGAGCGATCTAAAGAAGCCTTTTTACTCTCGCTGCTCACCGGGTGACCCCTTGGGTGGTCCCAATCTATTAGGATACTTCTATATACTTCTATGCCATTTCTTCTAATTTTCAGAAAGTGTTTGGAAATATAACTGTAGCGCTCTCTATTTCTGATCAGCTCATTCGACAAGACAAGATGTTTCTTCTGCAATTTATTACACCCTGTGGTTTCACAATCTTGCAGCCTCCTGCAGATGGAATGTAACTGCTTTACTCTCAGCTTACCAGCAGGGTTTAAATTCTCAGTTAGCACTCAAATTGTTATATACTGTATGAAGACATGAATGGATTAGGGAGTTTTATGCCAAAAGCTGTAATGAAACTACAGTTACCCTGCATACATCATCAGGAATTAAGGGTGGAGACAATACAGGGAAATCCGCTTGGATGAGGGCATGTTAAGTTTCAATCTCCATCTCTCACACTACTTGTTAGCTGTCTGCATGAAGAGACCATCTCGTTTATGGTACTGAAGGACCCCACTGTGGACATAATACTCTGACGTCCTTGGCTCCATCAACACTTCCTGATGGTCAGATGGGGATCCAGCGAAATCCTGAGTTGGAGCCCCTCGTGTTTCCAGATCTGCCTACTCCCTGTTCAACGTATCAGTTAGTAATCCGGTGCTATCTCCATAATACGTTCATGGAAAGTTTTGCTGACAGTAAGCTCAGTACTCTCACATCTGACTACACTGAATATAGGGGTATCTTCAGCAAACATGCAGCCACCCAGCTTCCTCCCCATCGGCCTTGGTACTGTGCCATCGACCTGCTGCCTAAGGACCACCTTTCCCAAAGGACGTGTTTACCACCTGTCCATCCCGGAGCACAAGGCTGTGGAAGATTACATCAACAACAAAGTTTATCTGCCCATCTACCTTCCCAGCAGCATTCAGCTTCTTCTTTGTGGGTAAAAAGGATGGAGGCTTGAGACCCTGTATCAATTACCGCAAACTAAACGATCAAACAATCAAACTTCCCTATTCATTGGTCTCAGCTGACCTCGAAGAACTCTTTAGAGCCCATATCTTCTTAAATCTGAATCTCAGAAGCGCTTACAACCTCGTCCACATTCATAAAGGTCTCCAATTCTCTATCTATATTCCAAGGCTTCATGAAGAGACACCAACTCTACCTCAAACTGGAAAAGTGTGAGTTTCACCGTACCTCTGCTCACTTCATCATCACCGTAGACGGCATTCAGATAGACCAGGGGAAAATCCAAACCATTCGTAACTCCAATTTACATATTTTCTTATTTGTTGAATGATTTAGTTAGATCATTCTGATACTGTTAAAGTAAAATTCTTTAGCTGGTGCCACAAAGTAAAGGAGGGAGGGGTCATCTGACACACACACACGAACACACATTAGAGGTGAAATTCACCTCAAGTTTCCTGTGTATGCCATACTACCCAATTTGTTGGGTCACTCAATTCTGGCCAACTTGTAGAACCCTTTAACTATATTATCAACACAAGGAAGACACTGTGGTAGTAAAAAATTAACAAAAGGTAAACAAGAATAACTAAAAACACTACTAAATGATATTAAAATACTAAAGAATTTTATTACTGGGTTTATATGTAGTAGAAAAAATAATGTGAAAATATCATGGCCTTTAGGATTTTATGTAAAGAGTTTAGCCAAAACCCTAAAAAAAAACATTTACTTTGGGACGCTGGAACCAGAAGTGCAAAAATGCTAACTCCCTTCCAGGTTTTGCCTAAAATAAGTCATCCCTGCAGCACTATGTTGAGGGTTGTAGTATCCCCTATAGTAATTAAGGTTCTTAAAGGAACAGTATGTAAGAAATGTATATAAATTAATCATAAAATGGCCCTGATATGTCAATAGACATTAAGAAATAATTTTCATTTCAAATACTTAAATCACTGACAACAGTGGTCTGGCCAGGATATTGTCATTTAAAAAGTGGAGTTGCAGCCCTCAACTGATGTTTATGTTGTCATGTTGTGTATTGGCCACCAGTTGGGTGATTGCAGTACCAGCTTTAGCCACAAGTTTTGTTATTGCAATACCAGTTTTGGCCACAATCCTACATACTGTTCCTTTAATTATTCTTACGTATACCCAATATCTTTGCTACAATCAACTAAGACCTTGACATAAACTAACCCTTAGCCCCAACAAAACTCCACATAAACACTATACTGTAAGGGTGTGTTCACTATACAAGAGAAAATACAAAATACAAGACATAAATTAAGACATAACATATAATATGTCATATAATAAAGACAAAAAAGACAAAAGATAAGAACCAAACCCCCCCCACACACGCACATGCACACATTCTATAACTAGCAGCCATCAGACCAGAGTTTTTGAAATCTAGGATATCACACCAGCAATCACAAGCATTTAGCTCATAATGATCCAACAACAGAGCCACCTGAGTGCTCCAAGATATTTTGTACACAAGTGTGCAATCTTTATATTTATCGAGAGAAATTTGTCGACCTACGCAGAGAGGCATCAAAGACCCATGACACCTAGTCACAGCAGAGCAGAGTATTCATTACGGTTGCAGTTCAAAGTTTTCACAAATGCTTCAGGGTGTATGTATGGAAGAGAAGTCCTGTGTTCTCAGTTCTGTGCTCCATTTTTTAAGCTTTGCTTCCCACTTGTGAACAACTGAAAAACTGTGTATTGTATGAATTTTAATGGCTGTTTGGTATGGATAAACAAAAAGCTGGAAACTGTCATTATGATGATAACCCAACTGTGAGCTATTAGGAGATATGCCATACTCTGTGTTAATTATCATAGTGCCATAGCATGCTGTTGGTGTGTTTATTCAGATTAACACATTGCATACCATGTCAGATAACAACAAATAGATATCAACTGATACTTGTACCCATAATTCCCTGGAATTGCAAAGCATACAGGTTCCCTTTTAATTTTTTAAGTGTATGACATGGAAATGTAGCTGTTTTATGAAACTATTTCCGTTTTATTATGGGCATTTCGTGGCCTCAAGTACAGAGTAAGGCAGCAAACATTGAAAACTAATGAAAAAGTAAAAAGATTTCTTACAGTTTAGCTCTTGTTTTTAAGTATGCAAATATTCTGAAAGGATCACATTAAAAATTACTATGGCAATACTATACCATGACCATACCATCTTTGGGTTTCTGTCACAGAGGTTGTTAGTAAGAAAAAAAAGTGCTTTACGAAACATTAAGTGCCTCACTAAGTGCTACTTTCCTCTTTCATCACCGTTTTCCTCTTTTCTTTTTTGCTGTTACTTTCTTCCTACACTCTCAGAAATAAAGGTACAAAACTGTACCTTTTCTGTCACTGGGGCTGTACCCTTTCAAAAAGTACAGCTTTGCACCTAAGGATTTCATTTAAGTACCTCAGAAATACATTCTGGGACCAAAGAGAGCTTATTAGTACCTCAAAAATTCATATTAGTATCTCAAAGGTACATATTGATACTAAATTTTTACCGGTACATACACTGTAAAAAAAATCCGTAGAAATTACAATGTTATTGCAGCTGGGTTGCCGGTAATTTACCGTAGATTTATGTTATTTACTGGCAAGAGTTTGTTCAAAGTTAAATACATTTTAAATATTAACAAGTCTTTATCTTTACAGAATAAAACTATACAATAACAGCCTCATGCAAAGCATTCTGGGAATCAGAAATCATCATCAACCTTTTTCTGTTTTTTGCTTCAGATTTTGTTTCCCAGAATGTTTTGCTTGATGCTGTTTTTTTAGTTTTACTCTGTAAAGACAAAGACTTGTAAATGTTTAATGTTCATCTAACTTTGAACAAAATATTGCCAGCAAAAAACATAAATTAAAATCTACGGTTAATTACCGGCAACCCAGCTGCAATTTCTACGGAATTTTTTTACAGTGTATCTGTACTTAATGGTCCATACAATTGCCTTTTTAAAGGGTGCTGCCCCAGTTAGTGTACATATTTTGACTTTTTTCTAACAATGTAGGGTCCTTAAGGTACGGTAATCTACCCAAAATTGCATTTTGTTTTGTATTCCTGTACTGTAAAGGTTTCAAACGGAAACTTGGGGTACAGCCCCAGTGACAGAAAAGGTACAGTTTTGTACCTTTATTTCTGACAGTGTACAGGCAACTCGAATCACACAATTGCCCCTAAAATAGGGTCTCTAAAAATAATTCATTCATATTGACAGGTTTCAATTTCAGCATGCAGATGAAATATGAAGCCCTATGCAAATCTGTCAGGAAGTTTATTATCTTCATTCACATGATAATTACATTTTTGAGTCTAATATGCATCATATCAATAGATTACAAAGATAGACTGATAACACCAATGCATTCAAAATGTTAAATAATAAACTTCCTGATATGACAGATTTGCATGAGCTTTTATTTTGTCCAAAACAAAAGGGATCACTTTTCCCCCACTATGTTATCCAAAGAAGCTAAAAGACATTGAGAAACAACGACTCTTTATTGTATCTGACACTGTGTTGTTGTAATGTGCTTGATACACGTGTGCTTTATTAAATGCCTTGATGGAAAGTTAGATGTTGGAATCAAACTGGGTTTTAATGAAAAGTGAATGTTCAATCCTAAAGCTCATATTTTTCCATCTGACTTACGCACTATTTGCCAGCAAAAGTAGGTCACATTAAAAGACAATTTGTGCAAATGCGTCATTCCCTCAGAATGTTTAATATGTAAAGTATTCACAATTTCTGTTCTCCCATTAATCTTTAAACAGACGAACACAAATGTGTTCATATCGTGTACGTAAGTGTGCAAGTAAATCTTACTCAAAATCAATGTCCAGTCCATACATAATATGATAAACTGTAAAAAACTAAAATTACTTATTGTGCACTATGTTCCTTTCAGTCAAGCAATGATAGTAAAAAACACCAATTCAATTTTAAATAAAATAGAGAGGATTCATTTGGGTTTTGCTCTCTTCATATTAACTATTATTAAGAGAATAATTCAAATATGGAAGTCAATTATCCAGGCTTTTTGTTTTCTTAGTTAATAAGAATAATTGAACCTGAGATGTTGAGAAAATCACCTACCACCATTCCCATTCAAATGTCATATCTCACAGCAGGTGGTAAATCATACTTTGCATTGCAGAACAGGTAAAGAACTGTATAAGCATGAAAAGCAGAGAGTGATTTAGTCAGTGATTACATTATCAATGCAAATATAAAAAAATGACATGTCAAACTTCCTCAGCACAAACATAAGCACAACACACCTTCAAACTACTTTCCTCTAGTGTTCTAAGTACATTGGTCCATAAGTAATTCATAGCATTGGCTTGGTTACACAGGTCTTGCATTTACTGTCCTTTGAAGATGATAAAATGACATACACAAGGTTATTTCCAAAACTATGGGGTGACAAGAACACCTCGAATCAAAGCAATACAACATTTGGCACAACCACACAAAATGTATTTTGGTTTCCGCAATACAGTGGTTTGGTGGTGAAAAATGATATTTACAATCAAACCACTACCTTAATAAGAAAAAAAGGAAATTGACGAAATTAGTGTTCTTTTTTTCATCATACAAAAGATGAGACCTACTGTATACCACTGTCACTGCTACACCATTTTAAGGAAAACACCACCATATTTCAATATTTGACTATGTTCTTACCTCAACTTAGATGAATTAATACATACCTATCTTTTTTTCAATGCATGCACTTAATCTTTGTACAGTGTGTTGTGAACGTGTTAGCATTTAGCCTAGCCCCATTCATTTCTTAGGATCCAAACAAGGATGAATTTAGAAGCACAATGAATGAATTTAAGCACATTGAAGGAATTTAGTGGCACAAAACAAAACATGCTGATTTTTTCCATCAAAATTACTGCGCCCGAGGTTGAAGTTTAGGTTTAGGTTTTATTTACAAAAAAACAATATGTTGCCCTGAGGACATCTCCCACTTGAAAAAATCAGGTTGAACTTAAATTATCTCAATGTTTGACATCCTGATACCCCCTTTGTTTGTGCATAGATGTGTATTTTTTCCAAAACGTTGAAATCTAAAAGCATAGTCACATCACAAAACATCCCAAGGTGTTATAGGGCACCATTTAATTTGTATTTGTTAAACATAGAATCAATTACCAGAGCACTGGGAGTCCCATAGGTACATGTTGACATGACATTGATGGATGAGGCCACCCATGACTATCATAAACTGCCAAGCCAGAATGATTAACAACATCCCATAGCACAGACATCAACTAGATACAGTCCTAACATAAGAGAATCAATGACTTTTGCCCTCTATATTATTTAAGCCAACACCATCACACTGCAAAATTATGATGCCTGGCATTATAAATCATTACAAACATACAAATATCAATATGTGTGTTATGCATGAGTCATTATCTGCTGCATTTATGTGTGTACTGGTTCGGTTATACATACATGAAAAGATGTATGTTTCCTGATATTCAAATCCATGTCCCTGGTATTGTTTTGGCAATGGGGAACTTGTTTGTAAAGGTATCGAGACATAACACATCACTAGATGTTTGTCAAGGTTTTAACTTATTTTCCAGAGGCAATACGGTTCAGGCCAGCAGTCAGAACAAAAGTCATTTTGAAGGATAATACTCAGACATAAGCAGACAGGTATCAAAACGAGAAGGCAATTTTCCATTGATTACCATAAAACCAAAACAACGTCTCATCTCTCAGGTTGAATAAACATCACACTAAAAATAAGTTGAAACTAATGATGTCTGATGGTGGTGTGCGGTCACAGTAAATCAAATTCTTTACAAAGCAACAATACTCTTTGGTGCAATGGGAGGGATTTTACTGTTGTACATGACTGCACAATTGTATGTGGTGAGAATTGAATAAAAACGGTAAACAACAACAATTAACATTGATTTCTTAAAAAAAACTCAACTAAATTTATAAAGTGCAGAAATATTTTTATACAGATATATTGTTGCATCTTTGGAGTGTCCACTAGTGGCACTGGAGGTGCTTGTTTTTTCTCTATTTTGAAGCGGGTTCATTCAAGGTTACAAAGCAGACACTACCAAAAATGATTGGCGTATATTCTCCAGTTCATGCTTGTGTGACTGTGGTGGATAAACTTTTGAAGCTGTTACTGTCTGTAGGTGTGATCATTTTCAGCCAAGGTATGTCAAGAACTTTTAGTTGAAAGAATGGCGACTTAAAGGGACAGTAATGAATGACAAAGTAATGAATTCAAAATACATCTGTATTTTTAGTCCGCCGTGTTTTGTTAAAATTAAAACGCAAAGGCAGCATAAGTCGCTTCATAGATTTATACACTAGATGTCGCCTTGGGTTTCTAAGCATGCGTCAAAACCGCCGCCATCTTGAAACAGGGGTCTTGTCATAGGACGTAGCTAGGCTAGGTAATGCTACCATCTATGCCTGTACTTCGAATTCATGGACGATGCCGGACTTTTGTGCTACGTATGGATGTTAGACCTACTAGAACTATGCATTGCAGTTAGAAAAGTAATAATAATAATACATTACACTTATATAGCGCTTTTCTGCAGCACTCAAAGCGCTTTACATATGAAAGGGGGATTCTCCTCAACCACCACCAATGTCCACCTGGATGATGCGACGGCAGCTATATTGCGCCAGAACACCCACTACACACCAGCTTATTAGTGGAGAGGAGACAGAGTATATATAGCCAATTAGTATGAGGGGATGATTGGTAGGCCAACGGGTAAGTTTAACCAAGATGCCGAGGCACACCCCTACTCTTTTTCGAAGGACATCCTGGGATTTTTAATGACCACAGAGAGTCAGGACCTCAGAACGTCGCATCCGAAGGACTATGCATTTTGACAGTATAGTGTCCCCGTCACTATACTGGGGTGTTAGGACCCACACAGACCACAGGGTGAGCACCCCCTGCTGGTCTCACTAACACCTCTACCAGCAGCAACCTGGTTGTTCCCAGGTGGTCTCCCATCCAAGTACTGACCAGAATCAGCCCTGCTTAGCTTCCGTGGGCAAGCTGTCTTGGAATACAGGGTGATATGGATGCTGCATGTGTTGGACTTTAAGGCGTCCATTTGCATGTTCATAATTTAGAGGAAAGGCAAAAGATACAAATATCTAAGTTCAAATATTTATTGATCAGATTGAAAAAGTTTAACAGCGCTGGGTCCTCTCAAGTAGCGAACAACCAGCTCAGGAAGTAACATGCATATTTATAAGATATGTGACGTCGATCTTTCTTCAGAAAATCTCCACCCACAAAGGCCGTTCCCCTCGTCCATCTGACTCCATCACCACACCCAATTTTAGCCTGTAGGCAAAGATGGACACACATAGACAAAGAAAAACAAACTGTTCTCCTCTCATCCCTGGGAGCCCTGCAGTTCCTCTCCAGTACTCCTCCACTTTGAATAGCATGTTATAATGCTTTCTTAGAAACAAATCATTAATAAAACATTCATTTATAAAAAACATAAGCTGTAAGATGAAAGTGATTATTATGTAAAACATATTTCAATATCATGACATCATTTCATTATTTGTAAAATTGGTTATATGAATAAGGCACACATTAACTTCTTTAGATAGATAAACACATATTAAATCTTTTACTGCAATACTACTTCTAAGGAAACACTTTAATCATTATTAAAACCCATCTGTTAGGAAAGAAAACAGACACACAGGAGATTCTGTTCTTCAAGGTTGAGCTGCCCTGGCCCCATTAGGTTTTTCTGTATGCAACCTTCATTTCATTGGTTAATACACATTTATCAAAGACAACATCTTATATTTATTACATCAATTATTCAATGATTAATACTGATTAAGTAAGAAATACATTGCATATTTTATCCTGTGAACATTAAAACATTAGTTAATGACATAGTCGCCTGTTTGCTTTCCCCCTCAGGCCTCTCTCTTATCTTGATCGATACCAGTCGTAAATTCCTAAATTCCTCCTTGCAGCACACACACAAAAACTGGTAACTCTCCACTCTCAAACATAAACACCTCATTTCTACATAATAGCTCAGTGCATATATAAAACACACAATGTTTATAGAATAAAATGATTAATTAAAGAAATATAACATGGAACAAAATCAATTTCCACAGTCCTTATTTGGACATCTTTGTAACTTTAACACTTTTAGCAATTAGCAAGATTGATAAAACAACATAAAAATCCCACAATTCCCTCTCTTGACCTCTGAAAGAGGTCACACATTTTCTTCTTCCTCCTCGTCCAGGTTCTGTAGGCCTAATAGGGGCATGCTATATGGGGGTGGATTTTCTTTTTTTCTCTATTGCAGACACTATCAGCCTATTACACAGGGATCTGAGACAGGGGATTCAACAACATCCACAAGTGACCAGGATAGCCACAAATACACCAATGGACACTACTATAGAGGTTACTATTGCCCTCCACAATCTATCACACTGCATAAATCAAAGGTGTATGATATCGTTGAATTTTTTGTGTAATTCAATTCAATTCCCCCATATCTCTTTAAGCACTGATCTTGTGGTGTTATCTTGAACCTTTTGTCAATTTTCAAATTACCTCCATTGTTTATGCTAAATATTATGGTGATTATAATTGCAGTTATAACTCCTAGGGCCCACAGAACCTTCCAATTTGCATATAGCTTCATCTCTGTGGAAAAAATACACTTATGCCTATTGGCTAATACTCAAATAACAATCGTAAATTCAAAAAGGAAAAGAAAAATGAAATATGAAATTAATACTGTAGAATTGTATAAGAAACTTAAGAAATTCAAAGATCAATAGTTACCCAGGTTATAATGAATATATGGTAATTGTGATATTCAGGTCTCTAAACACTTCTGTCAGGATTTCCAGCACTTTGTGGAAATCCAATTTATCTAAGCCACACCCCAGCCGGGGAGTGGATACACTTGTTATGTTTTCTTTCTCACACCACTCTCTCATACATCTGAGGCTGTAGGTAAAATTCTCATATGTTGGTAAATCAGTACAATTTTGTTTTGTTATTAAATGAAAAATCAATCTGCCGTCGTCCTCGTGGGTAACTGCACATTCACCTGTGTGTTTGTTCTGTCTTACAACCTTTTATGTACCGTACTTCGCTTTGAATTGTACGGCTATACCTGCTCCATAGGCACAATCTGTGCTCACACAGTGTGCTAGGGGTTCTGTTACTGGGCTGGAAAAAATGTCACCTCTTTTATGCACAATTTTACAGTGTTTGTTGACTTTGTTGTTAGTGTTGTGTGAGTGTTACCACTGATGTGTTACCACTTCCTGTTTGTCCTCTCTGTATTCCAGCTGATTCACTTTCACTTTCAACACTTTCCCTCTCTTGGACCTGAGTCCTCAGGTCCACACCTATGACTGTTAGAAACCCAATCATCATTTTTAACAGCTGGGTCGTTCTCACAATTTCGTTGTGTGGTAGCCTGTCAGGAAAACTGTTCAATCATAGCAGTTAGTTTGTTAGATGAAACGTCATGTGTTAGAGGCAGGATGGGATCCTGCACCACGTCATGCCTTGGACCTGGAAACTGTCGACCTGTAAGCAATTCAAAAGGTGTGAAACCAGAAATCCTGTTAACAGAAGAGCGAATAGACATTAATGCAATTGGTAATGCGTCAAGCCATGTTATTTTTGTCTGTGCACATAGTTTGTCAAGTCAAGTTTTAATGTCAAAGTCAGGTTCATTATTTCATCTTTGCTCTAACATTGGGGTGATAAGCAGCCCCGAAACTATATGTCAATTCCATTGCGTGTTTGTCAATTTTGTCAGATCTAACTTTGTCTTGGGAAACCATGGTTGGGGATATAAGTGGTTTATTAGGCAGTTGACAACAGCCACTTCATTAGGTACCTTCACAGCCTGTAGTATGTGTCAGGCTTTGCTAGCATTTACTATAGGCCGGCCTTTCCTGGTTTCAAACCCACCTATCTGCCATGGCAGATCCATATATACTGCACCAATCACATATGCAGATTCACTATAAACAATCACCCTCTCTTCACCAGTGTAGTGCAAGGCTTTGATAACAGCTGTCATTTCAGCTCTCTGTGCTGACCGTTTACCTTTCAATCTACCACTCAGTCGTGTTACAAAATCACCCTCAACCTGTTCAACAACTGCAAAACCTGCCGTCAATGTGTCATCTGCTGCTCTGAAACAACAACCATCTGTAAACAGTGTGATTAACGGTGGGGTAGTTGTCAGTGGTACCGCGAACAAACCATCTCTCAATTTGTTTGCTTTTTCAGTCAATGGTATAACAATTATAATTAATTACAATAACAATAATTTTTATCTCAGTCAATGGTATGCAATCCTGTGGCTCACCCTCAGTGATTAGATCTGCCATGTGAACACCTTCATGCACATATATGATGTCTTGGCTGGCAATTTCCTTAAATACAAAGTTTGTTACAATAATCAGTTAGTTTTCTATTCTCACAGCTTTTCTTGTTTACCTTCTATTGTGTTCTATGGTGTTCTCTTTTTTATTTTTTTATTTTTTCTATTTCAATTTCCTTTCTGCCATAGCTGTTCTATGCCATTTATATTTGCTTTTTAGCTTAATACCATCAGTGGAGTTCTGACGTCCTCTGTAGATACCAAATTCAATTATGCATTTCTTCCTGTCAGATTAATAGGAGTCTGATTTGATTTCAGAACAGGTAGTCACACCTAACAACAAAGGTCTTGATCAGCCTTTAAATTTGTCTAGCTGATTTTTGCATAAAGATTGTCTGTGTCCCTATAGTAACAAGGTCTTTACTAAACATTGAACGGCTGTTTACTCTTTCCCCTTTTTCACTCAAAGGCTCGTATGAAGATGAGAAAGTTCAGTGTCCAGTGAAATATTGTCCAGTTTCTCTTGCCTCCAAGAACATTATTGTCTTTGTTAGTCTCTTTCTGGATTCCACTCAGTCTTTTTGGTGTTTCATCCTTGCAAATGTCTCTGACCATATGCAGTGCCCCCTTCACCGCTTCAGTTCAAGTATAGTCCCATTCAAATAGAATGTGTTCTCAGTCCAGTTTATGAGTTACTCCTCTCTTTGCAACTCCAGCACTTTGATATCACACACAGTTTTTCATTGTCTGTTTCTTTGCCAGCTTTTATTCACTTTCTTGAATGTCAAAGGATGGGAATAATCAGCCCACAAGGTTTCAGCTTGACCCATGCAAAATATTGCCTTTCAATTTAAAAATAAAATTTATCTTGTGACCACCTTCCATCATCAGATGAAGACTCCCCTTCATTTTGTTAAATCTTTTTTTTCCTTTATACAATCTATCTGTTTCATTCACCTTTTAACAATTTTCTGTCCTTTTTTAATTGTTCATCTTTATTTCCACATGTAATAACTTGGTCTCTACTCTTTTCTGTAATTTGTTGTTTTTCTTTCAAAGCTTCGCCTCTGTCTTTCTGCTAGATTTTGCTTAATCCCATTTATGGTTTTAACAGACTCAATATATCACAGACACACTACATTTTCACACAAATAAAATCTACATCTACATTTAATTCACCGCTATTGATTTGAAAAACAGGCTGTTTCATTGGGGCTTTGGCTTTCTCATAAGGAGGAGGTGTGTGCAAGGAGGGGTAGATCGATTTCACTGGGGGTGGAGCTGGAGGAGGAGCCGTAGTTGTCACACTTGAGTCTGGCTGACTATTTCCTTGTTTAACTTCCTGTTGCTTTGCAGCTGCACCACTGTAAACTTCCCCTTTTCTATTTGATTCAATAGCCTGCATGGCAGCAGCAACCAGAGCCAATCTTGTCCAAATTCTCAACTCTTTCTCTCAGTCTTTTACAGTTGGTCCCTTTCCAAACTATTATCATTTTTTCCATGGCACATACACCGGTGAACACACATATTCATCACACTCTTTCTGAAATTCAACCATTCTTTATACAACTGTAAATACAATTCCTCTATATATATACAACGTCAAAATGAAATATACCCAAATACAACTGCAGAATCAAGTGCACAATGGAATTTCCTGGGCCTGTAACCCAAAGGTTTCCACACCCTTAATTTAATACTGTACTCAATTAGATTTTTCCTAGGCCTTCCACCTAAAGGTTTCCCAACCCATAAATTTAATACTGTACTCAATTAGATTATTCCTAGGCCTTCCACCTAAAGGTTTCCCAACCCATAAATTTAATACTGTACTCAATTAGATTATTCCTAGGCCTTCCACCTAAAGGTTTCCCAACCCATAAATTTAATACTGTACTCAATTAGATTATTCCTAGGCCTTCCACCTAAAGGTTTCCCAACCCATAAATTTAATACTGTACTCAATTAGATGATTTCTAGGCCTTCCACCTAAAGGTTTCCCAACCCCCTACGGGCTTCAACCCGAGTTGGTATTTTATAACGCCTAATGCGTTAAAGGAATCCTCAACCTTTCATTTAACAAAAAAATTCAAAAATTTCAAAAAGTTTTTCACTCTGATCAATTCTTATTGTTTAAATAATTAATTTCAGTTCGGAGCTCCTTATCAACACAATTAATTTGGTATATGTCCAATAGCAGAATTTGATATAACAGGTTTCTGCTTACCTTTATTTTAGAAGACCGGTCTTTTGTGTTGAAATGGAGCCCTCCCTTACTCTGGTTTCTTCAATGTGAAACCCTCCTTCCTCTCACTCTCTCCTTTCCCTCCACAAAACGTCGGCGGTCACCAATTGTTGGACTTTAAGGCGTCCATTTGCATGTTCATAATTTAGAGGAAAGGCAAAAGATACAAATATCTAAGTTCAAATATTTATTGATCAGATTGAAAAAGTTTAACAGCGCTGGGTCCTCTCAAGTAGCGAACAACCAGCTCAGGAAGTAACATGCATATTTATAAGATATGTGACGTCGATCTTTCTTCAGAAAATCTCCACCCACAAAGGCCGTTCCCCTCGTCCATCTGACTCCATCACCACACCCAATTTTAGCCT
Source organism: Paramisgurnus dabryanus (assembly GCF_030506205.2). Classification (NCBI taxonomy): domain Eukaryota; kingdom Metazoa; phylum Chordata; class Actinopteri; order Cypriniformes; family Cobitidae; genus Paramisgurnus; species Paramisgurnus dabryanus. The sequence continues at coordinate 13,500,833 of NC_133340.1, forward strand.
GTAGGCAAAGATGGACACACATAGACAAAGAAAAACAAACTGTTCTCCTCTCATCCCTGGGAGCCCTGCAGTTCCTCTCCAGTACTCCTCCACTTTGAATAGCATGTTATAATGCTTTCTTAGAAACAAATCATTAATAAAACATTCATTTATAAAAAACATAAGCTGTAAGATGAAAGTGATTATTATGTAAAACATATTTCAATATCATGACATCATTTCATTATTTGTAAAATTGGTTATATGAATAAGGCACACATTAACTTCTTTAGATAGATAAACACATATTAAATCTTTTACTGCAATACTACTTCTAAGGAAACACTTTAATCATTATTAAAACCCATCTGTTAGGAAAGAAAACAGACACACAGGAGATTCTGTTCTTCAAGGTTGAGCTGCCCTGGCCCCATTAGGTTTTTCTGTATGCAACCTTCATTTCATTGGTTAATACACATTTATCAAAGACAACATCTTATATTTATTACATCAATTATTCAATGATTAATACTGATTAAGTAAGAAATACATTGCATATTTTATCCTGTGAACATTAAAACATTAGTTAATGACATAGTCGCCTGTTTGCTTTCCCCCTCAGGCCTCTCTCTTATCTTGATCGATACCAGTCGTAAATTCCTAAATTCCTCCTTGCAGCACACACACAAAAACTGGTAACTCTCCACTCTCAAACATAAACACCTCATTTCTACATAATAGCTCAGTGCATATATAAAACACACAATGTTTATAGAATAAAATGATTAATTAAAGAAATATAACATGGAACAAAATCAATTTCCACAGTCCTTATTTGGACATCTTTGTAACTTTAACACTTTTAGCAATTAGCAAGATTGATAAAACAACATAAAAATCCCACACATGCTTGAAGAGATTTTCATAATATCAAAACTTTAATTTTTTTCTGGACTCAATGCTTAATACATGTCTGACTGTTGAAACGAACCAAAAGAAAACCAAGAAAATCGCATCCATGATGATTTATGGTGATTTTAATTCCTTTACACCATTGCCTACAATGACGTTAATGCAGGGATCCCCTGTTTCAAGATGGCAGCTTTATTTGCATTCGGTCCAATGAACTCCCGTAGCCAAGGCGACATCTAGTGTACATATCTATGAAGTCGCTTCAAGCATTCAAGCGTGTTTGCGCACATTTGACCATAACAAAGTACCAAGCGGCACATTTACACATGTGTCTGCTTTATTTTGTGAGAGTTTCATGAAGAGTTTCAAAGAAAGCACATTAATAGGGTTGTGAAATAATTCTTATTATTTGATGAGACATTCATGTTTCATTGTTAGCCATAGGATGAAGTTTCTGTTGAATTTAAATGCATAATTTTCAGTAGATTTTTGAGAACCACTTTATGTCAAGTTAAAAAGGAAGGTGAGGCACAGTCTGATGAACCCAGCTGACAGCCTATGACAGCAAGCAAAGTCTATGAAATGACACATGCAGTTCAGCAGAAAAGAGACCCACTGATGGATGTGATTACAGCAGTGCTGCTGTCATTTCAAGTGCCTTAAAGGTACAATGGAAGATTTTTTTTGTGCAAATCTTCTTTTGGAAAGTAGGCTTGTATGAGCCATGCCGACAGCAAGTTTTAAACAGAGTGTGCAAGAGAATAACTAGGCTCGTGCATGCTCTCTCGTGCACACTTTAAATAGCCGTTCCCTCTCGGGAGCAGGTAGAGTGTTGCGCACGTGCATTTTTTTAAAAAGTGAAGAAGGCGGTTCTTTTCTAAAATTCGGGAAAATCTTCCATTATAAAAAAACTAGCACAAAACATTTTGCATCTTTCCCCGCATCTACTGCAACATTACAATGATACGACATCAAGGTTAGACTCTTGGGTCAACCACTGCATTTGCCTCAAAGCTCTGATGATGACGCACTATTAGGTAAATTATGTGCATTTTATATTTATTCTGACACATTCCCTACTCTCAACTCCCTCACTACAAGTGTGGAATATCACCAAGTGATAAGCCAAGGAGCATGCAGTCCGTAACTATGGCACCTCTATTGCCATCTCTGATATATAAAATATAAAAATGCAGTTATTTGCGCAGTAATGTTCTGTGCATGCATTGTGCTTCGCCCAGCTACTGTGTGACCACCGCATTATGCTGCGTTTACACCAACCGCGTTTCAGGCATCAAAATCACGTCTAGTTTTCCGCTTGAACAGTTTGAATGCATTCGCAGGTGTAGAGCGAAGTAGACGCGCAGAAAAAGCAAGCATTTGACAAGTGTCATAGGCAAAATCCGCTTCTTGTGGGAGGGGCAAGTGATATGAGGTTGTCTGTTTGCAAGATGACTGATGTTGATTGTGCATTTATCGAGAGAGTTACCGGTGTGTATGTGGTAACCTTACTATAGGGGGAAAATAAACGGCGAGGGTCGATAAATGTCACATGACTCAAAACTGAAATGTGTAATACAACTTACCAGGTTGCCCATTGTCCTTACTGACACTCTTACAAGTGAGGTCCTTTTTATTCCTGTCTTCTCTATAGAAATAAGAACTTGTGTCGTATAGCTCCGGGGGACTGCTTACGGACAATATCAAGCGTTCCTTCAGGTTGAATGAGTGACTCCGGCGGGGCTGCCGCCACAGCAGCAAGCAGGCTCCTGATTGGTTAATGCAGCGCGAAATTCCACCAAAGTTAAAATGTTTCAACTCGGACGTCAGCCGCAAATTCGCGTGAACCGCGCACAACGCTCTATTCGCGCCTTTCACGCAAACTAGACACGCGAATGAGGCGGAAACGCGTCTTCCACGCCGCGCCAAATGCCTCATCCGCGTCAACACGTCCTCATATTTAATTAACATTGAAATCACTCGCGCTTCACGCTTCTACCGGGGTTGGTGTAAACGCAGCATTAGAGTGGATCTTTCATTATACATTGACAGGACAGAAGCATCTGCATCCAAAAATTACCGATCTAAAACCATATTAGTTATATATTTTCACCCATTCAACTGGTGGATGTGCCACCAAGGCTGTAGAAAAAACATGGAAGTGTTTAGTGACTTCTAAATTCATCCCTGTTTGGATTCTAAGGAATGAATGGTGCTAGGTTAAAGGCTAACACATTTACGACGCGCTGTACAAAGATTAAGTGCACGCATTGAAAAAAGATAGGCATGTATTAATTCATCCAAGTTGAGGTAAGAAAAACGGTGGTGTTTTCCTTTTAACATGTTTAGCAACTGTTTTCTAAACAAGCTACACACTTAGTCTAGAGCGATGAAACGTCCAGCTGTTCTTTTTCATCATGCAAAGATAAATTACTTTTAATTTTTTTAAAAAAGCTTATTTCCTGCAATGTTACACATATATTACAATATCACATGGAGGAGAAGGTAAATCATTGGAAAGAAGACATCTAAGCCTTTGAAAACACTTTGTACAGCTGTACACATGTACAGCGGTTGTAAAGGTTGGTATGACACTGCAGATTTATATACTGTCATTGAGCAACTGACAACTAAAATCATGTTTATAAAAATCTGTAGCCTGACAGAACATTAGGGCTTCAGTGCAGAAAGAGATGTGTCATGGCCAAAAATACAATTGGGTCTAGGAGGAACTCAGGCTGGGTTCAACTGTCAGCACAAAGAAATGTACAGTCTGCAAATGTGCAGGCTTTTGACAGGGACCTTGAGACCAAAGTAAGTGTCAACACAAAGCTATTGACAGCAAATGACAGAGAGTGAGACACTGTCTCCACATCTTGCTCCGTCTGATGGAAAGCAAACCTTTCTCTTTCAGCCATTAAAGAGAGCTCGGCTTAAAGCTAATAGAATGATAAAATATCTTGCCCTAAACCCTGTATTTTAAATATGTTTGGCTTATGAATAAGTAAAATTTAAAGGTATTCATGCAGGTATGCAATTTTACAAAAGTGTTTAAAATATTCAAAAATATTAAAGTTCATCCATAAGAGTTTGTTTAAATATACAGAATTTGCAACGGAGGCGTAATGGCCTAGACAGAGAAATATAAAAGAATATTAGGCATAACAATGATGCAAATATGTAATGTAAAATGGCCTGAAATATAAAAAGATTAGGAAAAACTTTTTAAAAAGATAAAGTTTTAGACAGAGAAATATTTTTGCTGTGGTCATTAACTCAAAAGTGTGGTCTATCAACCCATGTGGAATTTTAAACAAATGTAAAATTACTTCAGTATAATTTCACTCTGAACATAACTAGTGCATTGTTACTTTCAACCCTGACAGCTGGGACAAAAGTGGTCAGAAGTAACAAAACGGAACAAGATAGATTTTTGTGTTACACTTGTTTTTAGTAAATATCGATGACTATGACCTTGTTCATATAGGCCTAACTATCTTTGTAAAAAGTAATGAAATTAAATTTTTATTTTAAATTTCATGTTTCAAAAGCAACCCAACAGTACAAACTTCAATTGTTGAAAATAAAATAAAAATCTGAATCTGGGCTGTTCCCATATGCAAAAAAAAAAAACGATGGTTTTATTAACAAAGAAATCCCAGGCATCTCTAAGTGCCTGTACCAAGGTGGTCATTGGTCTGATTCTACATGGTTAGCATAGCCACTAAATACCAACCAGGGCTAATTTTTTCAAAATTGACCAGGCTTGATCAAATCACATTTTCTTGCATATACGCACGTATAGAATATTATATTGGTAATTAATTAATGGTAGTCTGATAGTTAGAAAGGCTGGCTTGTAACCTAAAGGCCGACAGTTTCTCACAACCTTCAGAAAGCAACTGAGGTGCACCGTTTGGACAGTTGCTCCTCTGCTACAGTGGATGACTGCCCTTTGCTCCAGGTTTGTGTTTGTTCACTAGATGGGTAAATGTAGAGGTCACTGTTCGAGTATTGGTTACCATACTTGACAATCAATAAAATCAAGTCACCTTCACTTCACTTTCACTATATTAGATATTCCTGCAGCTCAGTTATAGAGACTTGCATAATCAGCACAAAGGTCATGGGTTCATTTCAGTAACTATAATTATCCACTTAAAGTGGATAAAAGTATCTTCCAAATAAATGTAAATGTAATGACTTTAAGGAGCGAGAATGGTGTGCATTAAGGGTTTAGACCAAACAAGTCTCATTTCTATTAAATGAGTAAAACACTATTTCAAAGGGGCAATATAACTAACACAAGTCTCAAGTCTACATTTTTTTATAAAGCACAATTAAAATGTGCTGTACAATGATATAAAAGACATATAAAAACAAATATACAAACCACATAAACAACAGGCAACAAACAACATCACAAGGCATAGGCCTTAGTAAAAAAATGTGTTTTTAACTTTGATTTGAAAATATGTAATGTTGGTGAAGTTCTAAGATGGAGCGGTAACGTGTTCCAAAGTTTAGGTGCGGCTATGGTGAAAGCTCGATCACCCTTAGATTTTAAAGCAACACTATGTAGTTTCCATGTAAAAATGACTTACAGCTCCCCCATGTGGTTGAAAAGCGCAACAGTGCCTGGTATCAGACACTCTTCTGCAGGCAGGGGGAGGGGCGGGGCTGTGTTTCCTACCCTCCACCGCCACTTTCAGAGTGTGCTTGTAGTAGCTAGAAGGCTGCTCAGGTTGCAGCAACAGTACAATTTGTCTAGTTATAAGTTGTTCTATCACTGAAATAATTTTAGAGACATTATTTAAAGGGAAAAAAACTACATAGTGTTGCTTTAATTTAGACTTTGGAAGAGTTAACAAACTCTGGTTGGCAGACCTTAGAGTTCTTTCTGGATGAAATTCAGATCCGACGGGTAAAGGGGAGGGACATTAAATTTCCAGCATCAAGACAGTACATCACAGAAATAAAATAGTATTTTTAACACATCATCACATCCCACAGGTCATTGGAGTGATCGATGGTATCTTGATCCTGATCTTTACACCATATACAGTATATACAGTAAGGCTATGTACTGTAGCTATCAACTGCCAGGTGATCTGTGACCATAAGGGTTTGATCACAGACATTGTGGAGGCTGCTTAGGGACAATGGTTTTCCCACTGAGGCCATATCTCTTCACGTCTGTGGCTAATCCTATGAATAACAGGGAGACAAATTTCAACGAGGCACACCATGTTGCACATAGTATTGTGGAACGCACAATAGGGAGGTGGAAGGTGCGCTTTCGGGCAATTCACCAGTCCAGCGGTCTTTTGTTTCCTCCACAAAAGTGCCTGTGCAGTAATAATACTAACAGCTATGCTGCACAACATTGCTATGATAGTGAATTTTTCAATCATTAATATTGAATGAATATAATGCTTTTAGGAAGATTATTATGTGCTATTTATTTGGAGGATACTTAACAGGGAGAAAGAGGTGTATGTGGAGGACGAAGATAGCATAGGACCATATGGCCAACCAAGAAATGCTCAATACATGGCTGGTTTTCGTGCACGTCAGCAAGTCATTGACAGCTTTTTTTTAATTCATCCCTATTTTGCCCAGTCTTTGAAGCACATTACTTCTTTTATGATTTTTTGTTTATTCATTTAATTTAGATGTGTATTTCTATCTTTTCCTTCCCTTTGTAATTATTTCATTTATAAATTCATGTAAACAAAAAATTAGTACAATAAAGTGTACAATAAAGTACAATCAAAACATTTTATATTACTCATGTTGCAGTGTGTTAACTCTAAATAAAAGTGTAATCTGCCAGTTGCCCTCATAAATGTGTCTTCTTACGATGCACTTGGGGATGTACAATTACTCCAGAGCACTCGTAGTCAGGGCCGGCGTCAAGGGGGGGCATTCGCGGGCAGTGCCCCCCCAAACAGGTTGTTGTGCCCCCCCTAAAAAGTTTTTTATTAATTTAATATATACCAAGAATAATTAAAATAAATTAAACATTGAATGATTCATGACTTGTAATGTAATCAAATGAGGAAAATATAGTTGATATATGTTTTCTTTAATTAAAATAGACCAGTTTCTCTGATTGGATGTATTGCCGCGTCTCACCCGTCTTACGTCTTTAGCATATTTGTGACTTGATACTAGCAACGTGTTTTTTCGCTGCATTTTATGGATCGTGTAAAATATGGATATTACAACATTTAGAACGAACCAGCACTGCCTGCTTCATCTGACTTCATGCAAACACAGACTGGCTCAAACTCAGAGATTAGAGGTCGAGGTGGAATTTACAAATCTACAGGACACTGTTTTAAGGACGTTTTAATGTTCGTACACGCCGTCTTCAGCTATTTTAAAGGTAAGTTAGCGTTGTTTTAAATTACATAAGCTTAAATGTGAAGTGTGGCTATAGACCGTTTACAACATTATGACGTGATTATGGTAAAGCGGCTTTTTTAAAGCTAGGACGCGGTGTGCGCTGTGCTATGAAACCCATTCAATTCAATGGCTTGCGCCGCGCGAGTGCGGTTTGTTGTTGCGTCGAGCAAAGCGCGAGCGCAGCAGAGCACAGCTTGCGCTCACACCGCGGTCGAAGTTCAATCGTTTTGCGAATAGTTTGTGGTCTTTTGCACTTTATACGGGAAATGAGCTGACAGTCTGTACCAGTTGTATGAGTGTGTGCTTGCACTGTATTTGTTGTTTTAATGTCTTGTTTTTGCAAGTTATTGTTGCTATTGCGTGCCCCCCGTTGGAAGCCAAGTGCCCCCCTGTAAGTTATGATCTGGCGCCGGCTCTGCTCGTAGTTCTACGAAAATTTTCAAGTGCTACTTAAGTTACGATGCTTTTGGTAAACAGACCATAATATTAAGATCAGTCGCACGATCGTTTTTACAATCAACTTAGGCTTACGATGCTTTTGGTAAACGCAGCCCTGGACTGTGTCTGTGCTAAGATACTGAGTTTATTAACGCTTCTTAACCCTAAGAGCCCTAAGGTCATTTTTACAATGTATTGTCCGTCTGGTTTTATTTTCTTAAAAAGCTTTTAAAACATCAACCCTGTTGTGCACAGACAATCTACAAACAACTTTTTTTTTTCAGGACAAGTTGGACTGTCAGAATGTTTGTTTTGTATTGATGTCACATGAATGTAAAATAAGTTATGGGACCATAAAGACAAATAAAAAAATAAAACGGAAATTGAATCACTTATATATTTATTGTAATCACACACAAAAGAATAAAAGCTAAGCATTTTTCCTCTGTAAAACAGTTGTCTCATGTCTTTGGAGTCCTGGAGCACAGAAATGAACATTATAAATTATACAGATCAAAAACTATTTACATTTTTTTTTTAAAAGTCCAGGCGTTTTCATGACATTTATTGATGCCAAGCCTCAAGCCACATGCGTGATGACGCACACATGCATGATGACGCACACAAACAGCATCAGTGGACATTGTAGCATTGAGCTAGCGGCAAACCCGACAGAAAAATTTATAAATTATGGACATCAAGTGGATAAATCTAGGATGTAAGAGTTTGGATGCATTGCTGAACAACTCCGAAAAGAGGGACAAGTTTCAGGCTGGATAGAAAACCTTCTGTAAAAGCTAGAAAGACACCAAATATATCCCCGTGATGGCTAACTCCTCAGCTATTAGCAGAAAAAAACGGGGAGAAGGTACATTTTACGGTTATTAAATTATTTAAATATGAATCAGAGGTGCCGTTTTCAATCGTCAACGATTGATTAGGTTTCTGAGGGTTAAACAAAGTCAAACAATTTTGGAGCTTCATAGTCCAGGGTAGTAATAAACTTTTTACTGTATTTATCGCTATGTAAAAGAATGCATATGTGCATAGACATGTAGTGCTTCTTTACAAAGTATTATCGCATCTACTGGCTTGGCACGCATAATACAGCAGATTTTGTCATCTTCGCTGGCCTGTGTAAATGCAGATGTTTTTGACAGCGCAAACGAAATGAATGCAAATTAAAAATTTTTTTTAGATATTTAAACATACACCCGATGTAGAGATTAATTTACTGTATCTTGGAATTCTCCTTTAAATTTAGTCCTTTAAACCCAACTTTGTCTGCCTTTTTCCGGTCTGTCTGCTCATTCTATTAACTGATCACACATTGCCAAACAGTGCATACTGTTTTAACTGTGTATTAATTTCATTTCTTTAGAAATCAGTGTGCAATGAAATAGCTTAAAGCTTTTTCATGGTTTAACCATTATAACCTGTTATCTGATCTTCTGTAAAAGTGCATTGACTTCATGTTTCTCCAGCATTTCTAACCCCATGCAAATTCCTTAAACTATTTCAAAACATTCTGTTAATCTTTTGTCCGAGTAATTTTTTTCTAGTGTACAACCATCAGGGACTGCTGGGATGATGTCTTTGTTGAAGATATAAAGATTTTCAGGATGTTGACTTTTTGGTCTTTCCTATTTTGAACCTCTCCCAGCAAGCAAAAACCAAGACGTTGAAATGACGGCTAACTATAGACCCAATATAGACCAGCTATGAGTAACCCACTTCTACCCTAAATAGCCTTGAATTTGGTTACATGCCATTTTTGCCAAAATAACTTGAAGATGTATGATATTCCAACATGAAGGCAAAATCAACAGGTGTTCAAGGTGTTTGCTTTCATTTGTTTTAAACTTATACGTATCGTTTATTCTTGGGCTATGGTAGACGTCTATTAGATTTTCACTGACAGCCCAAATTTGGCCTGGTTTTAGCCCAAATTGCTTGCTGGGCTGTTAACAGCCCATCTGTCCTTGAGTGTTTCTGCTTAAGAGTCTGCTTAGTTACTTTTCTCTTACTAAAAGTTTAATTTTGTTGGCCTTGTTGAAGGTTTAGTTGAGAACATTAATGTTCATTATTTCATCGGGAATTCCGGAAAGGGCCTCAAGTCACTGCAAAATTCAGGGAGGCACATCTAGGCAAGCCTCTCAGTGAGAGCAAATGTGTCTACAAGTTTCAATGATTTAGGACTCTCTATTTAAACCCTGTGGAGATACTCTTACATAAAGGGGCAGTTTCCCGGACAGGGTTTAGATTAATTCAGTACTATGCCTTAGTTATTTTAGTACATTTAAGAGGTTTTTACAAACAATCCTTACAAACAAACTATACTGGGGTGCGTTTCCCGAACAATGACGTAACTCGCTGCTGACCCACCATACTACGATGCACAGTTGGAGAAATTAACTAGCTTGTCACGACTGTTTCCTGAAAGCATAGTAACTTTGTCGCACATTCATTATTTGAACCATGTTGGTTTAACAACATAGTTGATGATGTCACGTGGGAGGTGGAGTACTTATTAATCTGTGTAAATCGATTTGTTGTGAAATTACTGTTGTAAATAACATATATTGCATCGGAAGACTGATTTTGTTATCGTGATTTAGTTATCTGTTGTTTTTAATACATTTAATTAATGCGAAAGTTCCCTCCTACGTCACTCCCAGGGATTCCCCAGGGTCTTAAAGCCTGTACGACTGTTCACATGCGCAGTTTTCAAATGCAGCCCTTTAATTCTGTTTAAAAACTTAAAGACGTAAAATAAAATTTGTATATAATAAGAATGATGGTTATAGAATGTACTACATGTTTATATACATATGATAATAAAAGGGACTCTGCTTCTAATGACAGGTGAAGAGCTGTCGATCAAACCACACAAGTTTGCCATGCAGCTTGCGAATGTTCGTTTGAACTATGGTTTCAGGAAACACCAAACAGTAGTTGGCTAACAATGCTTTTGGGAAATGCACCCCTAGTGTGCATCTTGCCCTGTCTGGGTAACCGCCCCATAATGTTTGAAGTTTTGCACTTGTGAAGAATTGCGGATGGATGAACCCAAATGCAGGCAATGTCAGGGGTGAACAAAAAAAACACTTTTATTTTGAAAACTAACAAAACAAAGGCCCACGGAGGAGCAACATATACATGAAACATGAAATATAAACAGATGACTTAAACTAACCTGACAATGATACTAACACTAGACAAGATCTCACATGACCAATACAAAACAAACGTGCACAGGACTGAGAACACGAGGGCATTAAATAAGAAAACCTAAACAGGATAACAAGGGGAAAACAGGTAATGAACTAATGATTAAATGATGAGCTGAGAGAACAGGGGGGGGACAAGAGACGACACCAGAGGCACATGACCCAATATATGAGGCCATGAGGCTCTACATAGAATAAGAGACTGTCAGAACCCTGCCATCATACTTAAACATAAATATAAAACAAGACTCTCATGGCAGAGTCCTGACAGCACTTATGAGCACACATATACTGTATTTTCCCAATGTTTTACCGTGAATGTAGCCTTCCTAATTGCTTTTTACAGCTTGTTATGTAAAATAAAAATGTATTCTCTTTAGAATTTAAACATTGTTCATTTTTTTATACATATTTACATATTACATATTACATATATTTACACATATACATATACATTCATACTTTCACAACTAGTATTGAAACTGATTAGTGTTCAACATTTACATTACCCTTTAAATTGCGCATATTGAAATAGCAAATTGAAAATGTGACCAATAGTAACATCAGTATCACAGTTTGGGGGGAGTAGTTGATCTGGGCTTCTAAATTAAATATCCAAATAAAGCCTTTATCCAAAATGTAACTCTATAGTACAGTGTTCTTTACATCAAGCCCTATGGAGAGCCGGTGCCCTGCAGAGTTTAGCCCCAACCTTAATCACAGTGCCGGCGCCAGCCGAGCGCTGACGAGGGGGCGTCTAAAATACCAGAGGGGGCGATCACATGAATGCATATAATTCCCCCAGCTAGAAAATACATAGGTTTGGTACATTAAGTTTTAAAGTGTTATAAACAAACATCTCTGTAATACAACCACAAAAACTACAGCTATAGCAACGTACAGAGCTCTGAACAATACAACTAGGGGTGTGCCGGTTTCAGAATTGGTGATGACGGTTATGACGTGAGTCAAATGTGACGGTTCATAACATAACCGTCTGGGGCGTTTTGCTCGTTTAAATGCATGTGGATTGACGCGAAAGTGTCATTTTACCATAAAATCATGAATGTGATTCCAAGTGTGTTTTAAACAGTAATGACTTTAAGCAATTTAACAGAAAGCAATGAAATATTTAAAAACACACTGTTGACAGAAGACTGCGCTGTCACTCTCTGCTCAGAATAAATGAATCCTCTCTCATATTTTGATAATCTTCAGAGAAACAGATTTAATTGTGTCTATATCTGTCATTACATGGACCAGAATGTGGGTTAAAAAGCGTCTTGAAGAGGTTTTGCTCATAAATGCATGTAAAGTAAAGTAATATTTTTATAAGTATAAAGATTTTTATACTGTTATTAAACTGCACAGTATGCGCAGCAAACGCAGCCGACAATGGCCACGCGCGGCAAACGCTCTCCACATACAGTACGCGCTCTTCAGTGCTCACACTTGCGAAGTAAACCGGCGTTTGAATAAACAAGACACTGATTAGCTACTTACTCTACGTTTATTTAAAATTAACAGCAAGACAAGCAGTGAATCTGCTTTCAGGAGAGTTAGATTAGCATGGGAGGATTTGAACTTGAAAAGAGGAGTGTACTGACGCCTTTCCGCGGTTAAAACAACATTCCTTCTTATTGTCATTCATGTTTATTTGATGCTATAAATTAACTAGAAGGAAGAGATGATTTGAAAGGTGAGACTTTGTTTAATACGTTTAATCTCAAAAGTAACCGAAAAGTAACCTGGTCTGTCCTGTATGTCAGCGCGTTGTCAGTGTCTGCTCCGCTCTGTATTTTTCACTGCGTGAGAACATGGTGGGGCGTATAACACAGACTGTTAACAATTGTTTTAAATCGTATTTAAAAATTCTTTATGATAAAAATGTTTTTTAAATATTTTAATAACACGGTTTTGCCGGTTATAGAGTTCTAATGACGGTGTTCAACTATAACCGTCGGTCTCACGGTTATATAATGACCGTCACAGCCCTAAATACAACAACAACAAAAAATGCATACCTAACGTTACATATTAGCACAACACTACTCATTTGAAGTTCAGACCCAGAGGTAGAAATAAATTTTACGTAATGGTGGGGGGCAGTGTTGGCAAATAGAGTTGATGGTTTTCAGCCCAAAAACGGTCCAAACGCAACATTTTATCAACATTTTGGTTCAATTTGATCATATAACGTAGTTATTTTAACTGCCACAAGTAATGCACCATAAGCTAGCGATTAAGCAGCTATAGCCACAATAGCAAAATGACAATAACTCGTTTACATATACAGCTATGCTGTAGGATAGGCTAATTCAAATTCGTTAATTATAAATTTAACAATGTCTGTTTTTATCTATTTACTCCTGATAAACAGGTGTGTGAGAGAGAGAGATCGTACAGGCTTACCTTTAACGTTAAATGCAGAACAATAATAGGCTGTTGGTTGTACGTTGACTTGCAAGGATGCTGAAGAACACGAACATCTGAACTTTTCAAAACTATGTACAGTCTGGCTGAACTTCATGGTGCCCGAATTGACTTAATGACAGCCGAACATTTGGATCTTTGCACCTGAAATGCTCCGATAATTCATCCACGCCACGGCATTAATGGATGTGTGACAATCCGGAGTCCGGTTTGTAGAAATTCCAATGCTATTTTCCATATATCCATTGCTACAGGGCAGGCCCAGGTCACTCTCACACTCCTGTCTGTAAATTTTTATATAATTTCCCACTTCGACATCTTGATTTCCCTCTGAGACTCAGAACGCGGGCTGATTGTCGGCGTGCCTCAAGCCGTCAACACAAACTTGTTCAACTTCAGGCGCGGCTGCAAGAACCAACAACCACATGACGTCAAAGTACCGCGAGAACGATTCGAGAAAACATACTAAGTGTCGTTTAGTCTCGCTCTCGCGGCATTTTGACGTCTTCGCCTGATGAATTCGAACAAGCCTATAGGCTACACATGAGTGGGCGTGTGTCACGGTAGAATACATGCACACTTGTTTTTTTTTGTTTTGTTAAATAATTAGACTTTAAAATTCACTTTAGGAAGACAATACACAAGGCAAACGTGATTTTTAAATAGCGCATTTTATCATTAAAATCCCATTCAACATTAATGGTGATCTGAGGGGGAGGGATAGTGCCAGTGAGGGGGCGACGCCCCCTCACGCCCCCTCGTGGTGCCGGCCCTGCTTAATCAAACACACCAACCTGTGATTTTCTATTGATCATGAAGAAAGTGACTAGCTTGATCAGGTGTGTTTGATTATGGTTGGAGCTAAACTGCGCAGGGCACCAGCTCTCGAGGGTTGAATGTGAAGAACACTGCTATAGTATATGCCACTTGAGATCAAAGAAATATAGCAAATAAAACCTTATAATTATTGGCATCCTGTGACGAGTCTGCCATGTTTGATCCACTCAAGTAGTGTTAAATTGGCTAATCTGGGTCTGCCGCAGCTCACCTCCATAAATAAGGTACTTTATATATTGTCATTATGAAGTTGTTTATTGCAGTATTTGGCCTTAAACTAATGTCAAATCTATACATGCATCTACCGTTATGATAGAGCATGACACTCAGTTGCTGAAATCCATTGACGAGTCTGCCATTTAATCCACTCAGATATGTTAAATCATCAAATCTGACTCTGTGGATCGTAGAATAAGTCAGTATCAGCAAGTCTCCTACGTATTGTGCTACTGAGGAAGTTCCCCTGATTTACTCGTGCGGGATGGGTCTGTGGATTCGGATCTGCATCCATGAAACGGATCTGCTATACAGAATGCTCTGATCCAAGGAGATAAATCCAATTCCAGAGGTAATGAGGACTTCTGGCAGCTACTTGTTAAGGCTAGGTAGATGGGGTATGTGGTTATGCGATTGGACAGGTTAAAAGGAATAGTGACCCAAATGTTTTAATTTTAATACGTGCAACAGTGTTTAGCAGCAGGTAAGGTATTCAAGTTAGTGGAGGCCACAGACCCGTCACTCACGGGTCAGTAAGAGGATCCAGGTTAATGATCCAGATGGATCAGGATTCATACAACACTTTTTTCAGGCAATTTCGAAAAAGCAACATATCACAAAACTGGCAGTTCTCTCTTGCAGTTTTTGATGTCATCTTTATGTTGTTCTGTGTGGCACAATCAAACATACCGTTGCAGTGGTTTTTGGAATAATTGCAAAATCATATTTTAGTGGCAAAAAATCGGTTAATGAAAACGGCCTAATTTCACAATTGTTTTTGTCGACATTTAGAAAATAGCGCTAAAGTTAAATTTTTTAATAGTCACACTTCCTATTCCTTACCATTTGTTTACTGGGTGTTGACAGATAATATTTTTGCATTATTGTTATGTTTAAATGTGCTGTAGATGATTTAGATTATTTTAATTGAACAAATACCAGCATATAGTTGGCTAGTAAGAGAAGGATTTGATTAATCAGTATTTTGCATATTTTGTTCATTTCCACACATAAAAGCTTTACACAACAAACCCTTGTAAACAATGATATTTCAAACTAAGTTTAGAGACTTTGATTAAAGTGCATTAATGAATATTATACATGTCTCTTGAATATTAATTCTGAACTGTGCTTGATTTGCGGTCAGGTCGCTTTAAGCAATTAGTGTAGCAAAATTCTAGTGTTATATGGAACACTTGCCTGATTGCACTGTCAGTGCTTATTTTAACACCTGACGAATCCAGCCTTTTCCCTCAGTGATGGAATTTAGTGTAGGAGTCTCATTCACACAACACTAATAATAAATAGTATTTCTATAACATCGTCAGAGACTGTCTGAAGCTCACATCCGTCAGAAATCACATCAGGGAAAATGTTATTTTATTTTCAGCTGCTTTTTATCTGGCAGCCAAGCAAACTGTTAATCTCTCGGTTTGAAATTCCTGCGCCTGGTGGTGGTGGATCATTATTTGATGTAGGCCTACTTAAGATTCAAGATTCTGTGAATATGCCTGCGTTAACCTAGAACTTGAACTTTGTGAAGAAAGATTTGCTCACAAAACTAGCGCATACTAGCGCATATAAATGTAACAGTGGCCCAAAAGAAACACTTCAGAACTTTGAGCTACACTGTAAAAAAAAAATGCTGCAGTGCTGCATGCAAGTTTAATCAAATTGGTTATGCAATTCAAAGCTCCAATTTAAATGTTTTGACTAATATTTAGTTGACATAAATTATTGTTACATGCCATGTTAAAACGTTTGTTTTTAAGGGAATGGTCAGTAACATTTAAATGAGACAGTTGGGTATGACAAATCAAGGCGTAAAAATGCTTGTGTATTTTAATAAAACGTGTAATAAATAAAAAAGTAAGTTAGCTGGTTGCCTTAAATTTTTGAGCTGTATCCAGGTGTCTGAGTTAGGGTACAGACATCATGTCGAGACAGGTTGAGGCCTGGGGAGAGGGACCCCATCCCGAGGTGGTGGAGGCCGTTTGGATAAGGTCTTTACCAGGCAGAAGTTTGGTGCCATTTTGGAGTTTTTGCTAATAATTCACTGAAGGGTTTTAGGTTTATGTGGCAGCTATATTGGCTTACCACGTCCCTTTGGCTGAGCAGTCGCTAGGGAGAGACACACTGATAATTAGCTTCCTTCATGGCACTTGGAGGCTGAGGCTTGTCTGCCGTAGTCCTGGATGGTCTATCTGTGGATCCGTTCGAACCCATGGAGACTGTTACAGTCAAGTTTAAGGCACTTAAGGCTATATTTCCATTGCTCGTTGTACGTGGAATAATCAGTTAGCTGGATTTGATTGTTTACAATTTGGGTTAAAATAGTTTACAATAGGTTTACAAATTCAGCGTCATAAAAAGTTCACAATAACCTTCCATCAATAGCTCGCATACTGCAGGGGATAACAGGCCAATCACAGCATTGCTGATCAGTGTTTCAACTATCAACATGCCTTGCGTTTTCATGCGGTGCACAAACGCGCAATGATCTCAGATAATTTAATCCTGCCATAATAATCATCACCAGCAGGTGTGTTCAAAGAACGAATTTGCAAGATCATAATTAGCGAGATCTAGACATCTCAGATGTGTCATTTGATCTCTGATGTGGTAAGAGACATACGAAGAATGGGCCCCTGACTAATGTGCCGTGGCCTATTGTGCCACAGACTCTCTGTCCTCATCCTATAAAGATAAGAACCCGGAGATGCTTAACTTGGTGTGTGCAGTGGGAGCACTGGATCCCTTTGTTGACAGATCTTCCCAGTAGAGTAGATCTTAGCAACTTTTTGTGTGCTTTGGTTTGCCCAAGAAAGGTATCCCAGCAACCAAGCAAACTCTTAGTAAGTGGATAGTTCAGGCAATATCTCTTGCTTAAGAGAGCTCTGACTGGCCTTAACCCATCACTGTCAGAGCTCATTCTACTCGGGGTATGGCAGCCTCTAGGCTTTGTGGCTGGTCCTCTCTGCTCACGTTTGTTTGGTTCTGTGTCAAGATGTTGGCGCTACACATGGGCCCCAGGTGCTAATGTCTTAGCTGTGTGTGATGCTACACACAGACAGGCCTTTTGTAGCATAATGTTTTGGTACATCGTTCTCATAGCATAGCTTTGGCGACGCAGCGGGAGTTCCCTTGGAAATGGTACGTCTCAGATTACAAATGTATCATTATTCTTTAAGAAGGGAACAAGATGCTGCGTCTCCCTGCCATACTCCCTGCATCCCTGTCACGCCTTGCTTTGGCACAATTTAGCTGAAGCCGGCATTGCCTGTTGCTCCTTTATAGCTTCCTGGTTTCCATGTCACCCACCTATGAGGTGTCACCTGACCATTGGATTGATTTCACATATGTGCTTCAGATGCAATCACACAGAATGCGTTCCCATAGCGTAGATTTGGCGATGCAGTGTCTTGTTCCCTTCTCAGGGAACAATGGTTACATTTGTAACCCGAGACATTCGTAAATTGGCAGTCTTTTATCACTTAGGGAACAGCCATGGCTGATCTCACTGGGATTATATCATACATTGAAACCAATAACAATCGTAACATCCAATAATAATCCAGCTGGCTTTAATTAATCTTGCTTTAAAGGATGTTTCAATACTTAATTTACTGTGAAACAAGACAAAAATACCATTTAAATTTTAAAAAGGAATCATTGAAACATCTTGCAAATATTAGATTTTTCCTTAAAGGCTTCAGAACTGTCAACAGATGACCAAATATTTCAACGGTTACAGTCATTTTTTCCAAACATTCCTTGTAAATAAAACCAAATGTTTCCTGTAAACCAAATGTAAATAAATCAGTGATGTGCAGAACCAAGCACATACGACACACAGTCAGAAGACTCAAACACAGACTTGGAATGATATGTAAATCTACTCTATGCCCCTGCGGGGAAGAGGTTAAAATAATGTCAAACCCTCTGCATCAGAACACCTACAGCCATTCACATGACTGGAACTAATATGCCCCTACCTCATCTCGAGTCAGAAAACCACCCTAACATTTTGCTAAAGTAAATTCTAATCGTGCACATCCATTGACATTTTCTTGTCTTAACAGCCTATGGGAATGAGTTTCGGACCTTGTAGACATTGTGGAGTCATCTCAGCTGATGTGATTCCCTCTGTCACTTGACTACTGCAAATGGTAAATGTAATATAATTGCATAAGGGTCAGTGCACCTGCCAATCAGTGGATCTCTGCACAGGATCTGTGCAAAAGCCCTTAAAACTTTTCCTGTATTGAACACAAAAGCCTTTACTGCAGGGTTTGCCATCCACATGTTGAAGTGCAAATCCGCTGCTTATTCAAGAGGTGCACTCATCGACATCTGTTTTTTGAATACCCTTGGTTGCATTAATTTGTTATACATCCACACAATATGGTTGTTTTGAAGTGGGTTCATTAGATTTGCCCTAAGGACAAAACAGTGTGTGCTGGAATTTCAAACATTATAAACATTTATCAATTTACAGCATCTGCTCCTATGAATGTGCCCTCGTTTCTTATAAGAACACACGTACCATACATACTAAACAACATGAAATTTGTGCATCTAGCAAAGTGTTGTTATGTGTGTAATGTATTTTCAATGTTTATAGAATGTAGTAGGATATTTGTAAGTAATTATTAAACAGGTACTATATTCTACACTACACAGTCTGTATTTACATCTTCATCTTAGTCAAGGGTATTGACAAACATAATGTCTAAAAAATAATAACAATCAAAAAACATCATAGTGCTTGTGCAAAAATATGTGAACCCTTGAGTTAATGGCCTTTTAGAAAACCAAATTTTAGTCAGGTTTTAGAACACATGTAGTCTCGTTAAGATAATATGTTTGGAGATGTGGACTACAGCTACTTTGACTGATAAAAACCCCTCAAACTTTTGGAGTTTGCGCTGCACAAGAAGAACATGCTTATGTGAGCCATGCCTCACCAAAAAGAGCTTTCAGATGAGCTACGATCAAGAATTGTTGCTTTACATGAAGCTGGAATGAGTTACAAAGTTATTTCAAAGACTTTAGAAATTCACCAATCTACAGTTAGGCAAACAATCTACAAATGGAGATGCTTTGGGCGGTTGGTCCTCTACCAAGAAGTGGGCGCCCAGTCAAAATGACACCAAAAGCACAACGAAGACACATCAATGAGGTAAAGAAACAACACCAAATGACAGCTAAAGATTTCAAGGCACCACTGGAACTTGCTAACATCTTTGTTCATGAGTCTACAATTTGTAAAACACTGAACAAGCAGGGTATGCACGGCAGGACTACTACAAAGTACATTGCTGCATGCCTGAAGTTTGCAAAAGAGCACGTGGAAACTTCACAGTGGTGTTGGCAAAATCTGTTATGGACCGATTAAAACTAATAAGAATACATCTGGTGTAGAAATGGCATGGCATATCATCATTAAAAAAAACATAATCACAACTGTAAAGTATGGTGAAGGAAACATCATAATTTGGGCCTGCTCTGCTGCATCAGGGCCTGGCCAGCTTGCAGTCATTGAGGGGAATATGAATTTATAAAGTATATCAGACAATTCTTCAAGATAATGTGATAATGTCTGCACGTCAGCTGAAACTGTGTAGAAGGTGGGTGATGCAACAGGACAACGACCCAAAACACTGCAGCAAGTCCTCAACAGAATGGGTTCAGAAAAACCAAATCCACCTTTTGGAGTGGCCAAGTCAGAGCCCAGGGGCCTCATTTATAAACGTTGCGTACGCACAAAAGAAGGCGTACGCCACTCTCTACGCAATAGTTGTTATTTATAAAAAGCAAACTTGACGGGAAAATGTGCTGTCCGTCACGCAAGCTCTGACCCAGGCGTACGCACAAAAACGGGTGAAATGAGAAATGGCGACACAGTCGGCAGATGGAAGAAACACGTGAAAGTGACAACAGTGCCTCTCATAAATAACATGAAGACTTCACAAAGCAAAAGTCTTACAAATAACAGCCTTACACGAACACCCGTTTGATCGATCAGCAGTGAAACAAAAAAATAAAGATATCGAAAATTACAACAGAAATTCAAATGAACACATATATATTTGCTAAAAGAAAAGTGAAATATGTTCTGCAATAATATTGGCATGTTGTGCAATTCATCCTCATAAAGAATATAGTTCACAGAACGAAATAATGTACAAAACTGATATTCTGGCGGAGCAGATATAGATGCAATTACATAGACAGATAGATAGATAATTAAGGAGATATATAGATAGATAGATAAATAAATAGATAGATGTATTAATTGTCCACTGGGGAAAGTTGTTTTCATAGTAAACCATATCTTCATAATCTACGGAATTATGGTATTCATGCATATGCCTTTACTGTGTTTTATTTTTGATAAAACAATGCATGGCGTATGTCTAAACCATTCAGAAAGCAACAAGAAATTACATTTGCGCTAAACAATGTCCCCTTTCCCCAACCCGTGGCAGACACACTCTGGCGATGGAGTGCTAGACGTTTTTGTGCCTCGACTTTGATGTCCGACCATTTCTTTATTTCGGCCACGGTCCGAGGTTGTGAGGCTACAGCATTTACGGAGTCTGCCACCGTTTGCCACTCAAGTGCCTTTTTTGGCATTAGTAATGCCCACACTGTGCCCTCCAAACAACATTTTTCTCCTCTTTTCCACCTCGCCAACGATAACTTCTACTTCACATTGAGTGAAGTTACGTTTTTTTGATTTCCTCTGTGTTTGCCATGATTTCGCAATCAATGCATATTAAATTGTGGGCGTTTCACAGACTATTTATGGACAACTATGGGCGTGTCATGAAGCCGCAAATGCTGCGCTACATTTAGAATTGATTGTGATTTATTAAGGGAAAAATGCGTAGGATGTGCGTGCGCACGGTTTTATAAATCCGATTATTTCTGTGCGTACGCTCGTCCTATGTTTTATCCGTACGCCACTTCTGACGCAAATTCTACGCAAAGTTTTATAAATGAGGCCCCAGATCTCAACCCAATAGATATGCTATTGTAAGGAATTTGCAAGGAAGAAGAACCCAAATGCAGACACGAAATGCAAATGACGATTTATTAACAAAAGTAGGGTGACCATACGTGCCATTCTTCCTGGACGCATCCCGTCCAGGATTTTGTGTTTGTCTTCCGGAAGTCGTATTTGTCGACCGCATACGTCATGGAGGATTATTATTATTATTACAGAAAAGCAACCGTTACATTTTAAGGTAAGAATGAAACTACGATTGTATATCTTATGTTTTTAACTGAATGGCGTATGCGGTCAACAAATACGACTTCCGGAAGACGCACTGAAATCCTGGACGGGATGCGTCCGGGAAGAATGGCACGTATGGTCACCCTAACAAAAGGGAAAGAAAAACCCACGAGAGGGCAACAAACAGGATAACAATTAAGTGGACAAATAATCAAAACAGACATAATATATGACTGAAACTCCCTGATGACCTACAGAGACTCAAGACAAGACCACAGTACAACACGCAGGACAAACCCGTAATGAGTGACAAACACAGGACTCTTAAATAGAACAAAGTAAATTACATACACCTGGAAAATAATCACACGTAAGGGACCGGGGGAAAAGTGACGAGACACTGGAAACACGTGGCAACATACAAACAATAAAAAGCCATGTGTACCCAGAGTCGTATAATAACAGAGTTACGAAACGCTTTGATCTCGCCGCCGCGCGGTCACGTGATTCATGTAACGTTCTACAGTTCCAAACCAAGCAGGGCTGTCAATCTGTTTGCATAGGTTTTCAGCTATTTTAGGTAAATATTAGCTTGTAATGGGAATTGATCACTATACTTACTGTGTTTATAACGTTTTTTTACTAGGTAGTGATGGAAATACAGTAAATCAGTTAATTAAGATAAACAGTTAATTGTGACCCAAAGATAACTGTGGTTATCTATACCAACTACAGCAACACAGTTTATCTTTTATTTTTGTAGCAAAATATGGCTATATAAATGGCTATCAATCTACTAAAAAAATAATTCCTACACTTTTACTATATTAAATCACAAAAAAGATCGCCAACGCGGTTATTTGTAACAGTGAAGCATAACAGAAACACACTAAATTCATATTTAATTGTATTTATAGTACACATTAAATGTTAATATAATTATACATGATTTTCGAGGATACATCACTCGTATTACTTACCAAACACAATGAAACACATAGCAGCATTGTGAAGCAGTGTGACTTTCTTATAAGGCATATAGCTTGTCGCTGTTGCCCCCTAGTGTTACTTGTAATATATAAAAAAGATAAGTATAAAGTAGATGGCCACCAGTAATAAAATATTAAACCATTAAATCTATATTATTCACACATTATACACAACTCATTAAAATATAAAAAGTTTACTAGTTATTATTAACGATAATCATTACCTACAGCAGAGTTCATAAAATATCACTGTTGACTATATTAATGAAATGTCCGAAAATGTAAAGAGAAACGGTAATTTCATCGATGTACCAGCAGGTGCCATTGAAATGAATGGGCTTCAGTGCTGCGTTTGGAACTATGCGTCACTACCGGTCACTACATGAAACGCTGTTACTTCCGCATTCCATTCTTACAACGGACGTCTATGTGAGTGTCGTAACTCTATTATTATACGACTCTGTGTGTACCCACACAGAACATTGTACTCTCGGGACCCTGCCATACAGAAATACCAAACAAGGATCTGGCAGGATCCCGACAGCTATGAAGAGGGCCATACACATGAAATGTCTAAAGAATATGACAGAGCTAAAGCAGTTCTGCCAGGAAGAATGGGCTAAAATTCCTCCTCGATGTGCAGGTCTGATCCACAGCTATAGGAAATGCCTTGTTAAGGTTATTGCTGCCACGGAGGGGGGTGTATAACAACCAGTTATTAATTCTAAGGTTCACTTACTTTTTCCACTGCCATTTTGAATTTGTTGGTGTTATTAATTATTTTTAGACACATTATGCTTGTCAATACCCTTCACTTAAATTAAGATCAGATCACATTTTATGACACATTTATTCAGAAAACCATGAAATTCCAAAAGGTTCACATACTTTTTCTTGCCAATGTATATCATCCACAGAGGAAGTAAAACGGTATGCAATGGACACAGATGAAATGATTATACAATGTTTAAATACAAGATTATAGAGCTTTATTTCTGTAACAAGACATGAAACTTCAGCATTATTCCACAATGTTACTCCATCGTCCTTTATTGTACTGCTAAGAAGACTCATGTGATCAGAGGTGGTGTCCACCAAAGTTGATGTCATTTGCCAACGTCCCTTTTTCAGTGATAATGACACATTTCTAACATATACATGTACAAAACACTGTGCAGCATGTTTACTTACAAAACAATCAGAAGACTCCGACGTAATATTAGTTCGTGTCCATATAAACTTGTCATTAATCCCACTCGCATTTAAATGACAGCG
Organism: Paramisgurnus dabryanus; assembly: GCF_030506205.2. Classification (NCBI taxonomy): domain Eukaryota; kingdom Metazoa; phylum Chordata; class Actinopteri; order Cypriniformes; family Cobitidae; genus Paramisgurnus; species Paramisgurnus dabryanus. Next base: position 13,524,796 of record NC_133340.1, read on the forward strand.
AGGAGACTCGCCCACCATCTCGACAGACCACCCCCTCACAGTATTCAGGACAGAAGCGGTTGAAAGTGGACATAAGAGACAGATTTAAATACCAGATGTAAATGTAATGTGTCTCTCTTGTCCACTTGTGATCCGATTGATGAAAACACATCTTAATACTTAATATAAATGTAAACAGCGCTCTAGTTTTAGCCAAAATTGTTTGCTGGGTAGTTTCTGTGACTTTAAACAAGTGCTCATAATGGCCCTGTAAACACTGCAGCTAAATATGGTCATCAATTCACCTTTGAGGGTGCAATCCTGTTCACACACAGTTCAGTAACTTATGAAGTGACAACATTCACATTATACAACTGAATTTACCCCCGAAAAATGCAGATAATACATATCACTCCTGAAACTTTTCAGCGTGTACATGGTCAATAAGAGGTATGTGCTGTTCAGTTTCTGATTGGTTGCCTGTTGCTACTGGTTCTCAATTGCTTCATTTAACACTGGGGTTAAAGCCACTTCTACTTTACAAGTGTAAAATATACCTCAACCTTGGCTGTGGTTTTGAACCAAGCTAACCCAGAGTTAAGCACAGAGTCCTGACCATTAACTTACAGCAGAAATGCAAGGCCTTACACACATTCAAATATATCATATGCCAGGCAAATGCTAATGTGTACATTCTTATACATGTTCATCCTGCAATTTCACTAAAGCAGAGAACTTACATCGACAGTGGTGTGTGAATGAGCTACTATAGAATTTTTTGCTCATCCTTATTCAGCCTATGCCACAGCTCAAGACCAATGGGGAAAACAAAGATGTAACATTATATGACCAGAAGACCTTCTGTAATGAACATCAGTGCCCCAAGCCTTGTGTTTTACAGCTTTTTCTTCAAGAAAATTCATGAATTATGACTACTCATGACCACTAAATTGGGAAAGAACTGGACATCATAAAACTTTAATGCTGACATGACTTGGAGCAGATTGTAAATATGCTGCAAAATGCCAATAAACTGTGTCATAGTTGCTCATCGGCTCGGGGTCACTAACGATTGTTTGCGTAATGTTGTGCTCGAGGCGTTCTCTTTTTCGAATGGGCTTATATAACCACCGCGTTTAAAATCATGAGTTGAACATTAATTGCAACAGATGCTCAACATTACCTATTTCACTCCAGCTGGCTGGAAATCACATATTTTGAGCAGATTTGAGCATTTTCTTTTTTATTACACATTTCTTAGTTTTCCCCACTTACATATTCTCTCTCTCTCTCTCTCTCTCTCTCTCTCTCTCTCTCTCTCTTTCTCTCTCACACACACACACACACACACACACACAACCTCAGTGGGCTTTATAAACAGAATTTAGTTTAAAATGTGGTGAGGTCTAGCAGCTGATTGCTGAGCTGAGGTGTGGGCCCATCCATTCTGTCGGCCTGCATAATAATCACACAATCACACGTGCACACACACTCTGTCCTGAGTCCTCCATTAGCATTTCTGTCAGTCTTCCAGACTCGACCTAGCCTCACGTAACCCCCCTGATCCTCAGCTGAGGTAGTTTCTAACTGAACTCAGTGAAAGCACATTTCATTTCGCATTTCCGCAGGGGACATTTTGGGTACTCTACGAAATATCTCAGTTGTTAAGCTGAAGCCACAGCTCAGCCTGATGTTCTTGGCATGAATCCCAGCTGTGATGAAGCTTGTGCCGTGTTATGGGGAAGTTTATTCAGCTGTTGATGGGAGGCTGAGTTGGACGCTGGTTTAAGAGATAATATCAACAACAGCTGATCAAAGTGATCTGTGACAATGTTTCCCAACCGTATTGTGTCCTGTGCCACCACAGTCCCATTAATAGGGCTTTAGTTCCCTTTCATTAACAGCAATCAAAAATGTGTTCTTAAATTAAATTTTAATGGACAATATTTAGCATTATAAATTTAAGTGACTATAATAATGGTAATTACAATGATTTTCTTAAAAAAAGATAAAATTTCCTCTTTAGTAATAAGTTTCTTTTACAAGTTTCAACAGTTCTAGGGACCATTTTGGAAAATGCATACAATAGATAGTTCTGATTGAAAATTTTTAATTGTATGGGCCACATCCAAAACTACCTGTATCATAGCGCCACAATTTTAAACCATCAAGGTCATATACGTCTGGAAATTACATCCTGTAATTTGATTCATGTCAGCCTATAAGTAGATATTTATATTTAAAGAAATTACTACTGCCTTAACCATGATTCACAAGCAAGTTTAAGTAGTGTGGAGTAGCGCTTCTTGTTTTTAGTTTTTACAAGCACAAACACAGACATGGTTTTATGTTTTAGTATCCTTACATTACCATTCTGTTATATGTTGCTCAAGCCACGTTGGCAAAGTTGATCAATCGTGTTGGTCATTTGCATTTTCTGGATCAGATTTGGCTCCTATGATGAGATAGTAAAAACGATATTAACCCCTGGCAATATTGCATTGGGAGCTGATCTTCAAAATGGTAAGGAGCGTCATATTTCCGGCTGCCTGAACACATCCAGCAAACACTGGCTTAAGCAGTACCACGAGGTGGGAAGGCATCTATTTGTCCATTCAATGAAAGATGAGAAATGTTTGAGAAACATTTTTAAAGACTGTTTGGAGATGCAGTTGGCTCAGAAATTACACATTTCACCTTTAATTTTGCTTAAGGGCAACACACACAGAAAAGTGACCTGTCACATGTAATAACCAAAGATCCTCACCACTGCAGGACAGGAACAGAGTCAAGGCTCTTTTTAATTCTCCTTTCTTTTGGCTCTCTCTGGCATTACCTCCTCTCATTTTCTTGTTCTGTGATGTTGTATTTGTCAGACCATGTGGCCTGTGGCAGCTACCTGCAGAGTGTCTGTGTACCATCCTGTCAGAACACATTCTCACTCTCACTTACTCTGGAATCTGCACACTTCACCCAAGGCTAAACTGAGGAAACATAAAAAAAGATCTCGGAGTTTGCTGTAGAGTTCACTGAAATAGTGCCCACTTATGTAGTTTAAAAAATATCAAAGAGCAGCTATTTCATTGCTAAAAACAACTTTATTTTGTGTATTTGGTATAATATAATGTGTTTGCATGGTTTATGGTTCAAAAAAACACATTATTTTCCACATACCATACATTACTGTTGCTCCTCTAAGCTCTGCCTCCCTGAAACGCATGGATTTTGTACAAAGCTCATCGTTCTGAAAAGCGCTGTGCCTCCGATTGGCCAGAGAAGCTTTTCAACGCTTTTAGGCACAAAAAACATAGCAGCTGTTCAAACCTTTTAACTCTCTCCTCTGCCCCCAAGTAGGCCCTGGTCACACCACTACTTAAAAGTCACGTTGAACCCCTCTCTTACTGACAGATACAGACCTGTCTCACTTCTTCCGTTCATGGCGAAAATACTTGAGAGAGTTGTTTTTATCCAGGTATCCTCTTTTTCTATCTCAGAATGTCGTGCTTGATGACAAGCAGTCAGAGTTTAAATGCAACTACTCCACCGAAACAGTGCTGTTAGCGGTCATGGAAGCATTACAGCTAACTAAGGCAGAATCCAAATCTTCTAGATTTTACTAGACCTATCGGAAGCCTTTGACATAGTCAATCATCAGATCCTACTTGCCACCCTTTCATCGCGAGGGATCATGGGTACTCCCCTCCAATATTTCAAATCTCTCCAAGAGATCCTTCAGGGTGTCATGGAAGGGTGCGCAATCCACAGATGGTCACAGATGGTGTTCCTCAGGGATCAGTGCTTGGTCCACTCTTTTTTTTTCATCTACACAACATCCTTAGGATCTAACATGTAGGCACGTGGCTTCTCCTACCACTGCTATGTTGATGACACACAGATCTTCTCTTTTCACCCTGATGATGCCACCATAGCAGCTTGTATTACAGCCTGCTTAGAAGACATCTCGGCTTGGATGAAGAAACACCACCTTGAGCTGAACCTCGCTAAGACAAAGTTGCTTGTTTTCCAGCACAACCAACGCTACAGCACGACCTATCCATAAAACTTGACAACACAACCATTTCTCCTTCCAAAACTTCAAGAAACCCTGGTCTTTCTCTTATAACATTGCAAAGATGGCGCGATCATGCCTTTTATTGCTATACAATATCAGGAAGATATGGCCATATCTTAAAGAGCATGCTGCACAACTTCTGATTCAGGGCCTTGTAATCTCTAGGTTGGACTACTGTAATACTCTTCTTGCTGGCCTTTCTCTACAGTCTATTAAACCATTCAAACAGGTTCAGAGCGCAGCAGCTCAGCTCATCTTCCAGGATCCCAAAAGGGCTCATGTAACGCCACTCTTTATTCCTCTCCACTGGCTACCAATTGAAGCGCACATCAGGTACTCACTTACAGAACTTTCACTGGGACCGACTTGCATACTTTCACCTTCATACATTCCTACACCCCATCCAGAAACCTTACATTTAGCAAATGAGCGGTGCCTTGTGTTACCTTCACAAAGGGGCACTAAATCACGTTCCAGCTAATTCTCCTTCACTTTTTCCTGCTGGTGGAATGACCTTCCTATTGCAATCTGGTCCGCCACATCTCTTGAAACATTCAAAAAACCCATCTCTTCCAAAAATACTTGACATAAATATTGACCACAATTCTTTCTCTTCTCCCTTTTAAGTTAAAAAAGTCTTCTAAACGAGGCCATACCTCTAAAACAAGACTAATAAAACCCCAAATCCGGGCTATTAATTTCCCATACACAGAGTTAAGATTAAAGGTAAGTATTGCCTAATGTTATCACTTGCTAGTTCCTCCTTCTGAGGTTTCTAAGGAGGGCGTCAAGTAAGGAAGCAGTTTGAAGCCCAGACAGGCATCAAGGAGATGGGTATCTCAGCCAAATACTGTCCTATCCTAACAAACCATACATGAATGGAAAGCTTATTTCATATGATGTATACATCTCAATTTTAAAAAACCTTACCTTTAGTTTTGTGGTCCAGGGTCACAAATAACTCCAAATGAGTATGTATGAAAGATGAAGGACATATGTATCTCAGGTGGCTTGAGGGTGAGTAAATCATGAGGTCAATTTTATATTTGGTTGGAGTAAAGCTTTAAGTGACCACCAAAAGTAAACATGATAAATTACACATTTAATCTGTACTGTTAAACTATGATGACAAATCTGTTAAACTCATTTTATTTCTTTATTTGTGGCTGTGCATTAACATGTCTAGCAATGCCTTTGCCTAGCAACAGGCAGGGAATTAAAAATAACGGCCTCTCTTCCATACACTGGCTAATCCAAGCACTGTCAAAAAGGCAAGCGCTGGCCTAAAATACAATTGGAGTCAGGGAAAGATATGTAAAGCTTGGCAAAACATTAAGCCTCAAAAAAGACAAAACTAGCCTCAACGACAATTACACGATTCTCTTGGTCTGAAAGCCTAAGCTCAGAAGTGGGCAGCAATATGTCACAAGAGGTCTCACCCCTCAGAAAGCCAATTATTGTTCAAAATGAAAAACCGGATTCATATTCTGTTATGTTTTATGCATGACAAACCTGAGGCAGAAATGTAAAATACAAATACAAAACTTGATATTGTTTGCCCCACAGCAACTGTGTTTTCCATAAATGAGCACGCATTGTATTTATGAGAGATTTTAAATATGGACATAATAAATTATGAATGAATTTACAGCCGCTTATCCTAAATTGAAGCCATGGAATGTAGCATTTTTACATACATGTCCCTCCTTCTATAAGTAGAGCATATGAGGGTTCTGTGTCAGATTTGTAATAGAAATGGCTTCATTAAAGTTTGACAGTCAGACCAACACAAGGCCTCCAGGTGCCAATTGCTCAAACTTTACCCCAGGGTTGTAGTGTAAAGCAGACATCCTTATCCATTGCTTTTCCTTGTGGTAAAAATGGCTAAAATCCATCTGCGCCAGCCACATGACAGGCAGAAAATTTCTAATATCCTAAATCTTCAGAGAGAGAGGATTACACTGCTGGACAACAACAAGAGAGCCATCTTTCTATAAAGCTGATCCCTTAAAGCCTTGAGTATCTAAACAAATATTTGAAGAGCTCAGATGCAAAACCCTCTTAGTGCATCTGACATGTTTTCTTGTAAATGAAAGTGCCTTTGGTCACTTCATTTCATTATTATTTCATTTTGCTGCAAAAAAAATTCTTCAGGCACTCTTCACTGTCCTTTCTGAATAAAGGTAAAAGGCTTAAAGGGCACCTATTATGGTCTTTTTGCAAGATGTAATATAAGTCTCAGTCTATCACACAGATCATTCGTTATAGCATGTCCAAAATGCCCCATTTAGGTGTGAGCAAAATTCGCTGTTTTTGTGTCTGTACCTTTAAATGCAAATGAGCTATTGCTCCTTACTTCCTTAAAGGTACAGTGTATAATGTTTAGAAGGATCTCTTGACAGGAATGCAAAACAATATACAAAACTATATTTTCAGGGGAGGCTACCATAGTTTCTCTATGCATTTCAAAAGCGAGGGGTGAGCAGTGGACTGAGCAGTTGGCTGCAATTCGCAACCTCACCACTAGATGCTGCTAAAATTTACACACTGCACCTTTAAAAACAGACAGGGAGCACTTTCCGTTAAAATAGATACAGTATAAGACAATAGTATCTAGTGGACAGAGTACAACTCAATCAGGATGAAAATTATGTTAATGCAGGACTGTAAGTGGGTTGGGCTTTATCAGTGTGACCTCACATTGATAAAAGAATCAAAACGGCATGTCTAATGACACTGCTTTGGTTTAATAAGGATTACAAAACAAGGAGAGGGTGGATTTATTTAATCTTAGGGTGGCAAACACACATTATGTCCAAACACCTTGTAAAAATGGAATTAGCATTATAGGTTCCATTTAAACATTCAGTCACTATCTTATTATATTCAGTAAACCTCCTTTAACCAGGTTTAAAAAAAATCTTGCACCTTTACATATTTGCACTGTCCGTGCATGGATTACGTTTAACAGATTTTGCCAACAAACCGTTTTTCGAGTATTTGATGCACGTATTATACATTCAGAGAACACTCAGTTAATATATTTATCTCTTTTTTAACAGAGGTGGTGTTTAGCCGCATCTAAACTCTAAATTTGTTTACTACTGCTGTGCGGATATCACATACTGTTGTACATCCAATTAAGAGGGTTCTTATACTGTACTTTATATCAGTTCCTGGAAAGTCCTTCAAACTCCCATGTTCACTTCTCAAGGGAGCTTAGTTCAAACCACGTAGGTTTGCTTAGTAGAATTGAAACAAGCTTATGCTGTGGTCATCAGCATTCTGTACGTAAGACACGGATTAAATAAGAAAATCACTTGTATCCCATGTGAATCTCAACTGAATCCACAGAAACGCTCAGCAATCTCAGGTACAACTTGAAGAGCTAATTAGGAAGTTTTCTCTGGTCAAGAAGATTGATGTTTAATAGTGGCTGCTTCTCATTGGCTGTGAGAGATCTTGGAAAACTACACACGTCCTCACCTCTGGCTCTAAATATATACAGTATGTGTCTTCCTCAATGGCCTAAGGCATGAATGCCCAATCTAAATACTGATGAAGCATATTGCACAGAAATAACTCATTGCACCATCCTGTCTAATGGTCTGATAACATGCCCCTTTTAACACTTAATGTCTGATATTTCATTGGCCTATGAAAAAAATCTGGCAGTTCACATTTATGTAGATTTAAGTTTCACGGACCTACTGTGCTGTGTGGAGTAATTAATTGCTCCTTGGTGAGAACGTAGGAACGGTCAAGTTTCTGTTTTAATGGCATCAAAATTCTGACATGCTCAAGGTGAACGCATTATGAGAGAGCTGTAAAGATTTTAAGAACTGCTCAAGTTTGTCTTCTAATTGGAGTGTGAAAATGACAGGCCCTTTTATGCATTACAGCAGTGGTTCTCAAACTTTTTCGGCATGCGGACCGGACCCCCTTGGGTACGATGCATCCCCTCGCAGCTCCCCCCCAAAAAAAGAAACAAACAAAAGGTGAAAAGCACTGCATTACATATATCACGCAGCAGAGAAGAAAAATAATAGTAAAACATAAAAGACAGAGAAAAGTAGATGAAAGCATCTGTATCTGATACTGGTTATCCTATAATGCTGACAAACAGTATATGTAAAGCATGTGTATAAGAAACTTTCTGTTGATGTGACAAATACTCATGGAATAGATTAAAACCTGAAGCAAACTGTTTGCTTAAACGCTATCATTAACACACAGTTATAAGTAATGAGATTAACTGCAGATCAGAGAACTCCAAATAGGGATGTGTATACATGGATACATAAAGTCAATACGAACACAGTCAACACACTCCTCAACTCAGCAAATCAGTTCCCCCATGTTCTATCAAAAATGTAAATTCACCCTCATGTTGTTACAAACCTGCATAAATTCCTTTGTTCTGATGAACACAAATGAAGATATTTTGAGAAATGTTTGTAACCAAACCGTTTGTGGAACCCATTACTTCCATAGTATTCTTTGTTCTCTTTAAGGCATGACTTTAACTCACAACCACAAGATGTCAGTGTTGATCCAAGATGACATATTGGTCAGCACAACATTAAAAATGTTTGCTTCTTCAAAGATAGCCTACTTACTACTTAAAGATATTTTACAAACTGTAATCTCTCTAATTTAATGAATGGAAACTCATTTTCTCCAGTATTGATCTTGCTCTTGATGCATGCCATAGAATGGCCATGAAATGGCTGCTGTAAAAGTCATTAAAGTTAGACAGTTAGAACGTCATTATGTTCCCTACACAATGAAAACCTCATATGAATCTGTTGTAAAGCTTAGTTTTATTTCATTTTGCGTAGTACACTTTGGATTTAAACTTTGAAACAGTACTGTATGTTAAAGGATTTGACAGAAGACTTTAAAAAACTGGTCATAAAATACTGCCCTACAAAGCCAAAGCGCAGTAACTACGCATTTGGTCAAAACTGAGTTAAGGGTTGAAATGGGCTTTGTGAGATCTGTTGTGTCTTGTGACAAAGTCTCCTGGTTTAATTTTGTCCCATTTCAGAGAAAGGTTTGTACCAAAATTGCAGTAACATGTTTGACTGGCTGGTGTAAAAAACTTTAAGGGCATTTTTCTCAGTTTCAGTGTTTGCAAAGTTACTGCACTTAAATAAATAAATGAAAGTTGTATCATCATTCACTCACTTGTGTCATTCATGTCTATTTGAAATATCAAAGAGAAGTTAAAAAAAAATGTATACCCTTTGTTCTCTTTCTATACATTGAAAGGATTTGAGGCTAGGGTCAATCTTCAAAAGTACAACAAAAAAAACATCAAAGTATTGTAACTTTAATCCATATGACTTGTGCTCTGTATTTGAAGTCTTCTGACTATAGCCAGCTTTGTTTGAGAAAAAGAATGACATTTAAGTTGTTACCCTGAAAGTCTTGTTGAGAACATTCTGTTTTAATCATTTCTTCAGTTTATCTCAAATCTTTTTCTCCAATAACACAGATGATTATTTACAGCTACTTATAGCTCAGACCGCTTAACCTGCACTGTAAAATTTTCTATAGAAATTACAGTATTAGTGGCAGCTGTTTGCCAGTAACTTACTGTAAATTTAAATGTATGTTATTTACTGGCAACAGTTTGTTCAAAGTTAAATTAACATTAAACATTAACAAGTCTTTATCTTTACAGTATAAAATAAAAATTACAGCATTTCAACTTTTTTATGTTTTTTTCTCAGAATGTGTACAGAATCAGATATGTAACAGCTGGCACCAATATATACCTTACAGAGGGACTAATATTCATTTTTTAGGTACATATGTATACTTTTTGAAGGGCTATCTCCCTTTTGTACATTTCTTTTTCTGAGAGTGTATGCTATTTGAATCACAGCTGAGTGTTTCTTTGATTAGTCTTAAAAATATATTAATTTGATCATTTATTATTTTAGGTATTATGTATCTTGCTTATAATTTCCCCAAATCTTTATGTTTATTTTTTCTTTCATCCTTTATAAACAAACACAGTTTATTGTATTTTAATATCAGTTTTACACAAAAAAATGACCCATATTAACGATCTTTGATATTTACATATACTGTAGGTACAAATATATTTACCACACATTTTACAGGTGAATATTTACATGTCAGTTGACATGTAAAGGTCTGACCGGAGACTATTGGCTAGAAACCTTGCAACACATTTACCCATATTATTATAGATTTAACTGTGATAATTATATAAGTAATAATCTGCGCTGCATTGTCCCTGACAAATAAACTTATAAATAAATAAAAATAAAATGACAATATTTGAATGTTATGCTAAGGCTCATCATAAACTGTATTCATAACAAAATACAGTTTACACAAACTGTCTATTGAAATTGAAAATTTAAATCTGTTAATTGTATGTTTTCTGGCTGGTATGTTAATGCATGAGGGGTCTTACCTGGGTGTCCCTTCTGACCTTGTGGGGTAGAAGACCAGTAGTGAGTATATAGTTGATAGACTTGGTTATTTCTTGTGAAGCCAACATCTGCGCTTGCTTGATACAGTATCAGAGCTTTCAGTTTCATTAACAACTTCATAATTTGTCAATAAAATGCCTTAATGTTATTCATAAGACACTTACGATTAGACTCCTGTCAGAACACTAGAGTTTACCATGTTTTTTTGCGTGTGTGTGTGTGTGTGTGTGTGTGTGCGTGCGTGCGTGTGTGTCAGTCACGTTAAATGTTAAAAGTAAAATGCCAAAGATAAATGTCAAGTCCATGTTATATGACTGGTTCATCTTCAGAATATTAGGTCCAGGTCAAAGTGGACTATTTTTAGAGCTTCACTTCCACCTTCTGGCAAGCAATGACACTACAGGAGATGTAAACAATTATACAAGATATGGTGTGGCTATCTGCACAAACATTTTTCTCCTGCCTCTTCATATTATTTATTGTGCACACACACATGTGACCCTGGACCACAAAACTTAATTACGGGTATATTTGTAGCAAAAGCCAACAATACATTGTATGGGTCAAAATGATAATTTTTTCTTTTATACCAAAATCATTAGGATATTATGTAAAAATCATGTTTCATAAAGATATTTTGTACATGTCCTACTTTATAAGCTTTCATTTTTGTGAGGGGACTTAATTTGGACCTAAGGCGATTTCCTTAATGTTTTTTGCACCCTCAGATTTTTAGTATATTGGCCAAATTTTGTCATGTCCTAACACATCACACATCAATGGAAAGCATCTTAATTCTGCTTTCAGGTGATGTATACATCTTAATTAAAAAAAGTTGGTTTTGTGGTCCAGGGTCACATATTGGTGTGGCTTGCACAGAACATGTAAAAATATTAGCAAATGGATAAGGGTCATTTAGCCCCACCTTGGCTTGATATGTAAGGACAGTCCTTACACCCATAGTTTAAATTATAATACATCTGTTATAGTAGTAACACATCCATGTACAGTGGTGGATTTAGCAAATTGGGGGCCCAAGATGAAGGTATGTATGGGGCCCCCCATCTATGTGTGTTTCCCCAAATCAGTTTAGAGTTTTTGAAAAAAAATCATTGGCAATAGAGAGTAAAAATCCTGGATTTTTAATCAGGACTGAGGTTGATTAACAGATTTATGCAAAAAAAATAAACCAAATTTTTATCCGATTTTTACAGCAGTTTAATTTAGTGGATGTTTTCTTCATGAACATAACATAAGGGTTGTGAATTTGCCCACCGTGTATTGTTGAGTTAAAAAAAAAATTCAAAGCATTTTCCCAAAATATGTGTCAAAATAAGATTTGTCACAAAAATGATTCCATTTGCTGATACACAGAGACTCAACAGCACCCCATACTGGATGAAAACATCCCCAACATAACAAAAGGGTTAAATAATTTTTTTCTGTAGTAACTGTCACTACTGGGAACAGGAGAAATGCTGCATTTACACCAACCGCGGTAGAGGCGTGAAGCGCAAGTGATTTCAATGTTAAGTCAATGTGAAGACGCGTTGACCCGCGTCTGGAGGTCCCACGGCGCGGAAGACACGTTTCCGCCTCATTCGCGCGTCTAGTTCGCACGAAAGGCACGAATTAAGTGCTGTGTGCGGTACGCTCGAATGGTGCTTTTTGTGCATTTTGCGGTTCACGCGAATTTGCTGCTGACGCCCGAGTTGAAAGATTTGAACTTTGCCAGAATGCTTGCTCCTGTGGCGGCAGCCCCACCCGGAGTCACTCATTCAACCTGAAGGAACGCTTGATATTGTACGTAAGCAGTCACCCGGAGCTATAAGACACAAGTTCTTATTTCTATAGAGGAGAGAGGAATTAAAAGGACCTCACTTGTAAGAGTGTCAGTAAGGACATTGGGCAACCTGGTAAGTTGTAATACACATTTCACTTTTAAGTCACGTACCGTTTATCGACCCGCGCCGTTTATTTCCCCCCTATAGTAAGGTTACCAAATACAAATTGGTAACTCTCTCGATAAATGCACAATCAACATCAGTCACCTTGCATACAACCGCATAGCACTTGCCCCTACCACAAGAAGCGGATTTAGCCTATGACGCGCATCAAATGCCTGCTTTTTCAGCGCGTGTACTTCGCCCTACACTTGCGAATGCATTCAAACTGTTCAAGCGGCAAAGTAGGCGCGGTAGACGCGATTTTGACGCCTGAAACGTGGTTGGTGTAAACGCAGCATAAGGACACAATTGCAGAGTTTATGATGAGATGGTAACATTTATTTACAAAAACATGAAACAAAACAAGAATAAAACAACGGGCAGGTAAGTAACACAGGAACATCCAATACATGACACAGGAGCCGACAAGGAAGTAATGACAATGATCCAGCAGTGAATGTAACACAGACAGGGGTATAAATACACAGACTAAATGACATACAGCCAGTGTGATGAGGCAGGTAATTAATCAATGAATGTCAAGGGGACAACAATCAGAACAGAAACAAGACATGACACGGATTAACCATGACAGTAACGTTATTTACTTCACCACAAAATCATTTTTACCAGTGTAGGGCTAAAATGACAATTTTCGCATTTATTTTTGTCTTGATTCATCTCTTTTCATGTTCTTTCCCAGTCCTCCTGTCACTCTGTGTTTATCTTTCGCGCAGCGCGCACCTTTACACACTAGTCCATTTAATTGTGAAAGAAGGGGGTGTATGTGTGTAGTGATAGATAAACATGAACTGGACATTTTAACTATACTATTTCAAAGTTTCAAAGTATTTCCTAAGAATATTAATACAATTTACAGTGCTTTTAAAGTGTTCATGATGATACAACCCCAACCAAATAAATAAATAAATAAATAAAACCCTATTTATTTATTTATTCGGTTGGTTAGGGGCCCCCCTAATATGACCGCTGGTAGGGGGCCCCAAGCAGCCGCATACCTATGCCTCTATGTTAAGACCGTCTCTGTCCATGTAATACATTTTTTAATGATAAAGAATTAGCATTGTAAACATGTATTTAATGTGGATGGATGGAGACGATGGCTGGTCTTGTATGTGAAAGGTGATACACAATTCAAACTTGACTTACAGAAAACAAACATATTTTCTAGGTTTAAGCTGTCATGACTGATCCTAACTAAAAAAGATTAACGCTTTGTGTTAGAATTCACTTCTGTCATCATGCCTTCTCACAGAATTCAGTGTTCCTTGTAAGCATTTTGTAATGCATTTAATTTCAGCCTATCCTTGCATTGTTTTTATATAATGATCAGAAAATCCACTGACAGCGTTACAGCCCCCTTGGTAAATATATGAATATATTGTTTTAAAAGGCTTTACAAAAGGGCAACTAAATGACTTCAAAATGCAGAACACACACAATAAATGTGAACAAATTGTTAACAAGTACACAAGTGTCTTTATTTACGCAAGCAAGTTTGTCTCTACAGTTGAAAAAGAAAAAAGCCACTGTCAAGCTGTTGGCACACATTATGTACAAAACCAGTTAATTTTACTGCCTGCTACACAGCATTCTCAGTGAAAATACAAAACGCTAGTACATGGATAGAGCTGAAAGCAATGTCAGGGTAATACTGAATACGCAACATCAGAACGAGTATAGGTTTAAGACATGGTGTTGAAAATCATCACGAACTATAAAGGACAAAACTCAAACACTACGATCTAATAAGATATTTAGCTTAATATTGTTAGCATTGCCACTGTAATACTGCACATTTAGAAAAAATATAGTTGACCCCAGCAAGACAGTCATAAGTGTAAAAATGGAAATCAAAATATAGGATAGTTTTTTTCTTTCGAGTTAGTTAAAACTATTACCATTAGATGCATAACCATGCCACAAATAACAACTAGAATTACATTTTCTTTTTTTACCTAATACTTTTGTGGTTTATAAAAAGCTGAATGACTAGCAAGAGTATGCGCCGATTTCAAATGCACTTGCACCAAAACTCACAATGGCCCATAGGTGCACAAAAACTAGCTTTTTTTGTTTGTTTGTTTGTTTATGAGACACTGATCAAAGCACAACTGTCAAAAAACAAATATAAGACACGTTACTGTAAAAGTAGGGAAGCTGAAGTAGGCAAGACCGAGCCAAAACACTGAATCTGGTCCAGATTGGAGTAATACATGCCTAAACATCTTGAATGATGCAGGGTAAATGCCTTGCTAACATGCTTGCCAACAATTGTGATACTGTATTAAACCTTCCTCAGTGTTTGGCAAAGTCACTGCCTTTAGATATGAACGTATCATCTTATATCACCCATCACTGACTGCAGAGACGTGTTTCAAAAACCATGAAACATGAAATGTGTATACATTTATCGAGATATTTATATATACAGTTCAGATCAATGTCAAAAAAAGTTTCGTTGAATTACTTGCATTTAAAAAGTTAAAGCTAAAACTAAGCAATAAAACACCTGAAAATGTTATTTGCATGTGACAGTATGGCTTGCAATGGATGAGTGAAAACAAATAAGTCTCCCAAGGCAAATCCTACCTGACTGCTTTAGCTAGTTTGAGATGTTATCTCGCGGTAGCCATTTTGTCGAAACTGTTACTAAGCACCAGTGTCACACCATCATTTATACTTAGCGCAGCTAGCTTATACGGTTAGGCCAAGCTACAGTATAGCACTAAAAGTCACTTTAAGGTACTTTTTTGAAATCCCTGGCGCTCCAAAACTGAGAAAGTGAAAAGTATCTGTACATTTTTTTTGTGTGCTATTGCCGCTGTAAATTTGGCAGCTTGAAGCGTTAAACCTGTAAATCATAAGTTACAAGTTTGGTCACATTTTGGTTTTAAAAGATTAAAAAGTCTGTAAATCTAATCTATTTAGGGTGAACTAGTGTGAAATTTAAAATCACCGTTGTGTAATACAAAAAAGTGTGCTGTAATCCCTTTGGCTAAACTCGAAAACCCAATCAATACCCGATGAGACGCAATAATACGTGTTACAAAAAACTTATCAGGGTGTGCTATCTCAAACACAAAGATGGAACAGGGAGGTAGTGGAGAAATGAAACTGCAACCGAGGTGAAAAAAGCTAAATCTAAACGCTGAAGGATTATGGGTAGTCAGAGACGTTGCCATGGAGACGATGAGAGTTCTCCTTGACCAACATTCTGTGTCACACCCGTACATAGCAAGTGTTATTTACCTCCCCAAACCCATCCCAACCCAACCACCCGGCCATCCCTTATACCCCTGGAAACCGATGATAGTAGACATAGTTTAGTTTATATGTGTATCTTCAGGGAGGGGAAGGACATGCTTGTGTGTGTATACATATTTATATATGTGTATGCACGCGTCTGGTCGCATGCTTTATGTGTATGCGTTCAGACGCTCTTTAGAGCGAGTAGAGTGGATATCATGGAGCTCCTGTTCCTCCTTGGACTTGATGTCCTCGTATTTCTGCATCCTGCAGGCGTCCTTCACGTATGCCCAGTTAGCTGACAGCACCATCAGGTAGTGAACCTACAGCAACACAGTGGTTAGAGGGGAGGGTTGGTGTTAGTCATCTTATTAAACTGAACTGAAAGATTACGCTGGAGAAGACCAGGGGCGCATTTAGTCATAGAAAGTGGCTCAGTTATGTCCCCTGTCGGTCAGCAAAATATACTGTAAGCCTGGTTAGTACATTTTTTGTTTGTTTGTACATCATTTGTTACTGGAGGGTTAACTTGTTGGTAAGGCTGATTACATATAAATGATTATGGCAGGAGGAGTTGGAGGAAGGAACCGCAAAAGAAAAACTGGGTGTGATTTTAATAAAGCCAATTAATGAACACAGTTATAAAAAGTCGCTGTTGGGACCCATGGTGAATCAGAGTTTGTTTCGAGTGGTGGACCGGAGCTGCTTCAGAAGCGCGTGCAGTACCTCCCCGTGTTCTTAGACGTCAGAGTGACGTAGTTACGGATGAGGACAGACACGGCCCCCACCTATCACAGTAACCGTATCATTGAAAGGCAAAAGAGAGAAAGGAACAGGGTTACACGCTGACACCGTACAAGTCTAAATGCTGAATGGTTCAGATCATCCATGATAGTTTTAAAAAAAGTTCTTACAGGAAAATGGTAAGCAGTGAGAGACCCAATTATTAATGATATATATGGCTGTTTTTTATTCTGTTTTGAGGAAGCCATACTGGCTATAAAAAGACAAGAAAAAAGGTACCTATTTGTCACTGGGATGGTACCTTTTAAAAAAGATCCTAATATGTACCATTTAGGTACAGATATGTGCCTTTAAGGTACCAATATGCTCCTTTTAGGTACAAAATATTACTTTTTGAAAAGGTACAGCCCCAGTACCCTGGGCACTTTTGTATCTTCATGTACTTTTTTATGAGAGTGTATATATTTTGGTTTGGGGTGAATTTTGGCCTAAAAGTCCTTTGTGTCCCAAGTGATGTATTTCTGCAATTTTTTTATTTTTTTATATTAATTATATTATATTATATTTTGTATTTATTATATTTATATATTTATAAAAAATATACATATACATACATGCATACATACATACATAAATACACACACATATAAATAATATAAAATATATTAATATAATATAATAATATAAATTAAAAAATGTTGCAGAAATATAATAATTTTATAATAATTTATAACTGAAAAATTTTAGTGATGGAAAATATTCTTGAAAATATAACCTATAAATATATACAGTACTGTGCAAGTCTTAGGCCACCATGCTACCATTAGATTTGTTGTTTTTGCAATTGTATAGTGATCATATATACTTATTTCTCAATTTCTTTAGAATACAACAAGAAAAGACAGGAAATGTGTATGTAGTATTAAAAAGAGTATAAAAGTATAAACTTCAGTGTTAAGTATTTAGGGTAAACTCCTCTTCCACTTGAGCAGTAGCAGGCAGCTGCAGGATCTCCTTAAGAAATTAAAACCTAATTTTTATTCTGATGAGTTCAGGACTTCAGTCTCCTCAAAAAAGCTCAAAATGTGTTTCGTGCCAAGAGAGGTCACACTAAATACTGACTGATCCCTGAAGAAGACAATTAGTACAAAAAATTGTTTGGTATTATATTTTCAAAAATATTTTCCAACACTTTACACATTTTGACAAAAACATACTGTATATGCCAAATACTTTTTGTTGAAAACACGATTGCTTACAGCTAGTAATGGTATCAGTTTACAGTGACCATGTATGACTTATTTCAGAGTGTGAACAGCATGTTGCATGTAGTGTTAAGTATATTTAAAAGAATAGTTTAGCGTAAAAATAAAATGATCCCATCATTTTATTGATACTCATGCCATATCACGTTTATATACCTTCCTTACTTCCTTCAGTTGAGCATTATCCACCACATTACAAAGAACCAAGACATTATTTAATTTTATACCACGGGTCTGTTGAATGCTGTATTGTGATTGGCTGAGAAATGTTCCAATTAATTTCTGATAACCACACACCTAACTTTTCAAATGTCTTAAAAATAGGCACCAGAGCAATGTTTGTGGTAGCCGTGGTATAAGAGGAATAATTGACTCTGGTCCTTTTTAATTATTTGAAAATAATGCACACATCATGTGTTATATCTTATATCATGTGTTTAGCTGAAGAATGGAAGTCGTATACATGATTGCATGATGTTGAGTAAATAATTTGATAATTTTCATTTTACGGTGAACTACTCCATTAATTGCTTTAAACAACTGCAGCAGTATTTCTGCAGTGGGTCTCCAAAAGACTAAACTAATGTAGATGGTTGAAGAAATGGATTATGTACTGTATCAAAAATGGCTCTATGTTACTCTGATTAACATAATGTAATTTCTCCATTCGCCATAGGGTGGCATGATCGCTGCACAAATTCAGAAAAGCTGCAAGAATGCAGCAGTATTTTCCACAAGATATGATGTAATTATATAATCAAAGGAGCAAAAATGATGATCCAATTCAGCAGCCTCATTGTTTGTGAGTATTTAATGTCCAAGCTGTTTTGTCGTTTGTAAACCGCGTGGAATGTAATTAACTCATACAAATGAGGCCAAGTCTCTTGCCTTTCTAGAAAAGAAATCTATTGTGCTTTTCAGACGAGCACACACGCACTGCGTGGAAGCTTACACGGAAGATAAAGCACAATTCGGTGTTTAAAATGCTGGCATATAAATTCTGCATTTCCTTCCACATAAGCGCTTATATCAACCCAAGAAAAACGACCAATGGGTGGAAAAAGCAGAAAATGGTGTCTCACAATCACTTATCGCTGTTCCAAACAAGCAACACTCCTTCCTTCCTTCCCTCTTCTCTTCTGTTTCCATAGCAACAACACCTCCTGCATTTTCAATGATGAGCATTTTGCTCCCTTTCTCTTTTTACTCGCTCCATCTTAAAAAAGGCCATGAATGTGTACTGGATTTTAGACACAACACTCATTCTTTATGATACATTGCCATACTAAATTGTTTTTGATTTCTGTAACACACTCCTTGGGTTTTATGTAGGCTTATTCAACCTAGAAGCCACGGGATTAATGCCACACATAAATCAATCTTCACATCTAATATCAGAATTTAGATTTAAGTCAATTGTATACAAAAACAGAGCAATAAATAATAAAAAAATAAAGAAACGTAAAGCTGTGCAAAGCCTCACCATGGCGATAACGGCTGCTCCAGCCCCCGCAAGCGCGCAGACGAATAAATGAAATGTCAGGTCCAGCTGGAAAAAGAGACAAAAGATGAAACACTGATGTTTTTCATTGATAAGAAAGAACTATTCGTCCAAAAAAAATGGTTTTCTATTAAAAATATCGACATTTACTGTAGACCTCTCAAAACATACAAACCATCAAGAGGAAGGTATAGTAAGCTAAAGTAAAGAGTCTGATTTCTAACAATAATGTACATGTATCATTTAGCATTGAACATTTATGCGCATACATTGGTGGCACTGCCTACAAGGCTACAGCTTGCAAACAAAGATTTAACTGTTATGAATATTTTTTATGGAGAAATCCCAGCAGCACTAGATTAGAAATTTATGAATATGCCATCTTTCTTGCTCCTGTGCCACCGATAGTTGACTTTAAATGGCAGATAAGATCTTAATGGATGTTAAGGAATTTAATAAAGTGCATCATTCAAGATAAAGCAGGTTCAGCTTCAGAACTGCCTACTGACCTCATTAGATTCACACAGCTTTGCGAAGTTATCAGAAGTGGTAGAAGTGGGACAGAGTTTCTTCTCTTCACTGACAGACACAATTCCTGCAATTTAGATAAAGAGTGAGATTTGGATTCTTACAGACCAGTTACAGACCTACTGCCTTCTTGACTTGACATTAAATTCTTTCTCAATGTTTGAAATCCAGATGAAATAAAGAGAGTTACACACCAAACTGGCGCAAATCGAAGCACAGGTTTGGGTGATTATTCACTGTGATGTTCTGACAGGTGTTCCAGATGGTAAAATACATGAATACTGGCAGAGAGGTGAAGGCTGTGATGCCCAGCCAAGCCAACAGGAAGATATAGGTAAGCATGATAAACTAAAGGAGAGAGAGGCAGACAATAATTATCAACTTCAGTAACTCTGTAACATTTACTTCAGGTTTGAAATTGAATGTTAAAATTTCATAATTTCCTTGATTTTAACATTTGATTACACATAGGATGCAGAATTGTAATCTGAAATTTAATTTTATGTATGACAGGGAGTCATACATTCAGAGTTTTGCTCTAGCTCTGCTTTAATTTGACCTCAATACAATAAACGTTTTAAAGCTATAATTCTTTAAAATGGATGGTTGATCTTACCCAAGCACTAACACAGCGCCCGCAGGTGGTGATCTTAAAGTCTCCATACAGGTCCCGAATGGCCCCAGTTGTGAAAAAGCCCTCAACCATCAGGAGAATACCATAGACAAAGAATGCTGATGCAACTCCATAGATCACATACTTTAAGATGTCAATCCTAAAGGAGAAAAAATAACTCTTGGGTAATTTTTATATACATCTGATGAAAAGCTTGCATGCTTAAAACATCAAACATCATTCTAAAGTCTTTTTTACATTAATGTCAAATACATTTTTGATTTTTTTTGGAGTTTTGATGTGCTAATTGTACTTTTCTGACATGATTTTTAGTTGTCCATGTGAGGTCGACTGATTTTCTTTTTGTCAAATCTTTGTAAAAAAAAAAACAAGTTTTTGTTATTGTAATATCTGGATCAGACTATACAATTTTAGCCAGGTTTTGGCACGACCTGCGTGTTGTAAGGTGTCGTGGTGATTTGTATCTTTCATTGGACGTCGGGATGTGAGACTCCATCGCTGTATCTTGAATGGTGTGTCATAGTGTACGACACACAATGCCACATCTGTGGCACTCCACAACAATATTAGCCTGACTACGTCAGGCTTTGTACTTCCGCTAAATTTCATTACACTTCTGTACTCATTAGCACCGAATGTACGGTTGTAGTTTGTAGTGGACATGAAGGCACAGAAAGCTATTCACTTTGTTGTGGAGAACCGGCACTTGCCAACTTAAGCCCGAACAAGAAGAGTGTTTGTTAAACATTTTGAATGGAGATTATGTTGTTGCCCTACTACCGACAGGTTTTGGGAAAAGTTTATTTTATCAACTATTACCGATCGTCAGCGAAAACCGGTGTGCAGCACAGCTTGACGTGCACAACGATCGAGAAATCATGGAAGGGAGTTTCATTGTTCACAGTTAATGGTGGAGGACGCGTGAGCAAACATTCTTTGGTGACATTCCTGATTAACAGAAAATAAGGTAGGAAGATTTAATTTACATGTGGTTATGGCTGTCTGGTGGAAGAGTTTGAGAGGAGAGAGGGGCGTTCCTCCACTTAGACGTGAATGGAAAGACACCGTAAGGATAGTATTCTGGCCTGATTTACTTTACATAATCTGCGAAAGTCGTTCATAGCCATGTTAACTTTGGTATTTCACTCGATGGCTTTGTTTTCACATCATCTGTGTGTTTTACAGCAGAAATTCGATGCGGCTGAACCGGCGCATAACCCACATCATATCCAAACGTTATGTGATTGGCTTATGTTTAGACCAATGATTTTAAACTTCAGACAAGCACCTCCCACTAGAAGGAAAACAATTGTCAATTATGCCCAGCCAGACTCTGTATATGAAGCGAAGGAAAATAGCAAAGGATAGTATTTCAGGCTACAACAATATGACTAGCATGCTGAATTTTTTGTTCAGTCATGCACGACCAGTTGCGCCACATTTGAAACTTGGTTGCTGAAAATCTTATGTACACAACTAAAAAACACTGTGAAACGAAAGAGTGAAGAAGGTTTTGGTGCTGCCAGCTGGAATTATGCAACTAAGGAAAGGTTTGGGGACCTATATGGTAACAATACGAGGGAGTACCACGACAGAATAATACAGATTAATGCTGATGAACGATGTCACAGAAGTTCATAAAGTACAGGAAGTAACAAATCATTCCTCATATTGATATTATATACGTTATTGTTTACGCAAGTCAGTTGCTACTTCTTCTCAATGACATCATGAACAGCAAAGGATGATTGATCATGCAACATCATGTAGTCCGACGTGTTTCTTTCACCTCAAGATTCCTAAGTGTCAAAATGGCATAGACTAAACCTAACCCAACATTCTGATTATTATAGCAGACAAAAAAATATAGTGTGAAGGGGCCACAAGATTATCACATTAAAACTGTCATATAAATATTTATCATGCCTCTATTAGTTAGTTTTCTCTCTAAAAAATATTAAACTAATAAAATTAATCAATGGTATTTCATGCATTCTGACTTATTAAAACTGTTAAAAGCCCGATTTATAGTCGTACGTAAGTTCCACACTGTAGCTACGGCGTAGGCTATCCGTAGCCTATGCGTAGCTCTGCGTAGCCTGACGTGCACCTCGCAAAATTTTTACAGCACGTCAGTTCTACACGGACCGCAAGCGCTGTGATTGGTCCACCAAAACCCCTCCCATCATGTAAAAAAACGCATCATAGGTATTTCTGTTTGCGACAGTAAAAACAAAGATGAGCCAAGTTGAGGAGTGATTTAACTCAAACTGCAACAAAAGTCGCTGTTTATTATTGCTGGTCTTCTCAAATCATACACAACAAGTTGCTGTTTCCGACGCGGAACCTACGCCGTAGGACCTAGCACAACTATAACGAAAAGTATTTTTCGTTTACGGCCCCAGCTAACGTTTCCATACATATCACTTATTTTTATGGGCACTTCCCCCAGAAAACCCTGCCCACCCATAAATCAGTGGGAGACACTAACTTACAAATATCACATCACGTGACAGCTTTGTTTAATTACAAGACTCAACAATGGCATGAAGAAAGAAGTGTGTTTTGGGGTGTAAGGAGAAGAAAGCCAGCATTATGGAAACAATGGATATAGTTTGTTTATCCGGGCTAGCAGCGGAGTTTTGCGTGTGTGTTTGATGCGCTGGATTTGATTGAAAAGTCCCAACCATTTCATGAGTTGCATGCGGTAAGTAAGACTTCTATGTTATGTTGGAAATAGGCGGGTAAGTGCATATTATATAAATGTGTAAATTGTGTACTATATAATGTATACAATCGTAACTACAGATCGTCTGCCAAACCTCACATCAAATAGCGGTAATCCATGATCGCCATCTTCCCTTGTCTTTAGGAAACTAAAACATTTGTTATTTTTGATGATGTATTTGTTCCAGAGTTTAGTTTAGCAACTAGTCAGACCATTAAACAAACAGAGACCAGAAGTTAAGTTCCGCTCAGATGCGTAATGACATCACTGCACATGCCTCCAACGAAACCGTCGATACATAATATTATTTTAAATGTGGAATTACACTGTGTTGGACATTGAGAGTGGACATTTAAAAAAGGAGAGTGTAAAAAGTTTACAGTAGTTTATGGGATTTTATATAAAAATTTTATATTTTTATGTTTACTGTGCGCAATATAACACGTGTTCATGTTTTGTGTGTAAAAAAATGCACTAATTTTCTTATTTCTATACCGCTGTTTTCATGGTCCTAAAAACGGCCGATGTCTTCCTTGTTCTTTGAAGTCCCTTCTTCAGAAATACGTAAAGAGTTTTGATTGTGTAGCTGGTTTCATGTAGGGCTGCAACAACGAATCAAACAATCGATTAAATCGATAAAAATCGATTACTAAAAGAGTTGGCAACGAATTTCATAATCGATTTGTTGTGTCACGTGACACAGAGATGTTTAATTATTTAAAAAAAGAGTGAACACACTTGGTCTCTCTTGCGCACTGTTGCTTGCAGAGTTCGGCGCCTAATAGACAGGGCGGAGAAAAGATAAAAAAACAGCGGAAGTAGAGGAAAACCACAAGTCAGTGTTTTACTCCTCCCAAACATAAGCGCGTCACCTGGAAGCTAGCCGGCAAAGAGGTAAACAAACAAAGACGACACGCTTATGCTTTATTGAGCGACAACAGCGGGTAAAAAAAAGTTTCTAGAACCAATAAAAACTCCAACGACAAACTCCAATGATATTAAACAAAGAAATAAAACTTTAAGAGAGAGCTGTATGAACGCTTTTCCCCATCATGGACCTGTATGTTAAATCATCGCGCCGTCACTCTCCTGCTGTTCTGTACTGCGCGCTCCAGCTCATGGCGAGCAAGGTTGTGCCCGGTCCAACATACAGTACAACATACAGTAAGTGCCGCCTTTATGCGTAAACATCGTCTTAATTTTTTTTAAGGTGAAGTAATGAATGGTTTATTTGCATTTTTTGCGGAGTAGAAGACGCATTTTCCGTTTTCACAAGACGCATTTATGTGGCCAAATGTAAATGGAACAGTTTTAACAAATGAGATAGCTATCCGATCAGAGAAAACACATGAAGTCAAATATAAAGGTACAAAGCTGTCACTGGGGCAGTACCCTTTATAAAAGGTCCTAATATGTACAATTTAAGTACAAATATGTAACTTTGAACTGCCAATATGTACTTTTGAAGTACTAATATGCACTTTTTGGGTACAAAGGTGTACCTTTTTGAAAGGGTACTGTCCCAGTGACAACTTTTGTACCTTTGTATCTGAAAGTATACTCGTATACTATCTTTTTGATCCCACCAAGAGAGGCTTCTTGATGGTTAATGCATCATAAAAAAGTCTATTTATTTGGCAGATGTAAAGCTTGTATTTGTATTTTTTGTGTTAGTCCATTTTTATTGTATTATTATTGTAACAGCTCAGGTATGTTCAAGGAGCAACATGTTTGTGTAATTTCTAAAGATTTTAGTTCTGTTTTGAATAAGGGGTTGGAAATGAATGCTTTTCTTGTTTTTTGTTTTTTATCCGATTCATCGATTAATCGAAAAATAATCGACAGATTAAAATAATTGCTAGTTGCAGCCCTAGTTTCGTGTTTGTTATGATTCAACAACAGCTTAGCTTAGCTGGCGACTGCCATATTCCTGTGGACCGAGGTTAGTCAAAAATTATTATATTGACGTCATACATCCGGGAAGTAGAGGGCTATAGTCCAAAGCGGCCATTCTCTGTAGTAATTGGAAAGCGAATTCTGTTAAAGAAAATATGTTGCTTGGCATTGAACTTTGAACTTTATAACTTTGCAGGCAATAGTGATGCTCTAACAGCAACATTACACACTAACTAAAGTTTGAAAAATGGGATCACAAAAAACGACAGCTTTAAACCCTCTTCATGCAAAAGTCTGAGTATCACAAAACAAACCAATGATAACAAGATAAAATGTATTGTGTCCAAAGACTGATATTATTCTTTCTCCACCCACTCTTTTCTTTCCTTCAGTCTTTCTTTCTCTGCTCTTTGTCTCTCACCAGTGGATATCCGGTGAGCAGGTGTACACCAATGATCTGGTGCCATTTCACAACACTTAATTCTCTAAACAGGACTGATGCCAAAAACCTAGCATGGCAGCCCAAAATATTCTGTGTGTGTGTGCGTCACTGTGTCAGGATAAACTGATCATTACATAGATATAGCATTCCTGAAAAAAAAAAATACATGTTGTTCTCAATGTATCAGGGAGCATATTTAGTTGATTTGGTGCAGCTTTACTTTTAAGTTAAAAGTTTTACTTTTAAAAGTCTCTTGATCCCTCTTGCAGTTTAAGTGCCAGTGTTGAACAGTACTTGAATGTTATTGGTACATTACCAGTTATGTCACAATAACCCCAAATAATAATGAGCCTCTTTTGACCAATAAATGTTGTTATCCTTTTCAAAAATTTGTTACATGTCCATCCCTTACATTCTGTAGGTGTACGCAACAGGTCAAAACAGGCCATGAATCATGATTTTAAAATAGCTACATTGTCATATCAAGTGTAAAAGGCTTTTTTTAAACTAACTCTACAAAAACTGGACTGGAATTAAATGTATTTGGTGTGCTCTGCTGTTCGAAAAGCAACATAGCCTGTGTACATGCGCATAATGACATCGTTTTGGTACCATGATACTCACATGATAAAGACATCCAGAGCATCAGTAGGCGACCGGACAACCTCAAAGTAGGTCTGGAGAATGGTGTTGGTGCCAGACAGAGCCTCATGACCGCAACCGCAGAACAGCGCCACTCCAGCGTACAGCAAGATGGTTGCGATCAGAGAGGCGTAGGGTATCCCGCTCAGACATTTAAGGCAGCATTCAGAGCACCCTGAGAACAGAAGTTAAAGTCAATCAATAAACAGTTTAAACAGATGCTTTGATAGCCTGTGCTGTAAGGTAATGCTTCATACAAATAAAGCCTATAGCTGCTTGTAGTTTTTGTGTCCCTACAATAACATAATTGATTCAGTTTTTAAACAGCGAAACTACATTACGGGTGCCGTCAGTCCACTATCTAATGCTTAAGTACAGAGTGATAACCAGAAGGAAACTGCAAAGCACATTCCGATTAGATGGACCAACACAACATCAATCATGCACATGTCCCACAAAGGAGGATGTTTACCATCACATCACCCTAACCAATCATAACCGCCGCAGCTGAGTGATTCATAGAAGCAATTCGATGGCACACATGCAATATTGATCATAAAATTGCAAACTGAGAACGGCACCAGTGGCGGCTATTCCGCAGCTCAGAGCTGCAATGATTTATGGTTCATCATAAACAAAGTCCTACCAATAGAAAAAAATAGTGGATCAGGCCTTTAGAGGATATATGCAATCATCCAGACCTCAGGAATGAGTATGACCTTATTGTGAATTTGATGATAGAGGGACCGACTTAAGCTTGCTAAACTTTCACAGCACATGCACTTATGCCCCGCAGAAAAGACTTCATACAGAACATGGAGCTAAGCTGAACGCTCACAGCTCCTAGCTTCTCGCTAAGCATCTCTTAGCCATTCAATGGCATTGTATCTGCTTTCTCCCCATTGCTTGAAGCTGTGCCCCAGAACCTGCTGTTTACAGGAGTGTGGATAATGTGCATTTTTCAGGAGTCCTGGCTGTCACAAGGAAAACAGACTTACTCTTCCATTACACATTGAGAACAGCCTGCAGATCTGAGGAAAGTAAATGCTTTAGAGAGCAGGAAAATATGACTGCCTCTACAGAAATGCAGAGATTTAACAACGATAAATGTTGCACAATATTAAATTCAATTTTATTTTTCAATTAAAGTGCCTTTCACAATGTCTGCTGTACACTTTAAAACATGTTGGGTTATTTTTAACCCATTGTTGGGTCAAATATAAATAGTTTCTGGGTTAATTTAACCCAACGGTTGGGTTTGTCCCCTTTTGACCCAATGCGAAGATAACCCAGCATTTTTTAGTGTACAGTAGCTAAGCAGCTTTGGAGATAAACCTACATTACAACCGAAATAAGAAAGGCCATATTACCAATTGTCCATTTTCTAACATTCAATGTGTGCAATTCTTATATGGTTCAATTGTATAACATTGTTTGGATAACTAATTCGTTTTTCTCTTGGAAAACATTCATGGATACCTTTGAGGTTTTTATAAACCAGGAGAAACAAATAATAGCCCTAACGGACATCATTACTGTGCTAAAGACAATTATTTATGGACAATATTACATACTTTTTTAATAATACTGGGCATTACTAAGGATGATATTTTAAAGATGATATGTTTTTACACAAAAATATTAAATGCTGCATACAGTAGTTTACTGTAGTGTCTACTTAAAGCAACACTATGTAGTTTTTTTACCTTTAAATAATGTCTCTAAAATTATTTCAGTGATAGAACAACTTTTAACTGGACAAATTGTACTGTTGCTGCAACCTGAGCAGCCTCCTAGCTGCTACAAGCACACTCTGAAAGTGGCGGTGGAGGGAGGAAACATAGCCCCGCCCCTCCCCCTGCCTGCAGAAGAGTGTCTGATACCAGGCACTGTTGCGCTTTTCAACCACATGGGGGAGCTGTAAGTCATTTTTACATGGAAACTACATAGTGTTGCTTTAACATGATCTCACAAATTACGTGAAATAGTCACAAAATATTTCCGCCATTTTGCATGTCTGTGCCATGACTTTCTTTTCGTGTCAGTTTCACGTATTGGTTACTCAACTGTTTTTCCTATTTTTAAACCATTGTCGCTTTGGTTTGTGGTCAGATTTGCTGTTTTCGCTAGGATGTCACTTTAAGTATTGGTTTATACTATTGGGTGAGGACGTCATTTAATGTAACAGAAAGTCATTCTAACCCTAAACCAACGCGACAATGGTACGAAAATAGGAAAAACAGTTGAGTAACCAATACGTGAAACTGAAATGAAAAGAAAGTCATTACCCGGACACTTAAAATGGTGGAAATATTTGACAATGATACGAATAAATGAGCAAAACATTTCATGACTATGACATATAATTTGTGAGATCAGGTTGTTTCTACTACTGTTTGAATCTCAATTATTCAAGATACTGTCTCATTTTAGTCAAATTTAAGTCAGATTTTAATGCCAATAAACAGCATCATACTGACATCCATGCTTTGTTCTTAGGATTCAGTCGGTCTTGGAAGTGATTAATGTGAGACCCATAGTCTGTGTGTTTTGATCTCAGTGGGATTAGACTTGAAATCAATATTTTGCTAGAATAGACTGTCCTTTGGAAATACAATTCACTTGCAAGTAAAACATAATGCCAAACTTTCTTCTAGCTCTGACTGTAGCATATTGTGCTGCAATCATTAGTTTGATTTCCAGGGAATGCATGAACTGATTAGTTTGGATAAATATGTCTGTCTTTTTGAATGGTCTGAAAGTCTTCAGCAGAGAATATCCTGCTGTGCTTTTCATTATTATTTTAATTCAGAAACAGTGAAGTTTTATCAATATACACAGTATAGCTGCCCTTGGGAAGGAAGTCTGCCCTGTGAGATTTAAAATGCAAGCTCGGGTATCAAAGTAAAACAGATTGCGTTGTAAATAAAGTCCTATTTGAATCTTTATATGCAAGAGCACTATGTATTATACAGAGAACGGAAACTAAGGAATAAGGAGCAATCTGTGACTGTTAAGCTTTACTGTCTGGGGTGTTATAAAATAATACATCTACTGTATAAATCTACTACAAAGAGGGAAAAAAATTGTCTTTATCAGATAATGGTAACATTACTAGCATTTTCAACAAAACATTTAAGGAAAAACAAAAACCCTACTGATACTGACTTTATTAAAGGTGGTGTGCACAATCTCCGGAAGCCAATGTTGATATTTGAAATCAAATAAACAAACACGCCGCTGCCTCAATAGAATCTGGACCTTCTTTTGATAGCCCCACACATTCGTAACCCAGGAAACGATGTCGGTTAGTAGACATCCCCCTTACTGCTGATTGGCTACAAGTGTGTTTTGGTACTCGGCCCGCCTCCCTTTTCCAAAGCATTTCTCAAAAATCATGCACCCCGCCTTTAAGGCTGAGAGGAAGCATATATTTTATTGCAGCTCTCAAACAGTACGGATGAATTGCTCCCTGTTCTGCCAAAATTCTGCTTTCTGCCTGCTTGTCCACTGATCCAGAAACTCTAAACCAGAGACCATTAAATTCCTAATCGCCTCTCTTTTCTCACACAGATTATTATCGTAAATAAATATGTTGGAACAAATTATTTACAAATCTTATTGATACCTGAATTAATGAGATATGTTTAATGGTTAGAAATAAACACCTAATAAAACTAGAGAATATAAAATCACATTATTTACTGTACATTTGGCAGCTTAGTCCCTGGCAACCCATTGGGGTTACAACTTGCAACTCTACCAGATGAGCTCCAGGAACATAATTATTTTATGAGTTATTTTAAGAATTAGTTAGTGAGGTATAACCTGATTTATTGTGTAAAATGAAATGTAAGAGCAGCCTAAGCCTCTCTACAGTATATAGCACCAAGGGGCAACCTTCCGATATCTATCGTGAAGCCAACACGGAAGTGACTTAAAAGGATAGTTCATCCAAAAATGATATTAAACCCATGATTTACTCACGTCGTCTGAGATGTATATGTCATTTTTCAGACTAACAAATTTTCAGTTATTTTAGAAAATGTCTTTGATCTTTCAGTTAATCAAATATAAAGTTACTCCTTAAAGTCCAAAAAATGTGCATCCATCCTTCACAAAATAAATCTAAATGGCCCCACGATGATAAACAAAGGCCTTCTCAGGGTAATCCGCACCATTTTGTTGTAGAAATATCCATAAAACTTTATAAATGAAAATAACTAGCTTCCGGTAACGCCGCCATCTGAGACTATCAGCGTAGTGTACGCACTTTTCTTAGTGACGTATGACAAATTCGGAGGGTGGGGCAGAGCAGCAGCACAGAACCCTCTGTAAACTGCATACAGTCTCATCTTGAATGCGGACGCGACTAAGATGGTGGCATTACCGGAGACAAGTAATTTTCATTTTCGAACAATCCCTTTAAACTGCATTTCATCAACTGGCTTTAAAAGAGAGTCAATTCCCAATGCCCCCCCATTTTAAAATGCCCATTTTAAAGCCTTTACAGCAGAAATTAACATGTTTACAGGTTGGTACAATAAGTGGATTTGGAATAGATAATTTTGCCATGTGAGGGGGTGATTTTTTTCAACTCATCTGTTTAAATTATATTAAACCTTAAAGTTCTGCATAATTAAGGGAGTGGCCACTTGAGTGACGGGTGAACTACCACTGCTTTCACTACCGTCAAGCTAGGCGGGCGTGGTTTTAACAACCAGCCACTTTAGCTTTATCACGTCCCGTCCCATGCCAATATAGGCCCCACAAACTATTGGCTTCAATAAAGCTCTTCAACCTATGGGTGATGTCACAGACACTACATCCATAATTTTTACAGTCTATGTATAGCTCATTAGAAATGCCACCCATAATAATAAAGAAACATGAATTGCCCAAAAAAGACACAACAATTGCATTCCAGATGATATGTTGGTTCATCTGTCTGCAGCACTGCTGGAGTAAAGTAGGTTTACAACTAAAATGCCTGTCTTATTTTCTCTCTGTCCACCATCTTTGATCCACCGTCAGTGTAGTGTCTGGATCACATATATCACAATAACAACAGGGCAGATGTAAAAGCTTACCATACCTACAAATGGCATCTCTACTTTTCACATGCCAATTTTGGACTTGAAAAAGGATCGTGCACCTTCAGCCAAAATTCCAAAGAGAAGGAATCTTGGAATACTTTCCACTTATATTTTCCTAAGCTCCAAATGCAAGTTGGAATAAAATATATGTAAAGCTTCTAAGGCAAAATCCAACAGACCAGACTACTGACTTTATAAATCTAGCAATGTTTTTCATTTTTATTTATTGCCATATTTTGTGTTATATTAGCCTGGCATAAAATTGAAAATTCTTGTTAACACTGCTGGATTCTTACAAAGCTGCCACATTTCTACCATAATGGGGCAGTTGTGGCCTAATGGTTAGAGAGTCGTGCTTGTAAACAAATGGTTTTATACTCTGATCTCGACAGTAATGCATTTCAGTCTAAAACACAAAGCCAAGCAGCCACCATCGCATATATACTTCATCAGATGCAGTGCTCCAAGCATCTCTGTTAGCCACAGTCAGCTGCTGGTCTGACTGGAATACGAAGCAGCTCCCCAGTGTGCTACTACTAATGGCACGCTGAGTGACCGCAGATCAACAATATAGCAGATACAGAGGGAGGAGCCAAGCTGACATCTGTGAAAGTGAGAACCTCAGCATCATTCAGCTGATGTGCGCGCGGTACATCAGCACTGACATCTATTACATTTCCATATGAGCCACTCAACAAAGATCATTTATAATTTAACTCCCATCATTGTGATTTATTTTTTACTTTGAGCTGTGTGTTTGACAGATTGCTCTATGTTGCTTCTCACGTTTGTTCAATTAGCGCTGACTGGTTTGGATTTGGCATGACCATCCTTGATGGATTATAAAAGACACAAGTGGCTTTTCAATTAGCTACATGGATGGGGAACACCTGGGCAGCCTGGTGGGAGATTATAGTATGCTGTTTATAATAATTACATCTGCAATGAATGTAAATTTGTTTTTGGCTATAATTATTGCTTGTTGTGAGGGCCGTCCCTATACTCACCTCACACGCATACACTCAGAGCAGCAGAAAGCCCTGTCCAGTAGTAAGCTCTGTGCTAACCACAAATATTGGAAATCAGAAGCACCACTCTAAAACCACTAGGGACCTCACAGTGTTTATCCCCTATAAAGTCTTCCCATTGCCCCATTACTAACAAAGCAAGCATAACAGTCTGCCAAGGGATTGGGTTGGCTTGAATCTTCAGATTTACCATGTTAGTGGATATACAAGAGGCAGTCCACTAGCCTTTATGGTCTACACTTCATTTATTTAATAAGCCACCCATACAACTGGGCATATGCATCAGCAAAAGGGAAAATATAGTTAGCATACAGTGTTATTTTACAAAAATGTGAATGAATAAATTTCATTTTTATGCTTCATTTCACAACACTAATTGATGCATTCATATTTTTGCTGGAAACTGTACAAGTCACCTAATTGTCACCCAATTTCAGTCCACAAAGCACTACATTTCTCCTGCAATTCATTTGATGAAAGACATAAGATGCAAAATTTGACAAAAAACATGGTATGTTAAGTTCTTTTTAAAAAAAAAAAAAACACCATGTTCTGACTAATTTTAACATATATCGGTGACATTGTTTTGTCTCAAGATGTACACCTGTAGTGTTTTTTGTAAAGTATGTTTTTAAAAAATTCTTAAATGACCTAATATAAATAAGGTCTTATCCTGGATTAACCTAAACCCTGTCCGGGAAACAGCCCCAATATGTTTGAAGGGACAATGTGTAGTTTTTTAAGTATTTTATTAGTCAAAATCAATGTCTTTATTCATAAATATGTCCTCATTGGTGTCAAGTCACCTCTGCCAATGATCTGACCTTTCATTGTAAGGTTAGAATTTCTTCTCTTTACTTACATTGAACATGTAAACGCAAGAAGGCTTCCATGTCGTTCCGCCATATTAAAAAAACTACAATAGCAGAGAGGGACAAAAAGCACTAGCCTACCGCACGCGTTTCCACAATGTGTTTTCGTTCAGAACACGTAAACCAGCTGAGATCAGTGAGTAGGCTACATAAAGGCTATTGTAGTTGCAACACGCACTTGGTAAAGCGAGGCGCTAGAGATCACTATTTGTTTGAATGCAAAATACAATTTCATCACTAGATGGAGAAAAATCCTACTTACTATCCCTTTAAGTAATCGTAAATTGAATTTCATTGCATCCATACAAAAGAGGCCTAAAGAAGGCTGTGAAAATGTGATCAGTGTTTGTACTTATTGCCCAAAGATGGCTTTTTTCACTGCTGCAAATAATTTATAAGGGGAAATCATTTAAACGACAATACAAGAAGTGCTAAAGAGGTGAAATGCAAATTTACCAAGCCTATCAATATTGAACCTGGGAGCAAATAAACAAAAGTAAATTCACTTAGATATTTGAACTACAGTTCAATTCAAATTAATTCAATTCAATTTTATTTATATAGCGCTTATTATAATTGTTTAATTGTTT